>NC_136424.1:29457500-30057500 GCF_052625555.1 Lactuca saligna
TAACAAAATCATTTAATTTTATAAAAATATGGACAAAAAAACAAAGTCAAAATTAGTGGACGGAGTCTAAACGAAAATTGTCGATAGCTACATATGGATATAAAGAATGTCAAAAACGGAGTTTTTATGAACGAGTTATAGTTTATAATAACATATTTATATATTAAAATAAAGTATACATCATATGTATGTATACATACATATATATATATATATATATATATATATATATATATATATATATATACATATATATCATTAGAAATGGATTGATGAGGCGGCCGTTATAAGACGAGTGTTGAGTACTTTCGACATTAGCTTAGTACAATATCATTAAATCTATTAAAAAATAGTATTATAAAGGGGTGTCTAATCGTTTAAATAATTGTAAGGTCATTTAAGTAACTACACAAAAAAATTTGATTGTAAGTTCAGCCAATCAATCGAGGGTCAGACTTGTTTATGCTATCTTTTAGAATTTTTAGGGTCTGTTTGAGTGTTCTAAGCCTAGTACATTCAAGTTTAGGGTTTAGGGACGAGTTAACTTAGGTTCTTCATGTTACATTCAAGTCAAGCACTCCATCAAGAGGAGTGTACGGCCGCACACATGAGTGTACGATCGTACACTCAATATGGCCGTGAACTCATCCCCATATGTATCATATCCCTTCATTTTCTTCATTTCTTAAACTTTCACCTCAAGAACTTCCATTCTCTTTCAACTATCATCAATAACACTCCTTCTAATCTTCAAAAGTGGTAAGTGATTCTTCCATCTTTCTTGATATCCTCCTTAGTTTTGTAACATCTTATGATTCATCCATAAAAACATCTCTTTATGATAGATCTTAAAACCTTCATCCATTTCACCAAGAACACATAGTAGTTTTTGGGTCGTGAACCCTCTTCAAGCTTCCAAATCGTAAGTATCCTTTCCATACACTTAGTATTCATTAGAAGCTCTTGTTTAACACCCTAGAATCAACCAATTTAGCATGAACAACAAGAGTTTACAACCGTACACCTTTGCATGGCCGTAAACCCTTGTTTGGTGCATGATTTGGCTGCAAACTCATCTCGTGTCCCAAACATAGGATCGTGAATACTTAATGGATGCTAGATAGGGTCATAAACACCTCAATTGCATGTTTTTCCTTGAGTATACGACCGTTCACTCCTTAACCGTACACTCCTTGGCCGTACACTCCCTTGTGTGGCCATAAACCCTCTTTAGTTAATCACATGTGATTGTAACACTTTCTAGTAAGTGTTTCCTAGTCCATGAGGGTGTTTCCTTGCATGGTAGTTGTTTAAAACACTAATTACATGCCTATATATATGCAATTATATGTCATTTAGGACTCGTTTGTGTCTCAAGAATTCATTCGTGGAGCTTCTCATTCTTACACGAATCTGCAACTGAATCACCCACATAAGGTGAGTTCATACCCCTGTAATCAATCTTTTAAATGTTTTTAAATGCTTTTGGGGGGGGGGGGGGGGATACAAGTTGAGAAAAATGATAATTATGTAAATGTTATTTGTAATAACCATCACGTCAAAGGAATTCATATGTTTTTATAAGTAATCAAAATCATTTCAAAAACTCTTTTAGGTTATGTTTTTATAAGTAATCAAAATCATTTCAGCTCCCGGTAGTCAATGCACATATGATGAGACCCATCTTTCTTCTTCTTCACAAACAAGATCAGTGCTCCCCATGGCGAACTGCTCGGTCAAATGAACCCCTTGTCTAACAGCTCCTACAGCTGTGTAGACGACTCCTGCATCTCGGGAAGAGCCAACCGATACGGTTCTTTGGCTGTCAGAGCCGCACCTGGAACAAGATCAATCCTGAACTAAACGTGCTTCTCCGGAGGCACCCCAGAAACATCCTATGGAAACACATCAGGATATTCGTGTACAATCGGCACATCATCCACGGTCTCCTTACCCTTATCCGGGTATCCATAACATATGCGAAAAATCATGAACAACGCTACTGAATATAGCGTCTAGCCCTTGCTGCTTAACACAACATCGGCCCACTATGAGCTCTCTCTCCTTGAACAAGTAACTCTCCCCCACTTGGGGTTCGAATCTCGACCAACTGCTGCTCACAATTGATCACCGCCCAATTGGGGCTCAACCAACCCATACCCACAATACCCTTGTTTCCTTACAAAGGAATGGGAACCAAATCAATAAAATATTCCTCACTAAACAACTGAAGAGTACAATCCCAATGAACCCTCGTAACCCGAACAGATCTATCATCTGCGATCTCGACATCTAATGGAAAATCCAGTGTTAGGTCAAAATATGGTTTATACTTTACTTTTCTGGGCAATTGTATTTTTCTGTAATATTTATGAATTTATGGTCTAGTTTACGGCCGTAAACACCTTACAGCCCTAAACTCATTTACGGCCCATGTGTTATCCGACCCATATTCCAAGTATAAATAGAGGTGTTATGGTTAGGAGTAGAGATTGATGAACACGAACGAGTTTACGACCAGAGAGAAAGGAACGTTTGTGTGGGTGAATCTTGTGTAAGGAACTTAATTCATATTATCAATACATTCAAGATTCATATTATTCTTCTTCTCGTTCTCTTCTATTTGATCTGACATCATCCGTTTGATTGGGATTCCGCACCATCAAACGGATCTAACTGATACACGGGCAAATTAGGGACTTACAATTGGTATCAGAGCCAAGTTGTATCAGTCAATTTTGTCAGATTTGGGGCATTATTTGATCTTATTTTCGAAATATTCTTGCGTTTTTGGATAGATCTCGCAAAAATAAGGGGGGTTTGTTCTTCGTGTTTTTCATAAAAAAAAAGTTTTTGATCGAGTTTTGGAGCTTCAAAGTCGAAAAATCGTTGTTTTCACGAAATCGTTAAAGGGTTTTCGGCCGGAGCTTACTGCCGGAAACAGTTCACGGCCGGCGGCGGGGTTCTGGTTTGCGGCTAGGGTTCCTAAGCTTGCGGCTCGGCTCCATTTGCGCTTGAAAGTCGGCTAAGCAGCAGCGCTTTAATTAAAAAAAAGGGGAAACCATTTTGAGAGTGACCGGGGTCGAACCCGGACCTCAAGATCACCAACAAGGCGCCTAACCATCTAGGCTAACCAAACTCTTGTTCTTTTACTTCGAAGATTTAAACTTAAACACTACCTGTCGCTTCCTAATTTTGAATTTGGACACTTTTAACCCAAAAGCTCAATTTCTTTTATTTTTAAATTCTATTTGCATTCAAAAAAAATTATATAATAAAATAATAAATAATAAAATAATAATAATAATAATAATAATAATAATAAATTGTTTTTATTTTTTCTTTTATTTTTGACTTTTTATTTTAAAATTTGATTTTGACTTTCAGGTTTGACTTTTGATTTTAAACTTTGACTTTTTCGTTTAACTTTTAAAATTTCAAATTTAGCTTTTCGGTTTGACTTTTAAGTTTGACTTTTGAGTTTGATTTTTTAAATTTGACTTTTAAGGTTGACTTTAAAAAAAAGGCATTTTAAATTTGACGTTTAATTTTTATCTTAGCTTCTAGTTGTGCTTTTTAATTTATTTTAAGGTCTACGAGGGAGTTGAAAACATGAAAGAGAGTCGTCAGGATATCTTAAGACAAAATTTCAACATGTTCGATTATATCCCTGGAAAAACCCTAGAAGCTCAGTTGCAGCGATTTACCACACTCACTACTGAGATGAATATTGTTGGGATCTTTTTGACCAAATCTGAGATAAACAAAAAGATATTGAATTCACTTCCGAAATCATGGGATATGAACGTGGCTATCATCAAGAAGACAAAAGATCTCAATCATCTTAGTCTTGCAGATGTAATTCAAGAACTTGATGTTTTGAAGTGTAGAGAAACAATGAGTTCTGAAAACATTCCGGTCACTGAAGTTACATGTACTCCAGCTTGTGAAGCCACGATTAAATTTCTTCGAGAACAAATTAATTTATTTAAAAGAGAAGTTGAGGACCTGAGATATGAAGGATATCAACTCAGGAAAGGACAGAAACCCCTGAAGGCTGAATTAGAAGCAAAAACCAAGGACTTTAGGAAGCTTCAGGAAGAGTACATCAACAAGTGTGAAAACTATGATTATGTTAAGAGACAACTTGCTGATGCAACTGAAGAACTTGACGCTTTTAAAAATTAAGTGTGAAAAAACTGATGTCAGTTTCAAAAATTATACTACGTCAAGTCAGACAGTCGAGTCCTTATATGAAACCCAATTAAAATTCAAAGAAAATCAAAACAAGGGTCTAGGGTATGATAGCGTGCCTCCTCCTTATAATCATAACTACACATTCATCCCTATGACACAGGACGAAACTGACAGGAAGCCACATCTTCGATATGGCAAACGAGCTGGATTTGTGTTAGGAGGAGTTATTAATATTAAAGATACTAATGTTGCTACTTCTTGTGCAGGCAAAGTAACAGAGGATGAGAACAAGGAGAGTTCTTCTGAACAAACAAACGACCCCTTGAACTCTAAATATGTTGCTTCTAATCAACCTGTCGTTGGTAAATACAGGCCACCATTTTAAGCTAAACAGAGCGCCTGTTGCAACTGTGCGTGTGGGAAAAGCAAGAGACAAGGCAAGGATATGCCACCAGGGGCAGGAAGAGATAACTTCACAGTGAAGAAAAAGACTCGTTTTCATTGTGGAACACCTGGACACATTGGCAGAAATTGTCCTAATCGTGCATATGTTCCCTACTATGCACAAGGATGGCAGAACGCACCAAGAGGGAGATACTTCAAAAGAAACCCCTCAAGGTCACGTTAAGACAATAACGATTGGAACGCGCAGAAGGCCAAGAATCTAACCCACAAGGTAAATAATCTGAATCCCAAGGGAAAGAAGGATATATCGGCTAAGAAGCCCAATCCAAGATATGCTCCAGTGAAGCCAAGACTGGTTAGGTCAAAGTCATCTCAAATATCGGCTTCAAGTTCCAAAGCATGTGCCGAGGCACCCATCGGATCGAACAAGAAATGGGTTAAAGCCGAATATAGATGGGTACCAAAGGTGAAAACTCCCAAATCTTCTAATGACTCTAATATTTCATTGTCTTCTGTTTGTGATAAGCAGGATATGTCATGGGAGAGAGTAACCTGCATTGATGACAAAGGTCGACCCGGTTTCAAAATGGACTGGGTTCCAAAGACCAACTGATCCCGCTCTGTGTCGGAGCAGCTATGGAGGCATATCATCAGACTTCGGTTTTGTTGGTAGTGGTTGTTCCAGGCACATGATAGGAGACATCTCTCAACTGTACAACACTCAGAACATTATTTGAGAGTATGTGTCCTTTGCGGGGAGGGAAGAAAGGAAGAAATCACTCATGGGGTTAGTTCTTAATGACGTAAAGAATTTTCGGATCTGTTCTGAGATTACACGTGTTGTTCTTAGACCTTCTGGATGCAAATTCAATCGGTGACTTACGGTTTGCATTTTCTTCTCTATACTATAGAGTTTTTCTTAAGCTGATTCGCTTTAAAGACAAATTTTTGTTTTAGGATAGTTTAAATTTGCGCATTTACTTTCGTTTCTCTCCTATGCACAAATTTAGGGGGGGAAATAAAAACAAAACAAAAATTAGAAAATTTTCAAAATCCAAAAACATTAGAAAATCAGAAAATTAAAAAATATGTTGGTTATGAAATGTGCTTGAGGGAGATGTTTTGGGAAGTGATATTATCAAGTGATAACAGGAAATCTTAGTCTGCGTAACGTACCCGTTGAAGGGTCTATGCTCTGGTTTGATGCGTCGGTAGGCACGAAAGATTCTAAATGGACTTGACTAGACAGAGTTGAACTTAGGAAATTTATAGACTTGACAAATTTTGACCTAGTTAGATACGTTCAGCCTGACAATACGACGCTCGGATAGGTTGAGCAGGGAGATATATATGGGAATCTACTCGTCACATTAATTGAACCCGTACTTGGAACCGTGGTTTAACTTTTCCTCGATGTGCGGATTCTATCCTTAATTCCGGTTAGATGGGGTGACTGGTAAATTCCGATAAATTAGGTCTATAGAATATCATTTTCTTTCTTTCCGTCTGTTAGTCATATGTTGTCTCCTTTGCGTGATTTCAAATCCGACCTGGTACACAACATATGCAACTCTATTTCTTTGCAGGTTATATATGTGAAATACTTCTTATCTGTTAGCCATATGTTGTCTCCTCTGCATGACTTCTAATCCGACCTGGTACACAACATATGTGACCTTCTTCTTCTCAACCCCTCTGAAGTAATAAGTAATAGAATTCTGAATATATCCTCTCTCTGAATGGTTGTCTGCTCACCCGGTGTAAGGAGTACTTTGGAAGTTCTTGATGGCTGGGGCATATCAGGAAGCAGGAAACACGTTCCAGTACACTTAAAATTGAACACATACAGATTGTCTATAGATCTCGCTGCTCAATTTAGGTGGACAACAATATCCCTGGTCGTCGTCAGCTAAATGGTCCTTAAGATATAGTATCTAGGAACTTAGGATCAGATATAATTTTTAGGAACTTAAGTTCACATGTCTTGTAACAAATAGTATGTCCTAAATTTGTCACAATTTTTCGTGTTTAAGTGGACAACAATACCGACGATCGACCAGACAAAGACGTGAAGATAGAAGGTACCGACAAGTGGATAAAGGCTGTATAAAAACTTTGATCGCAAATCACTCTTAAAGTTAGATATCATTTTTATTTTTGTTAAATTTGTCATAGTTTCTTCTAATTTAAATATTATGGGAGAATTAAAAAATTAAAAAATAATAATTCAAAAATCATAAAAATTCAAAAATCAAAGAAAAATCAGAAAAATTAAAAAATCCAAAAATAGTGTTATTTCTGTTTTATTTCTTGTTCAGAAAAATCAAAAAATCCAAAAATATTTTTGTTTTTGTTTTAATTTGTGTGCTAAGTTTTCTTTTAGTTTTGTTCTGTCTTGAAAAGTGATTTCAGGTATAGATGAAACTCATGGAGTTTGTGTTGAAGATTTCTGAGACAAAAGCTTCGTCCGTGAGCATAGAAGAATTCTCATTCGAAGGAGAAAGAAATGAAGATTATTCTCTCAACATTTAATCCTTCAACCCCAGAAGCAAGGTGAAGCTGCAATTGAAGATTATGTGACGGATTGCATTGAAGCCTCCTTAATCAGTCTGTTGCTATCTTTGTACCTGCTGAAGTGATCCAGAGGATTTGTTCTCTCTGAAGATTCTCAAGCTGAAAGCGCCATTTTTCAAGAATCAGTACGTCAAGCCTCCTCACCCAATGTGCGTTCAATGCCAACTTTTGAAGAAAACCTCAAGTGCTCAAGATGAAGTCATTCATTGAAGATTCATATGTTCATCTTGATGCTGTGAAGAAATCAAAGGTTAAAGCTGAAGCTAAGCTCTCATTGAAGATTGACAAGAAGAGCCAACTACCTTTTTGGGGGAGCTTGTTTGGTCATTAAGAAAAGAAAGCTATAAACCAAGGGGGAGATTGTTGGGTGAAAATATGGTTTATACTTTACTTTTCTGGGCAATTGTATTTTTCTGTAATATTTATGAATTTATGGTCTAGTTTACGGCTGAGTTTATGGCCGTAAACACCTTACGGCCGTAAACTCATTTACGGCCCATGTGTTATCCGACCCATATTCCAAGTATAAATAGAGGTGTTAGGGTGAGGAGTAGAGATTGATGAACACGAACGAGTTTACGGCCAGAGAGAAAGGAACGTTTGTGTGGGTGAATCTTGTGTAAGGAACTTAATTCATATTATCAATACATTCAAGATTCATATTATTCTTCTTCTCCTTCTCTTCTATTTGATCTGACATCATCCGTTTGATTGGGATTCCGCACCATCAAACGGATCTGACTGATAGACGGGCAAATTAGGGACTTACATCCAGCTCCCCCGGAGCTCCAACAAACCTCTTGCTAAGCACAAGAGATACAAAGGATCGGGTAGCCCCCGAATCAAACAACACCAAAGTAGAAATATCATTCATGAGGAACGATCCTAAAATAAAACACACAAATATAAACAACAATTCAATATAAATAAATAGATAAGGGGAAGATACATATCCATCACCATGTTTGGTGCCAAACGAGCCGTCTCGGTCGTCAACTGGAAAGTCCTGCTCCTCACCACAGTCGCATCAGCCTTACCCTGGCGGCCATCCGTGATCTAAAGAGTCGCAGGAGTGAGTACTGATACCAGCCGTACAGCAACCAAACCTAGACATTTGGACTTCTTTTTTTCCCTTTGATTGCAATGAAAACAAATTAGATCAAACATGGGGTGGTGGTGCTAGCAGTACAATCCCTGCCATAATGACCTGTTTGACCGCACTTGAAGCGGACCGAACCACCCACCCTAAATGGCTCATCACACATCCTTCTGCACTTCCCATAGTGGCTCTGGCCCTGATTGCCTCTCGATCTTGAATATTGAACCTTGTGTGTAACACCCGCATATTTGGGCTAGTCAATTTAGAGACAATAAGCGTTAAAAATGACTTTTTGATAGAAGATTATTTAGAATAAATAATCTTAACCAACTTATTGTATATGTCACAACAATTCCACGCATATAAAGAATGTTGCAATCTGACTTATAACGAAGAAGTTATGATATGTTGAAGTTTTGCAATAGAACCGATACCACGTTGCTTATCGTAAAAAGTGAACTTTTGATAAAATATTTTTTAGTCTTATAGATCTAAACTAAAGTCATAGTATATGTTAAACCGAGAACGTACATAAAAAGAATGTCTAAATTTGACTTAGTTTGAGGAAGTTACGATTTTTTAAGATTTAGCGTAACAGTACACAACCCGAAAATCAAATTTTAGATCGATCGAATTTTAGCTACCACAACCTAAATGACAATTGAAGATCTCATTAATAGAAGCTCAACGATATAAAGACAGTCGAAAACGGACGTCAGATGACAAAATTATGAATATTTAACAGACTTTAACTGTCTAATCCTGTTAAAATATAACTTTAAAAATAAAGTCAAAATTAGTCGAAGCAGTCTAAACAAAAGTTATAGATCCCGTTGATAACTACGCGTGGATATAAATAACATAAAAAATGGAGCTCGTATGCGGAAGTCACGTATTGTAGAAGATAATTAGTTTTTGGAGTAGCCAACGAGTGACATGTGATGCGATCTGAGCCACTGCTTCTTCCCCACGCCTAGCCGCCAGATGGTGACACATGGCATGGGAACACCCAACGTTCAGCAAGGGAATGCCCCGCATTCGCATCAGACTCAGCCTATAAATAAAGGCACAAATCACTTCATTTCTCACACTGTTCTCTTAACTTCTCTCCCACACACCCCTAACCCTCAATGCTTTTCCCTAGCACCTCCTAGGTGTTAGAAGCGAGTCTCGGAGCACTGGAAAGCCCCAAGAAGAAGAGCCTTCGACTCAGAAGTTCTGCCCGCGTAGAGCCCGATTCTTCGTTAAAGCCCCTTGGAAGTGAGTTATGCTTAGCGTACTTTAAGTATAACTTATGTTTAAGTTCAGTATCGTTATTATGAACCTATTGTTGGATTAATGTCTAAGTCCATAACTATAATTGGTAAGACTTGACCCGACCCGGCATGGTCCATTTGGGTTGCATGGCATCATGCAATTGGATAGACAATAATGAGAGAAATAAGACACTTACGGTTATTAATATATTATAAGTTCTAGTATATTAATAATAAGAATAATGAGATTATTTAATTAGTATTGATCAAGAATTAATGTAGCATTAATTGAGTGATCAAAAGAAGACTAATTAAATATGTGGGTTGATTGTGTAAATCATCCATACTTGTATAGTGGGCTAATGCTCCATGGATTATCTAGTTGGGACAAAACCCATATGATGATCCATGGTGTATTTGAACCCATGGATCCAAGGAAATGGAAAGTCATGACAATTAGGGTTTACCCTAATTGTATAACTATATAAGCATCTTATTCTTGAGGAAAATCGGCCACTAAAGAGACTAAGAAAGGGCTAGCCGATTTCATGAAGTGTAGAATTCTCTCAAGTTATTCCAAGTGTATTTGGTGTTGTGTGAACCATTTGAGGTGTCACACTTGGGGCACTAGGCACTCAAGCTTCATGAAGACATTCTACATCAAAGAGGTATGTATTCTATCTTGTTATGTTGATAGTTTTGTATGCTAGTTTAGAATAATACCTTGGATGTTCATATTTGCATGTATAATAGAGAAAACATAGATCCAAGGTATTTAGGGTTGCATGTACACTTAGGAGTGTTAGAATGCTCATAACCCTACAGTGGTATCAGAGCCTAGGCTTGTTTTCTTGTTATACCTGCAATAGAAGCTGAAAAATCGAAATTGGTGCTGTCAGCCCAGCAGACTCGCTGAGTCCATGAAGGGACTCGACGAGTCCAAGGCAAAATGCATCCAACTCGCCGAGTTGTGTTCATGCACTCGACGAGTTGGACCCCAGACAGCATATTTTCGAGGTTTTTGGCTAGAAATGGACTAGGAACATTACCCTAAGTTGTTTTTGAACTTATAAACTTGTTTTTGATGTGGTAATGTTCATGCTAATCCAATTTCAAAGATACTTGTCAATAGATTCATGTTTTGTATTAGTTTAAAGGTTAGACTAATTACATGAAAAAGTTTGATTTGAATTATCTTGTTCTTATGAGTTGCTTAGATTAATAGAAAAGTTAATTGAATTAGTTGTTTTCAATCCATTTTAATCTAAGAGTTGAGTATAAAATGTGTTTGTGTAACTTGTCCTCAAGTTACATGAAGAGTCACATTAAAGACTCATAAAACTCATAAAATTGGCAAAGGTTACAAAAATGAAGAGTCTAGTTCTAATTAATTGGAGTTATGACTCCATAATTTGTCCTCAAGTTATGGAGGACCAAGAGTCTCTTCATTAAATAAATTTAAAAAAAATGTAACCTTAATTAATTCCATAAATTATAAAAATAAAGAAAAGTTAATTCTTTTATTAGTTTAAAGTCTTCCATAAGTTATGGAACTTGAAGAGATTTTGGATTAAAACTACTTTAACACATAAGTTATGGAATTAATTAGTTTTGAATAGTTTCAAAACTTGCCCTCAAGTTTTGGAATTTGTAAAGTTTTCTCTTATGAATACTTTAATTCCAAGTTAGCCCTTAGAATTTTAAGAGTTAAAATTCAACCCGTATACTTTATAATATTATAAGTTAATAATAATATATATGTATAAGAGTAAAGTCAGTCTTACCGCTAGTACGCCTCATTCACGAAGCCGGTCTATAAGGTGGGTATAAGGTTGTTGCCTATAAAATGGCAGCTTAATGGGTGTCCACTCTCACCCACCGCTTGCTTGACCGGTGGAGGGTCGTTAGCCGAACGGGTTTGACAGGACTATAATTCTCCCTTCATTAAAAGTATTAATGATAAATACTAAGTAACTAAACTCTTAATAATTCCCAATCTTAGTCACTTAGGAAAATGTGAATAAGGTGCTAATCCATGAAATTACACTTTACACTTTGTCTAAGTCGTTAGTGGAGCGTGTGTGGTTAACCGGCACACTAACTTGGACTTAACAAGGTAGGTAAAGGGTGACTTAATATTTATCATAGTATCGATGGAGCGTGTGTGGTTAACCGGCACATCGATTGAGGGGTAATTTATTAAGGGTACCAAGTAATTTGCATGGTTACTTCACACCTTGTTTTGTGATCCTCGGCATCCCAGTCACAAAACCTGAAGGGCACACTCGAGATTGAAACATGCCATTGAACAGTTCAATGAATCTCAAAAGATCTAGGAGTTTCAAATCCAATTAAAACCTAATAATACATTTCGTTTATCTTGGTGGAAATTGGTGAATCGTCATTCACCTACCTTCAAATTGTTTTATAGCTTGGATTACGGCATACCTCTTCTAAGTTATAAAATAGTTTGTTGGGTCCTAGCCTTAATATTTCATATTGGGTGTCATATTAAGGACTTTAAATCAACTATCTTGAATATCTCCCAAAAGATGTCTAGTTTAGACATTTATGATCTTCCCAAATCTCTTGAAACAAGCTTTCCTAATGAAGATGATGTCCCTTGGAAATCATACTTCTTTCACCTCCTCCAATTATTCTCCCTAACCCACAAGTTCTTGAAAAGTTTAAGATCACTCAAGCCCTATTGGCAAGGCAAGGTCTAGGTGTGGTCACATCTTGGAGATGTAGTCACATATTGACAAGCCGGGAGAGTTGGGTGTCAAAGTCATGAGAAAGTTGGTGGTTCAACTACTTTCTAAGTCACATAGTGAGTTCTTTTGGAACACCTATGAAACAGACTATGACAAGACCCTTAATGATCTTAGCTATTTGCTAAGATCAACTTCCTGAAACTTTATGGACATTGACAATGGTGACACTGGAAATACAGAAAAAGCATTCTCTTCCCAAGGAAAGGGATTGACCATAGTCTACTAGGTTGACCAAATGGAAATACTTTCTAAGTCACATAGTGAGTTCTTTTGGAACACCTATGAAACAGACTATGACAAGACCCTTAATGATCTTAGCTATTTGCTAAGATCAACTTCCTGAAACTTTATGGACATTGACAATGGTGACACTGGAAATACAGAAAAAGCATTCTCTTCCCAAGGAAAGGGATTGACCATAGTCTACTAGGTTGACCAAATGGTAAAGAGAAAAGGTTAAGTCTGTAATAGTCCCGTGTACCATTATCAAAGGGTCCATATGTTTAATTTGCCAAAGAAAGGGTCATTAGTTGCGAAGCTGCCAAACTTACCTAAGGATGTTAAAGTCAATAAGTTTGACTCTACTTCAGGTAAAGTCCACTATCTAACTCTGTTAAGTTTCTATTCTGAGATTCTTGATGCATGATGTGACTGGGTCACATGGTGATGTTTTAAGAATCAAAGAAAAGTGAAGAAACTTAAAGAAAGAATATGCTGAATCTGATCGCGTAGATGGATTTCTAACGCGTAGTTTGAAGATCGGATTCTTGAGCTACTTCTTAGGAGTTATGAGATATTGCTTAGGAATAGATAACAACAAGTTTTCATATGGATTGTAAGGATAAGTTTTTCCGCATAGTTTTAAAATAAAAGAAAGTTTTTGATTTTATTTATTTTAAAATATCCTTACAATGGCATTTGAGGAAAAATTGTTGCTTATATGATTCCATTAATAGCAAGAGTGGAAATATGAAATTGATTCTTTCATTTGTGGTAATGTCTAAATTTACCAAATAAGGAAAGATTCTCATCATCCAAAGTCCCAATTGGACCGGGACTTGGAATCATGCAAGTTGTATAGCATGATGAATGAGAACTTTCAAGTATTGGAAAAATTAAGACTAATTACTTGTTCACATGGATGTGTGAGTCAAGTAATGGACTAAGGGATCGAGTACACATTCTTGTGCACTGGTCAAGTCCACCACAAAAGATATAAGGCTATTCGTCATAGTTTACTAAAGCTCAGTAAATATGATTATACTTACAAGCTTAAGTGTAACTCTGAGACATTGGAAAGAGGTTCCAACGTATGGCAGAGCGAATAAGAAGAATCAAATTAGGCAGAAGGATAAAAGTTTCTCAAATCTGAAAAGATGGGAGAGTACTTTAGTATCAGTTTTGTGATCATCTTAATGATTAAGAAACCATATCAAAATTTGTTCTCTAAGGAAGTCTTAGTGCATTCTTATGACTAAGAAGAAGGGATCTTGAATTGTTGAAATGGTTAAATCAAGAAGATGAGTCATACTTCGTTCCAATACAGGTCTTAGAGTCATACTCCAAGATTGTAATTTGAGTGACATGTCTTAAAGAAGGTTTAAAACACTTGACAAATGTAAGAGTAAAAGTTTCCTACCCTTGTACATTTGAAATTGGTTAGTTGTGATGTTTTAGATAAAACAAAGACCAACTAAGGCCAATTGTGTGAAGTCTTTGTCTTGGTTAGAATCCACACTATCTCTTGGATGTTTGACAAGGAAGTCTTATAGGTCAAGAGGACAGTGGGATTCCTAAAGGTCTTGAAAGTCTCAAGAACTAATCAAGAATAGAACCTAAGGTTCTTCACTAGCACACGACTCGAGGTTTATAACCTATCGTGTTGACATATTCTGTGCCCATTCCAGTTAAAGTTGGCTTTGCATATGAGTTCTTAGAGTTCTCAATGTGTTGCACAACAACTTGGAAGCAATGGCAGGCCCTTGAGCTGCTAGGTGGCAAGAAGTTAAGATTGAGTTCAGTCCATATGAGTTTGGATTTGTCATTACCCCTGTCTTGTGACTATGGTTTTGACAATTCACATGGATAAGAACACATACACCATTAAATCTAAGTGTCATAAGGTTTCTCTCCGATTCATGAAAAATGATGGTGAGGAAACACTTTCACTAAGTAGATTTTAGCTAGATAGAAATTGTGATGTTTGCATTCTCAAAGTCGTTAGTGGAGCGTGTGTGGTTTACCGGCACACTAACCTGGACTTGTGAGAAGTGGCAAAAAGGTCTAAATATTATGATTACGGCATCCCTCTTCATAACTGTTTAGACACACATGTGAGCTATCTAAGAGAGGTGTATGATATTGATAAAGTCTTATCAAGGAAATCTAGTATCAGAAATCTGAACTTTGGTAAGAAAGTCAATAAAGTATTGATTTCTAGAAGTCCAGCTGATTTCTGAGTACATGTCAAAGCTAGTGGGAGCATAAGTGTTATGCTAATAATCATCATGTTAGTGGGAGCATGATAATTATGATAAAGATTGCAAGTTAGCAATGTTAATTATAGAAAACAAAAGGTTTTAATTGGGAAAAAGTTGTTTTGCTATAATTAAGGGAGAGGAAATTATACTTCATCTCAAATCTATAAGCTTAGATCGTGAGGTTTTAATCATTTAGTCAAGGATATATATGAATTTCATGTTGGAATGGCTCAACATAAGGAAATTCTGTATATGGGTCCATTATTTGCGTTCTAAAATTCGATTATGATTACGGCATCCCTTTTCATAATCTGAATTATGAGAACTTGGCAAATAGAAATGGAAATGTTATAGCAAAAGACTGGTTTAGTCTTTATGTGAGACATCATGAATCGTGTCCCATATGCTTCGGATATAGGACCGATTACATGTGCTATATTCATCCTTTCTAAAATTTTCCAAATCCAAATGCCTAGGGCATTAAGAAGGGAAAAGGTTTAGAACTGGATATGACTAAAAGGATTAAACAATTGTCGAGGACAATCTAAGGTTTACCAAAGATTGGTTGCTCAAGAACAGTTGGAAGTATAGTGATAATTCTGGAAGGACCATATTGACATAATCTGTAAGGAGGCAACTCTTGTTCAGAAGTGATAGTCAAAATGAATCTGGAAATGTTTCAAAGTCAGAAATTTCAATCTGTGTAAGATTAAGGAAACTTAATGCAAGAAGGATGTTTCCAAGGAATTGATCTCCTTTGGAATACTCTGTAATGATTGTTTCCAAGTCTTTCTGACTTTGTGCATAATCATTACAAGAGGATCAATGCATATAAGTTTAGAATCTAACAGATTTCAGTAAATGACATGCATTTGGAATTCTTGTATTTACAGTAAGGATTTGAGAGTGTGAAAAGAGAATCATTGAAGTTATGTTCAATTGATCTAGTTCACAAAGTAAAGATCATAGACAAACATAGTATGCATACTTGGTGTATGGCATGACTAGTGTTTAGAAAACATAGTGTACATGCTTGGAGTATGGGACAACTATTGTTTTAAATTCAAGAATAATGCTGATAGCTGAAACAGTATACAATGAATAATGTGTAATCATAGTGATAAATAAAAGGTGTTTTATTTATATTCATAAGTTCTGAGACCATATTGGATTCAATTATTATTGTGTTGCACTTTGCATGTTTTGACTTCCCGAATAAACTAGGTTATTCTTCCGGAATGACTAAGTTATTCAAACCATCCACAGTCGGTCATATGTTGGAAGTAGATATGAATTAAGACTGTCATGGGTTGGCTTGTAGAGGTCTAAGGTGTTGGAAAAATGGCTACAACACTCATGAGTGCTCATAAGTTCTGAGTATTGGATTCAACCCGCGCTCATTGGAATCACTTCATGGGTTTTATCACGAGTGATCATGAGACGATAATATCTTATATTCTTCAAACCTAGAGATATGAGTTGTTACTATGAGTTGGTTGTACATTGATTGCACGAAACTGCATTTGGTAACTCGGTGCTATAAAACGTGTCTTTGTGTATGATTCAACAAGTAGTAGAACAAGCCATATGAGTCGAAGTTTATCCATTCCTTTTACCTTCGGGATAAAAGCGATATCTGTGGGCCCCTCGATGATTTGATGATGACAAATGGAAGTGCTCGGCCGGGCTAGGACTGATTTGATTTGTTCAATTAGTCAGTCGTCATAAATCGGAAATCGGGAAACAACAAATGGGCAGAGAGAATGATTATAATCCATGTCGTAGTCCATATGATATCTAGAATGGAGGAATATATGATCCCTTATCTAATGGACAAGTCATTGACAAGATCAGAGTTCATATACAAGGTCAGAGTTCAACAGAAGCTTTTGAGAGCTACGATTACTAGTTGGTTCCTGAAGTCATACGCAATAATAGTTTTAGACTTATCCAAGTGGGAGACTGTTGGATTAATGTCTAAGTCCATAACTATAATTGGTAAGACTTGACCCGACCTAGCATGGTCCATTTGGGTTGCATGGCATCATGCACTTGGATAGACAATAATGAGAGAAATAAGACACTTACGGTTATTAATATATTATAAGTTCTAGTATATTAATAATAAGAATAATGAGATTATTTAATTAGTATTGATCAAGAATTAATCTAGCATTAATTGAGTGATCAAAAGAAGACTAATTAAATATGTGGGTTGATTGTGTAAATCATCCATACTTGTATAGTGGGCTAATGCTCCATGGATTATCTAGTTGGGCCAAACCCCATATGATGCTCCATGGATGCTCCATGGTGTATTTGAACCCATGGATCCAAGGAAATGGAAAGTCATGACAATTAGGGTTTACCCTAATTGTATAACTATATAAGCATCTTATTCTTGAGGAAAATCGGCCACTAAAGAGACTAAGAAAGGGCTAGCCGATTTCATGAAGTGTAGAATTCTCTCAAGTTATTCCAAGTGTATTTGGTGTTGTGTGAACCATTTGAGGTGTCACACTTGGGGCACTAGGCACTCAAGCTTCATGAAGACATTCTACATCAAAGAGGTATGTATTCTATCTTGTTATGTTGATAGTTTTGTATGCTAGTTTAGGATAATACCTTGGATGTTCATATTTGCATGTATAATAGGGAAAACATAGATCCAAGGTATTTAGGGTTGCATGTACACTTAGGAGTGTTAGAATGCTCATAACCCTACACCTATACACAAGATTTATCAGTGATACCAAGTCGTTATATTGATTGATCTACTTACGAGGATGATATCTAGGCTGGGGTTTAGTCTAATATTTATTGTGCCTAATTATTAGTCTAGATTCATCATTAACTAAAAGTCTACTCCAAACAGTATACATTGTATACCAAACGGACCCTACCTTTGATATGATCCTACCCGGTTGTTCCTTATTTCATAGATCTTGAAGTAGACTTTGAGTTAATGATGAATCTAGACTAATAATTAGTCACAATAAATATTAGACTAAAACTTAGTGATAGTAATACTAGGTTACGTCGACGAAAAAGACAATTGCTAGAAGCGAGACGTTGTCGAATTTTGAGTTGTTACTTTAACAAGTGAGTGCATAGTTACTTTCATCTTACACATAGATATGAAGTATTTAATATAAATTACGTGCTATGTATGCATATTATCTGTGTTCTTGATATGTATGTTGGATGCACAAAATATACATGTTTTACTTGATTTAAACTATATATGTATTTTTATACCTATAAATATATTGGTTAAAGAAGGGTAGATGAAATATGAGATGAATGATGAGAGATGAAAGACGATATAGATGATGAGAGGTAAAAGATAATGAGAAGCCTTGACCCAAGTGATAGCCCAATCATCTAGCAGAGTATAGATGACGACCACGGAGTATTCTAGACAGTCTAGTGGAACGCTAGCATGCTCGCAACCTGTAGGTGTTGTGAATGATGTGTTCACCAGATGTACTCTAAAAAAACCATGATAGCTATGAACTTAGTGCCTTATGAATGGATGTTGGATACTATGCATTTAGTTCCCTATAGATGACCATTGGCAACTCCGCAACAACTTGTAGATGTTTTTGAACTACGTGTTCACCATATCCTGGAAGCTGCACTATTGGATAATATTGGTAGATGTGCCTGATAGATAACATTGGCAACTATGGACTTAGTCCCTATTAGATAAACCTGGCATCGATGGACTTCGTGCCTGATTCCTTAGGATAATCCTTAAGAATGAATGAATAAAAGATGATTCTTAGGGTAGATCCTTAAGAATAAAGAAGATAATGGGGATGGGAAGTTAGGTTAATTGTTTGATGATTAAACATAATAATTACATTATTGTGGGTAGAAAACCCTATGTACTCACTAGGTTTCCTAGCTGACCCACTCAGTTTATTTGTATCACATGTATCGACACGAAGACGCATTACACTGAGAGATTAAAGGAGATGTAAATCATTAGTGTAAATAAATGTAAGATCTGTTTATGCTTATGTTTATGTATCGACAATGACATCCCAAAGTTTTAATATAAAAAAAATACATGTCTTCAGAAATGCTTTGATAATAAATTTATCATGTTTTATGGGAAAAAAATTCCATAACATATTTCTTCAAAATATACTATGATTTTCAAATAAACCATAAACAAATCGGTCTTTTATGGCCGTGAAGTTGGGGATGTCACATTGGGCCTCTTGCCAGATCCCCCTAAAACCTGAGCCTAGTCTAACTTCCTATTCCTCTCCATCTCAATATCAATCTCCCTCTCTTTGGCTCTAACTATCATATCCTCCACTATCTTGCAACTGGATCGGCTCACAAATTTCCGAATATCGCTCCTCAACATCTCGTGATACCTCACCTTTTTATCTCCTCGTCCGCCACATAGTGCGGAACCAAAAGGGCCCTCTCTCAAAACATCACGATGATCTCAACCACTATCTCAATAGTCTGGCGAAGATCCTAAAACTCTCGCGCAAACTGTTGCACCTTGATCACTGGTGCAAACTCATCCTTGAACCTGGTCACAAAATCATCCCAAGACATGGAATCAAAAGCATCATCAACAACGGAGTGCACAAGCTCCTCCCACCAATCCCATGCCCTATCCTTTAGAAGACAAAATGCAAGTCTGACCTTTTCCCCCTCGGGACAACTGCTGGTCCGGAAAGCGTTAGCAACATCTGCTAACCACCGTCGGCTTGCTATTAGGTCCTTCTCCCCGAAGTAATTCGGAGCCACACACACACCCAGAACAACCTAAAGGTCAAAGAACGTGCCGCTACCAAGGCCCCCATATCAAAATGAAACGAGCTCAATCGATCATCCAAAATCTCCAGAATGCCCTCTTTGATCATACAAAAGATCACATGAGTCTGATCAAGAATGCAACGTGTAATCTCAAACAAAATGAACTCCCTCGTCTGATTATCCAACTGCCCAGATCCAAAACCTAAGCCCGTGTCCTCCCCAGCACTAGAACTGCCAACAGGTCTGCCCTATAGAATCACTATATTGAAAATAGTGTTGGATAAGGTGTCTAAGTCCATAACTTATTTGGTATATACTTGACCCGACCGGCATGGTCCATTTGGGTTGCATCTCATCCAAACTATTATGGATAATTTTATGAGAGTTATACTGTAACAGCCCGGATCCCCAGGTATCCCCATTTCCTTATATTTTTTGGAATTCTGTGAGGGGACTCGGCGAGTTAGTGGTTGAACTCGTCGAGTCGGGTCGCGGTTTATAGCGGGGGTTCGCGTCCGGACTCGGCGAGTCCAAGGGGTGGACTCGACGAGTCCGTGCTGTTTAATGAAACCCTAATTCCCCGACCCTGAGCTCTATTTAAAGGACCTTATGGCCCTCTTATGCGGCCACCTTGAACCCTAAGAGCCTCCATACGTCTGTAAGCCCTTGTGTGTGTGTTTGAAGGCCTTTTGTTCTTCATTTTGTGTGATAGTGCAAGGAAAGGAGGGAGAGGAGCAAGCTTGAAGTGCTGGGAAGCTTAGATCTGTTGCTATTTCATCAAGGGGGTCTTCTTGAGGTAACATTCTGAGCCAATCTTCGTGTTTTGTGTTGATGGGCCAAATCTAGGGTTTCTTCTTGCCTTTCTTGGCTTGAATAAGAAGTATGAGAGGTCCCATGGAGACATGGAACCTAGATCTGGACTTTAGCAGGTCCAGGAGACCCCTTATGACAAGCTTTATGCCCATTCATTTGAGTTAGAAGCTATACTTGCCATATTGAAGGTTGTTTCTTCAAAATAAGCCTTGTATGCATTGCATGGCAACCAAGACTGAGACTTTACGTGGCAAATAAGCTTGGGAAGGCCAGATCTATGTATCTATGGAACGGATCTGACCGCAAGAGCCAGTTTTAGCTGATGCATGGCATGGACTCGCCGAGTCTGAAGAACAGACTCGACGAGTCACTTGAAGATTGTCCTTGAGACCATCTTGTGTGTAGACTGGACCGAGTTGTGAGCGACTCAGTGAGTCGCAGAGAGTTGGAAAGGTTTTAGTAGGTGGACCGAGTCAGGATGGGACTCGCCGAGTTGGCCTTAGACTCGGCGAGTTGAGTCGCGGTGACCCTGCGATTCAGGCCCAGGTGGAACTCGTCGAGTCAGGGGAGTACTCGACGAGTCAAAGGGAAAATTCTTGAGAGTTGGTAAAAACGCGTAGACTCGCCGAGTCACTATTGTGCACTCGCCGAGTCTAGTCCAAATTAACTAAAGACTGCTGACCGGGTCAACCGGTGTTGACTTGAGATTGAATGGTCCACCTTAGTGGTACAAGTAATAATTATAGATGTATATATATATCGTAGGAGGATTTCGGCTCGAGGGTTCGAGCCCGAGTGATTCCAGGATTTGCGGGTAGCAACTTAGCGAGGCATACGAGGTGAGTCTTCTCACTATACTGTACCCGGAAGGGTTTTGACTATGTGACCGGAAGGTCGAATATGATATGGAATATATGCTCTATGTGTGTTAAGTTATTTGCTATATGTGTCATGTATGATATGTTTGATATGGGCCGGAAGGCGTGGTCATATGGACTGTAAGGATTGATGTGGGTAGGACCGGAAGGTTTACCCAGTCGGGACGGAAGTCCCCTGAACACATGGACCGGAAGGTCAAGGCCTGGAAAGGCGTATGTGCATATGTTGTATTTTGGGAACTCACTAAGCTTTATGCTTACAGTTGTTGTTTATGTGTTTCAGGTACGAGTGAGGACCGTGGGAAGGCGCCAGCGTGATCGTACACACACTCGGGGAAACTATTTTATCTTTTGATATGTAATCGTTTGAGACTACGACATTATTTTGGAAATCTAAACTAATTACTCATGTCTTAATGGTTGTAAAAATGAAAATTTTTGGTTGGCAATTTTATGATGTTACAAGTTGGTATCAGAGCCTTGGTTTGAGGGATTCGGGTACACCTTCGGGTGTAACTGGACTCAAACCGGGGATTGGAGACAAAAAAAAAATTGTTTTTACAAAAAATTTAATTTAAATAATCAAAATTTAAATTTTGAAATGTGAGACAACCGAAGAAGAAAAGGTGTGTACGGTCAGCTAGCGCCCGAACGGTAAAAATCCCCAAAAATACTCTTATTATATGTGTTACGATTTATGATATGATACGCATGCTAGCAGACTAGGTATACATATTAGGGCTAAAGTGGCCTGATTTTGCGATGCCTTAGTCTAGGGAAAACTTGCTTCTTTGAGGTGCTCGAGAGCGAGTGGGTAACAAGAGTATGAAAAGAATAGAGTGCTCAGGATTCGAGGTTGGGGAGGATGACTTGGGTGAATACCGACGCGGTGTAACTGGCAGTATTGGGCCCGTACTGCCAAGGACACCGGGTCAGTAGGCAGCCAAGTGGGAACCCCTGAGTATCGAAAACTAAGCAGGGTTGCATTATCGAGTGCGATTTTTGCCCGATAGGGTCTCTGATATTCTTTTGTTGTATTTCAGAGACATCATGGTTGGACCACGACACAGACCTGGCACGAGTGGGGTGACTGACGAAGAGCTCCGTCAGATGATCCATGAGGAGGTAGCTGCAGCGATCCGGGCCGAGATTTCGGAAATGTTTGGGTCTATCAAGACCACGCTGATGGAGACGTTTGATGAGCGGTATGCCGCGTTGTCCGAGGCTGCCGCTGCTGTGGCTGCTGCCAGGCCACAGGGGGGTGACTCGTTGCTGTTCCGGGAGTTCAGCAACACGAAGCCACCAGAGTTTGACGGGACTCAGGATCCGATTGCTGCTATGAGGTGGATTGCCGATATTGAGGGATGCTTCTATACTTGTTCATGTCCGGAGCATCTGAGGGTGCGGTTCTCCCTGAACCAGCTCCGCCTGGGAGCGAAGGATTGGTGGAAGTTCGTGACGGCAAACTTCACTCTCGCGGAGGTTTCAGCCTTGACTTGGGAGAGATTTACTGCTATGTTCAGAGACGAGTACGTTCCCCCGGTGGAGAGGGAACGGTTGGTTCAGGAGTTCTTGACCCTCAAGCAGGGTAATGATTCGGTTGCAGTGATCACGCGGAAGTTTCATGAGAGGGCGATGTTCTGCCCCGAGCAGGTGTCCACGGAGCAGGCTCGGATGAGCCGGTATTTGGGAGTGCTGAGAAGAGACATCCGGGAGTTCGTATCGAACTCATCATATCAGACTTTTGCTGAGCTTCAGGCGAATGCCAGGAAGCGGGAGATCGAGTTGGAGACCCAAGCCAGGGAGGAGGCCGAGTCTCAGCGGATGGATCGGCGGCCGACGCAGTCGCAGCCGGCAGCCAAGCGGACCAAGTCCGTTGATTTGAGATCCGGAGGACAGAAGAGCCGTACGTGTGGGAAGTGCGGCAAGGGTCATGAGGGGGCGTGTCGATTGGGTGCTTGCTACAAGTGTGGCAAGGAGGGGCACATCGCGAGGGATTGCCCCAAGGGATTTATGGTTTGCTTCCATTGCAACCAGACTGGCCATCGGAAGGCCGAGTGCCCCCAGCTTCGCCAGGGATCTTCGCCTGCTGCCAGGGTTCCTGAGGTTCGGCCAGTGAAGACCGAGGCCCCGAAGGCTCGTGGGAGAGCTTTCCAGTTGACTGCGGAGGAGGTCCGCGCGGCGCCTGATGTAGTGGCCAGTATGTATTCTTTCACGTATTTACATTTATGCTGAGACATTATGCTTATATTCCTATATGCGTAGGTACTTTTCTTGTGAATCATGTGCCTGCCTTGGTATTGTTCGACTCAGGTGCGAGTCGGTCCTTTGTTTCGCTGGCCTTTAGCCAGTACATCGATATCGATCGGGAGACGATGAGTCGACCCCTGCGAGTTGCTATAGCAAACGAGAGAGCAGTATACGCCACCGAGGTGATCCGAGGATGCGTACTCGAGATTTTTGGGGTCGAGTTTCCGATCGACTTAGTCCCTATAGCTATGGGGGATGTTTGCATTATCGTGGGCATGGATTGGTTGAGTAAGTTCGGAGCTGTCATTGATTGCGAGAAACAGCTGGTGATGATTCGAGACCCTAGTGGGGGAGTGCTCACAGTTTATGGTGAAGGGACCCGGTGTGGGTCAGCGTTTTGTTCAGCAGCAAGGGCAAGGCAGAGTCTGCAGCAGGGCTGTGATGGATTCATAGCCTATGTGATGGATACTCGTGTGACCGCGGAGAGGCCCAATTCGATTGATGACGTTCCGGTTGTACGCGAGTTTGCGGATGTGTTCCCCGAGGAGTTACCAGGCGTGCCTCCGGAGAGGCAGGTGGAGTTTCGTATCGATTGGGTTCCGGGGGCGGCGCCCATCGCCAAGGCGCCCTACCGTCTCGCTCCACCGGAAATGCTGGAATTATCCTCGCAGCTTCAGGAGCTGTTGGGGAAGGGATTCATTCGACCCAGTAGCTCGCCTTGGGGAGCGCCGATTTTGTTCGTCAAAAAAAAGGATGGTTCACATCGGATGTGTATCGATTATCGGGAGTTAAAAAAGTTGACGATTAAGAACCGGTACCCGTTACCTAGGATCGACGATCTATTCGATCAGTTGCAGGGGGCATCTTGGTTTTCCAAGATTGACTTGAGGTCGGGATATCATCAGATGAGGGTTCGCGAAGAGGATATCCAAAAGACTGCCTTCAAAACTCGTTATGGGCATTATGAGTTTGTAGTGATGCCTTTTGGGCTCACCAACGCCCCTGCTGCATTCATGGATCTCATGAACAGGGTGTGCCGACCGATGCTGGATCGGTCGGTGATCGTATTCATCGATGATATCTTGGTATATTCGAAGACTAGGGACCAGCATGAGGAGCATTTGCGGGAGATTCTTCGGGTGTTAAGGTCGGAGAGGCTGTATGCCAAGTTCTCCAAGTGTGATTTCTGGTTGCGAGAGGTCCAATTCCTCGGGCATCTTGTGAACCAGAAAGGGATATTGGTCGACCCGGCCAAGATTGAGGCGGTGCTAAGGTGGGAGGTGCCGAGATCGCCCACCGAAATCAGGAGTTTTCTGGGTTTGGCTGGATATTACCGCAGATTTATCAAGGATTTCTCCAAGATCGCTGTGCCACTTACTAAGATGACCCGGAAGGGTGTCGCGTTCTCATGGGGACCGGAGCAGCAGTCCTCGTTTGAGACGCTTCGTCAGAAATTGTGCGAGGCTCCAGTGCTTGCACTCCCGGAAGGGATGGAGGATTTTGTGGTATATTGTGATGCCTCTATATCGGGGTTAGGGGCGGTACTTATGCAGAGGGGTCATGTGATAGCATACGCTTCGAGGCAGTTGAAGCCTCATGAGTCGAGATACCCCACGCACGACCTGGAATTGGGGGCGGTGATGTTTGCCCTCAAAATCTGGCGACACTACTTGTACGGGGTTCGGTGTACGATTTACACGGACCATAAGAGCTTGAAATACTTGATGGATCAGCCAAATCTGAATATGCGTCAGAGGAGGTGGTTGGATGTGGTAAAGGATTACGATTGTGAGATCCTGTACCACCCGGGCAAGGCTAATGTGGTAGCCGACGCGTTGAGCCGTAGGGCGGATAGCGCCCCGATCCGAGACATTTGTATGAGGTTGACGGTTTTGACCCCGATTCTGGATATTATTCGAGGGGCTCAGATGGAGGCTGCAAAGCCGGAACACCAGAAGAAGGAACGGGTGGTGGGTCAGGTACCAGGATTTGTTATGGATGGTCGGGGGCTTATGACTTTTCAGGGGCGGATTTGGGTGCCGTTTGTGGGCGGTGTGCGCACTACTTTGATGGAGGAGGCACATCGATCGAAATTCTCGATTCATCCTGGTGCTACGAAAATGTATTTGGATCTCAAGAAGGAGTATTGGTGGCCATGTATAAAAAGGGATGTCGCTTGGTTCGTCGAGAGGTGCTTGACTTGTCGGCAGGTCAAGGCCGAACACCAGCGACCGCACGGTAAGCTGCAACCGCTAGAGATCCCCGAATGGAAGTGGGAACAAATCTCTATGGATTTCATTACCAAGTTACCGCGAACGGCGAGAGGAGTCGATGCAATTTGGGTAATCGTGGATCGACTAACAAAGAGCGCTCATTTTCTAGCTATAAGTGAGAGCTCTTCTGCGGAAAAGTTGGCGGAGTTATATGTGAGGGAAATAGTATCGCGGCATGGGGTGCCAATCTCGATTATTTCAGACCGCGACGTGCGTTTCACTTCCAGGTTCTGGAAGAAATTCCATGAAGAGTTGGGTACTAGGCTGCATTTCAGTACGGCATATCATCCTCAGACAGACGGCCAGAGTGAGCGGACCATTCAGACGCTCGAGGACATGCTTCGGGCGTGTGTGTTGGACTTCGGAGGGTGTTGGGACACCTATCTACCTTTAGCAGAGTTCTCGTATAACAACAGCCATCATTCGAGCATTGGTATGCCGCCCTTTGAGCTGTTGTATGGGCGGAGGTGTCGCACCCCCATTTGTTGGGGTGAGGTGGGACAGTAGGTTATGGGTAACACGGAGATCGTGCTTCAGACGACCGAGCAAATTCAGATAGTCAGGCAGAGGTTGCTGACCGCTCAGAGCCGGCAGAAAAGTTATGCAGACAGGCGACGGTCCGAGCTTGAGTTCCAGGTTGGTGATCTCGTGCTCCTGAAGGTCTCTCCTTGGAAAGGAGTGATTCGATTCAGGAGGAGGGGCAAGTTGGGGCCCCGGTATATTGGTCCTTTTCGTGTGATTGCAAGGGTGGGACGGGTAGCCTACCGTTTAGACTTGCCAGCAGAGTTGGGACAGATTCACGACACTTTCCATGTGTCGCAGCTGCGAAAATGTATAGCCGACGAATCAGCGGTGGTTCCGTTAGGAGATATTCAGGTGGATGCAAGTCTGAATTATGCAGAAAAACCTGTAGCCATCAGAGATCGGAAGATCAAGGTTTTGAGGAACAAGGAGGTGCCTCTGGTATTGGTTCAGTGGCAGCATCGGAAGGGATCAGAGATGACTTGGGAGCCGGAGCGGGAGATGCGGGAGCAGCATCCGGAGCTTTTTGACTAAGCGGGACTTCGAGGGCGAAGTCTTATTCTAGTGGGGGAGATTTGTAACAGCCCGGATCCCCAGGTATCCCCATTTCCTTATATTTTTTTGGAATTCTGTGAGGGGACTCGGCGAGTTAGTGGTTGAACTCGTCGAGTCGGGTCGCGGTTTATAGCGGGGGTTCGCGTCCGGACTCGGCGAGTCCAAGGGGTGGACTCGACGAGTCCGTGCTGTTTAATGAAACCCTAATTCCCCGACCCTGAGCTCTATTTAAAGGACCTTATGGCCCTCTTATGCGGCCACCTTGAACCCTAAGAGCCTCCATACGTCTGTAAGCCCTTGTGTGTGTGTTTGAAGGCCTTTTGTTCTTCATTTTGTGTGATAGTGCAAGGAAAGGAGGGAGAGGAGCAAGCTTGAAGTGCTGGGAAGCTTAGATCTGTTGCTATTTCATCAAGGGGGTCTTCTTGAGGTAACATTCTGAGCCAATCTTCGTGTTTTGTGTTGATGGGCCAAATCTAGGGTTTCTTCTTGCCTTTCTTGGCTTGAATAAGAAGTATGAGAGGTCCCATGGAGACATGGAACCTAGATCTGGACTTTAGCAGGTCCAGGAGACCCCTTATGACAAGCTTTATGCCCATTCATTTGAGTTAGAAGCTATACTTGCCATATTGAAGGTTGTTTCTTCAAAATAAGCCTTGTATGCATTGCATGGCAACCAAGACTGAGACTTTACGTGACAAATAAGCTTGGGAAGGCCAGATCTATGTATCTATGGAACGGATCTGACCGCAAGAGCCAGTTTTAGCTGATGCATGGCATGGACTCGCCGAGTCTGAAGAACAGACTCGACGAGTCACTTGAAGATTGTCCTTGAGACCATCTTGTGTGTAGACTGGACCGAGTTGTGAGCGACTCAGTGAGTCGCAGAGAGTTGGAAAGGTTTTGGCAGGTGGACCGAGTCAGGATGGGACTCGCCGAGTTGGCCTTAGACTCGGCGAGTTGAGTCGCGGTGACCCTGCGATTCAGGCCCAGGTGGAACTCGTCGAGTCAGGGGAGTACTCGACGAGTCAAAGGGAAAATTCTTGAGAGTTGGTAAAAACGCGTAGACTCGCCGAGTCACTATTGTGCACTCGCCGAGTCTAGTCCAAATTAACTAAAGACTGCTGACCGGGTCAACCGGTGTTGACTTGAGATTGAATGGTCCACCTTAGTGGTACAAGTAATAATTATGGATGTATATATATATCGTAGGAGGATTTCGGCTCGAGGGTTCGAGCCCGAGTGATTCCAGGATTTGCGGGTAGAAACTTAGCGAGGCATACGAGGTGAGTCTTCTCACTATACTGTACCCGGAAGGGTTTTGACTATGTGACCGGAAGGTCGAATATGATATGGAATATATGCTCTATGTGTGTTAAGTTATTTGCTATATGTGTCATGTATGATATGTTTGATATGGGCCGGAAGGCGTGGTCATATGGACTGTAAGGATTGATGTGGGTAGGACCGGAAGGTTTACCCAGTCGGGACGGAAGTCCCCTGAACACATGGACCGGAAGGTCAAGGCCTGGAAAGGCGTATGTGCATATGTTGTATTTTGGGAACTCACTAAGCTTTATGCTTACAGTTGTTGTTTATGTGTTTCAGGTACGAGTGAGGACCGTGGGAAGGCGCCAGCGTGATCGTACACACACTCGGGGAAACTATTTTATCTTTTGATATGTAATCGTTTGAGACTACGACGTTATTTTGGAAATCTAAACTAATTACTCATGTCTTAATGGTTGTAAAAATGAAAATTTTTGGTTGGCAATTTTATGATGTTACATATACACATATGTTTATTAATATATTATGAGTTATAATATATTAATATGAAGTTACGTTATTTAATTAGTTTTAGTCTTAAATTAATTATGAATTAATTTAGAGATTAAAAGGAATACTAATTAAATTATGGGCTATTTGTTTTATATAGTGTGGGCTAATACTCATTTGTTAATGGGCTAGGCTTATGTGGAAGTCCATGGATGATCCATGGAGCTTTTTGATGGGTTTTGAGCATTCTAACACTTCCTAAGTGTACATGCAACCCTAATAACCTTGGATCTATGTTTGTCTAATTTTTCATGCAAAGTTGAATTCCAAGGTTATATCCTATCTAGCATACATGGGAAACAATTTTAACATAAAGTATAGATAGAATAACTTACCTTGTTGTTGCTTGTGTTCCTTGAAACCTTGTGAGCCTAGCACCTCAAGTGGTGATGCCTCAAATGCTTCACACAACACCAAATACTCTTGGAAGAACTTATGAGAGAATACTCACTTCTCCAAATCGGCCAAGCCCTCTATTTCTTTGTTGCAACCGATTTTGGTGGAGATTATGCTTCTTATATAGTGTTGACACATCTAGGGTTAAACCCTAATGTGTCATGACTCTTCATTTCCATGACCCATGGGTTTGTAACTCCCATGGAGCATCCATGGAGCATCCTATGGGTGGAACCCAACTTGATGATCCATGGAGCCTTTTAGCCCACTATACAAGATATGGATGATTTACTTAATCAACCCATATATTTAATTAGTTATCTTTTGATCACTTAATTAATTCTAAATTAATTCTTGATCAAACTAATCAAATAATATTATTAATATATTAGAACTTATAATATATTAATAATCTCCAAGCGTTATTTCTCTCATTTAGTTTATCCAATTGCATGGTGCCATGCAACCCAAATGGACCATGCCGGGTCGGGTCAAGTACATACCAGAAATAGTTATGGACTTAGACACCTTATCCAACAGTCTCCCACTTGGATAAGTCTAGTAACTATTACTGCAAGTATGACTTCAGGAACCGATTGGCAATCGTAGCTCTTTACAAGGTTTCTCGAAACTTGAGAAGATGATGGTACGCCATTTAAGATAAGTGATCATATAATCCTCTGTTCTAGATATCAGTCGGACAAATACATGGAACAATGTCTTACTTATTGTCCAACATTTGTTTCCCGATTTCCGATTTGTTTGACAAAGAACTTTATTGAACACATCAATCTAGTTCTGACCGGGCCCGGTACATAGGTCAAAACAAAATCATCGAGGGGCCCAGATATCAGCTTCTAATCCAAGAAGGAACAGATAAACTTCGACTCATATGTTTGTTCTACTACTCATTGAATTACACATAAGAGCACGATTTTATAACATCGAGTTACCAATGCGTTTTTCGTACAATTAATGCATAACCAACTCGTAAGTAACAAATCATATCTCTAGGTTTAAAGACTTATATGATATTACCGTCTCACGATCACTCGAGATAGAATTCCATGAAGTGATTCCAGTGAGCGTGGGTTGTGTCCAATGCTCAGAACTTATGAGCACTCATGATTGTTGTAGCCTTGTCCCCGACCTCTACAACCAAACATGACAGTCTTGATTCATACCTACTTCGGACATATGACCGACTGTGGAGGTTTGAATAATATGTTATACCAAACAAAATTATTCTGGAAGTCAAAACATGCAAAAGAAATATAGTAAACGATCGCCAAGAGATAGCAACACTTTACTCATAAATAAAACACTTTTATTCATCATCAAATGTCAATTACACTTTACAAATTTCGAGATTATCTAACTACTAAATCTAATATCATCCTTCAGCCCTATGCTCCGAGCATGCTGGAGATGCTTAACCCGAGTCAGTCCCTTCGTGAGGGGATCTGCTGGGTTCTCATCCGATGATACCCTCTTTGCCACGAGGAGTCCTTCTTCGATCCGATGTCTGATGAAATGGTATTTTCTGTCGATGTGTCTGGATCTCCCGTGATCCCTTGGTTCCTTGGCTAAGGCAACTGCACTTTCACTATCACAGAAAATTTCCATCGGCTCTTTAATAGCTGGTACAACTCCAAGGTCTCCAATGAAGTTCCTCAGCCATAACGCCTCCTTTGCCGCTTCGCTAGCTGCAATATACTCTGATTCACAAGTAGAATCTGCCACTGTCTCTTGCTTGGAACTCTTCCAAGAAATTGCTCCTCCATTTAGGGTAAAGACCCAGCCCGACTGAGAGTGGAAGTTATCCCTATCAGTCTGGAAGCTAGCATCACTATACCCTACAACTCTCAAGTCATCACTCCCACCGAGGGTAAGAACCCAGTCCCTAGTCCTTCGTAGGTACTTGAGAATATTCTTTACCGTAATCCAGTGTGCCTTGCCAGGGTTCCCCTGAAACCTGCTAACCATGCTCAAGGCAAAGGCTACATCAGGTCGAGTACACGTCATAGCATACATGATCGAACCTACAGCCGAAACATAAGGTAATCGACTCATTTCTGCTATCTCAGCCTCAGTGCTAGGGCTTTGTGTCTTACTCAGCTTGGCGCTACTCTGGATGGACAACTCTCCTTTCTTGGAGTTTTGCATTCTGAATCTCTTCAGAATCTTCTCCAAATAGGTACTTTGACTAAGTCCAATTAGTCTTTTACTCCGATCTCTCAAGATTCTTATCCCCAAAATATAGGCAGCTTCACCAAGGTCCTTCATAGCGAAACACTTTCCAAGCCAGGACTTTACTTCCTGCAAGGTTGGAATGTCGTTTCCTATGAGTAGTATGTCATCCACATACAATACCAAAAAGCTAACTATACTCCCACTAGCCTTGACATATACACAAGATTCATCTTCACTCCTAGAAAAGCCAAATTCCTTGACCTTTTCATCAAAGCAAAGATTCCATCTGCGAGGTGCTTGCTTTAATCCATAAATGGATTTCTCAAGCTTACACACTCTATTAGGGTACTCATTACTGACAAAACCCTCTGGCTGACTCATGTAAACATCTTCAGCCAACTTTCCATTAAGGAAAGCGGTTTTGACATCCATTTGCCAAATTTCATAGTCATGAAATGCGGCTATGGCTAACAGAACCCGAATAGACTTAATCTTGGCTACCGGAGAAAAGGTCTCATCATAGTCCACTCCAGGAATTTGAGAGAAGCCCTTTGCAACCAGTCTAGCCTTATAAGTGTGTACTTTACCATCCATGTCGGTCTTCTTTTTGAAGACCCATTTGCACCCTACAGTCTTTCGACCTGGTACATTCTCAACCAAGTTCCAAACTTGATTGTCATACATGGATTGTATCTCGCTATCCATAGCCTCTTTCCATTTAGCAGACTCGGGGCCCGCCATGGCTTCCTCGTAGCTGTTAGGGTCATCTTGACTTACTAGTGTCTCATCACTAATAAGTGTCTCACCTTCTGCAGTAATATGGAATCCATAGTAATGCTCAGGTGCACTCCTAACTCTCGTGGAACGCCTCAGAGGTACAGATTCGTCAATTGGCTCAACAGGAGTTTCCTCCTCAAGTTGAGGGCTAGAGTTTGAAGTTCCTTCACCACTTGACTCTTGAATTTCTTCAAGATCAACTTGCCTCCCACTGTCTCCTTGGCTTATAAACTCTCTTTCTCGAAAGACTCCTCTTCTTGCTACAAAGACCACATTGTCACTAGGTCTGTAGAAGAGGTAACCAAAGGATTGTTGTGGGTAGCCGATGAAAATACACCTCTCGCTTCGGGGTTCGAGCTTATCATGAGTCTCGCGTCTCACGAAAGCCTCGCAGCCCCAAATCTTGATGTGGTCTAGTTTAGGTACTTTACCAGTCCACATCTCGTGAGGAGTTTTGGCAACTTTCTTTGTAGGGACTAGATTAAGGATATGGGCGGCAGTCTCTAAGGCATACCCCCAGAATGATATTGGTAGCGAAGCTCGACTCATCATGGAACGAACCATGTCAAACAAGGTTCGATTACGCCTCTCAGCCACACCATTCAACTGCGGTGTCCTGGGAGGTGTCAATTGTGAGACAATCCCACATTCCTTTAGATAGTCGAGGAACTCTGAACTAAGATACTCACCACCTCGATCGAATCGAAGCATCTTAATGTTCCTGCCCAATTGATTCTCGACTTCCTGTTTAAATTCCTTAAACTTCTCGAAAGTCTCTGACTTATGCTTGATTAAGTAGACATATCCATATCTACTGTAATCATCGGTAAAAGTCAAATAATAACGATTAGCATCTCTTGTGGCATGTTTGAATGGTCCACACACATCCGTGTGTATAAGGTCCAACAAACCTTCACCCTTTTCACATGAGCCTGTGAAGGGTGACTTTGTCATTTTTCCAAGTAAGCATGATTCGCAACTATCATTTGACTTTAGGTCAAACGACTCCAAGACTCCATCCTTTTGGAGTTGGCCTATGTGTTTCTTGCTTATATGTCCAAGACGACAATGCCATAACGATGCTTTATCCAAGTTATTATTATTAGTAGAATCAATACACAAAACATTATTTCCTAAGTTATCTACAATAGATACAGCTTCATACACACCATCACAAGGTAATGCTTTAAAATAAAGAACATTATTAAAGAAAGCATTAATCGAACCAACTTCATTATCAAATGAAAAGGTGAAACCTTGTTTGTACAATGTATGAAAGGAAATAATATTTCTTGCCATTTCTGGCGAATAACAACATTTATTCAAATCTAAATTTAACCCACTACTTAGCGATAAAGTATAAACTCCAATCTTGGTGACAGGTGTAACTTTCCTATTCCCCATGATTAAGTTTATTCTTCCTTGCTCCACATTCTCACTTCTTCCTAGTCCCTGCAAGTCACAGCAAATATGAATTCCGCAACCTGTATCAAGGACCCAAGATTTCGAATGGGGTGAGTTATTAGAAATGATAGTGTAAATACCTGCATGGTTGGGTTTGACTTTCCCATCCTTTACATCTTGCTGGTACTTTGGGCAGTTCCGCTTCCAATGAGCTTTTTCGTGGCAATAGAAGCATTCAGCCTCTTTTGGGTCAGAAGAAGGAGTAATGAAACCTTTCTTGGTTCCACTTGAAGAAGAGCCATCAAGGGTCCGAGCCTTGGTACCCTTTGAAGATCTCTTTCTCTTCCTCCCTCGACTTTGCCCGATTGCCAAGACCGGATTTGTTTCTGGAGTAGGAGTGATAGCAACCGACTTCCCCTTAAGACCTGTTTCTGCGGTCTTGAGAAGTCCCTGAAGTTTGCTGAGGGTGACCTCTTCCTTGTTCATGTGATATGTCATGCGGAATTGATCATAGCACGATGGTAAGGAGTGCAAAATGATATCTATTGCAAGCTCCTCAGGGAAGTTCACATTGAGCTTCAGCAACCGATCCACATACCTTTGCATTTTCTGCATGTGGCTCGTGACGGACTCTCCGTCCTTCATCATGGTTGTTATCATGGAGCAGATGACTTCGTACCTCTCTTGTCGTGCACTTTGATGGTATCTTTCCATCAAATCTTGGTGCATTTCATAAGGGTAGAAGTCTTCATAAGACTTTTGGAGTTCAGCTGTCATGGTGGCTAACATGATGCAAGCCACCTTGGTTGCATCTCTTTCATGAGTATGAAAGTCAGCGATCTCCTGGGGAGTTGCAGTGGACTCGTCAATTTCCTTAAGCTCCTTGTCAAGGACATATTCTTTGTCCTCGTAGCGGGTAATCATCCTGATGTTTCTGATCCACTTATTGAAGTTGGATCCATCAAAGGTGACTTTCCCACACAGACTCATAAGAGTAAAGGAGCCATTAGGATTCGAGCCAGAAGCATTAGTTGAAGACATCTGAGAAAGAAGAAAAAATTTAGTTTAGATTTAAGAGAGTCCTTAATAAAACACCCAAATGTAATATTAAGGCTAGGATCCAATCACAATATAATATAACTTAGAAGAGGTATGCCGTAATCTAAGCTATACCATATTTGAAAGGTAGGTGAATGACGATTCACCAATTTCCACCACGAAAACCGAAATATTAAATATTTAGTTTTTATAGGTTTTAGAAATTCCTAGATTCTTTGAGATCCAATGAACTTTTCAAAGGCATGTTTCAATCTCGGGAGTGCCCTCCAGGTTTTGTGACTGGGATGCCGAGGATCACAAAACGAGGTGTGAAGTAACCATGCAAATCGCTTGGTACCCTTAAAGTTTATCACTCAATCGATGTGCCGGTAAACCACACACGCTCCACCGATACTATAATAAACCTTAAGTCACCCTTTACCTACCTTGTTAAGTCTAAGTTAGTGTGCCGGTTAACCACACACGCTCCACCAACGACTCAGACAAAGTGTAAAGTGTAATTTCATGGATTAGCACCTTATTCACATTTTTCCTAAAGTAACTAAGATTGGGAATTTAATAAACATTTAGTTACTTTATATATTCATCATACTTTGAATGAGAATTTATAAGTCCTTGTCTTACCCGTTCGGCTAACGACCCTCCACCAGTCAAGCAAGCAGTGGGTGAGAATATACACCCATTAAGTCACCATTTTATAGGCAACAACCTTATACCCACCTTATAGACCGGCTTCGTGAATGAGGCGTACTAGCGGTAAGACGACTTGTTCTTATACATATATATATAATTATTAAATCATCATAATATAAGTATAAGGGTTGAATTTTAACTTTTAAAATTCTAGGGGTTGGAACTAAAGTTTTATCTTAACTTTACTTGTTCCAAAACTTGAGGGCAAGTTTTGTAACTTTCAAAACTTTTCATTTCTTGTAACTTATGAGTTTAATAGAGTCATAAAATGAAGACTCTTCATTTTTATAACTCTTGTGTTTTCTTAATGGTTTTTAACTCAAGTGACTCTTGGTTTTCCATAACTTAAGGATAAGTTATGGACTCCATTAAAACACATTATGATCAAGAATTAAACTACCAAATAGGTTACAAATAATTCCTATGATCATCTAAAACATCATAAGAACATGAACATGAATATGAACATAATCAAAAATTACATAAAACTTTGTAATTTTGATAACTAGTTGTTGTAAATGAATTAGCAAAACATTACACCACCAAAAACAAGTTTATATTTACTAAAACAGTTTAGGGTAATGTTTCTAATTCATTTTCCAGCAACTGAATCGAAATTCTGCACTCATTCGACCCTACTCGCCGAGTGCATGAACATGACTCGCCGAGTTGGTTGAAGATACACATGGACTCGGCGAGTCCCCCCTATGGACTCGGCGAGTCCGATCGCAGACAGCAAATTTTTCGATTCTGTTTTCAACTTTTAAGCACAAATAAGAACAAACAAGCCTAGGCTCTGATACCACTGATGGGTTTTGAGCATTCTAACACTTCCTAAGTGTACATGCAACCCTAATAACCTTGGATCTATGTTTGTCTAATTTGTCATGCAAAGTTGAATTCCAAGGTTATATCCTATCTAGCATACATGGGGAACAATTTTAACATAAAGTATAGATAGAATAACTTACCTTGTTGTTGCTTGTGTTCCTTGAAACCTTGTGAGCGTAGCACCTCAAGTGGTGATGCCTCAAATGCTTCACACAACACCAAATACTCTTGGAAGAACTTATGAGAGAATACTCACTTCTCCAAATCGGCCAAGCCCTCTATTTCTTTGTTGCAACCGATTTTGGTGGAGATTATGTTTCTTATATAGTGTTGACACATCTAGGGTTAAACCCTAATGTGTCATGACTCTTCATTTCCATGACCCATGGGTTTGTAACTCCCATGGAGCATCCATGGAGCATCCTATGGGTGGAACCCAACTTGATGATCCATGGAGCCTTTTAGCCCACTATACAAGATATGGATGATTTACTTAATCAAACCATATATTTAATTAGTTATCTTTTGATCACTTAATTAATTCTAAATTAATTCTTGATCAAACTAATCAAATAATATTATTAATATATTAGAGCTTATAATATATTAATAATCTCCAAGCGTTATTTCTCTCATTTAGTTTATCCAATTGCATGGTGCCATGCAACCCAAATGGACCATGCCGGGTCGGGTCAAGTACATACCAGAAATAGTTATGGACTTAGACACCTTATCCAACACTTTTAACCCATGGATCCTTGGAAAAGGAAAAGACATGGGTTATTAGGGTTTCACCCTAACCATGCACACTATATAAGCATGCTTATGGAGCATGAAATGGAGCCTAAAAGAGAAAACTAGTGAACTAGTGTGTGTGTGTGTGCATGTGTGTGGCCGATTTTATACAAGGTGTATACTCTCTCAAAGTTTTCCAAGAGTTTGTGGTGTTTGTGATTCCATTTGAGGCATTCACACTATTGGTGCTTGGCCCTCAAACTCCTTAGAACCAAACTCACCAAAAGGTATGTAATCTCTTCTAACTCTTTTATGTTGAAATGTTCCCCATGCCATGTTAGATAGATTATAAACCTTGGAAAATTATTATTTTGCATGTATTTAGACAAACATAGATCCAAGGTTTATTAGGGTTGCATGCACACTTAGGAAGTGTTAGATTGCTCAAAACCCAACAGTGGTATCAGAGCCTAGGCTTGCTTGTTTGATACTTGATGCAAAATAGTGAAAAAAAGTCGAAATCGTTGCTGTCAGCATGGTGGACTCGCCGAGTCCATTGGGGGGACTCGACGAGTCCAAGGCAAACTTCAACCTACTCGGCGAGTAAGTTCATGCACTCGACGAGTAGGATCGAAAGAGTGCAGATTCTCGACTTTTGCTGCTGGAAATGGACTAGAAACATTACCCTAAACTGTTTTGGTGTTATAAAACTTATTTTAGTTGGTGTAATGGTTGTTCTAATCCATTTGCAATAGCATATATCAAAATTCCATGATTTTATGTGTTCATATAATTCTTGAATTTTTGATGATCATGTTCATGTTCTTATGAATTTAGAAAATGATAGGAATTATTTGCTGAATTGTTTAGGATTAATTCTTTATCATTTATGTGTTTTAATGGAGTCCATAATTTGTCCTCAAGTTATGGATTACCAAAGGTCACTTTCATTTAACACACACTTAAAACACATAAGTTACATGAAAATGAAGAGTCTTCATTTTTATGAACCTTTAATTCATAAGTTATGAAATGAAGAGTTTTGCAAAGTTACAAAACTTGCCCTCAAGTTTTGGAATTTGTAAAGTTTCACACACTTTAATAAACTTTAATTCCAAACCTTAGAGTTTTAATAGTTAAAATTCAACCCTTATACTATTTATAACATTAATGGTTAATTATTATATATATGTATAAGAATAAGTCGTTTTACCGTTAGTAGGCCTCATTCACGAAGCCGGTCTATAAGGTGGGTATAAGGTTGTTGCCTATAAAATGGCGACTTAATGGGTGTATACTCTCACCCACCGCTTGCTTGATCGGTGGAGGGTCGTTAGCCGAACGGGTAGAACAATGACTTTAAATCCTCATTAAATGTATAATGAATATTATAAAATAACTAAACTCTTTTAATTCCCAATCTTAGTTATTTTAGGAAAAATGTGAACATGGTGCTAGTCCATGGAATTCACACTTTGTACCTTACCAAGTCGTTGGTGGAGCGTGTGTGGTTAACCGGCACACTAACTAGGACTAGTAAGGATCACGAAGGGTGACTTAATGTTTGTCATAGATCAATGGAGCGTGTGTGGTTAACCGGCACATTGATTAGGTGATAATATTAAGAGTACCAAGTGAATTAGCATGGTTATTCACACCTTGTTTTGTGATCCTCGGCATCCCAGTCACAAAACTTGAAGGGCACAATCGAGATTGAAACATGCCATTGAAAAGTTCAATGAATCTCAAAAGAATCTAGGAATTTCAAATCCAATTAAACCTAATAAATCATTTCGTTTTCATGGTGGACATTGGTGAATCGTCATTCACCTACCTTTCAAATATATTATTACTTAGATTACGGCATCCCTCTTCTAAGTGTAATATATTGTGATTGGATCCTAGCCTTAATGTTACATTTGGGTGTCTTATTAAGGATCCTAAATATCTAATCTAAACTTACTTTCTTCTTTCAGATGTCTTCCAACACTAATGCTTCAGGCTCTAACCCAACTGGTTCTTTCTCTCTCATGAATCTTTGTGGGAGGGTCATCTTTGATGGTTCCAACTTCATGGATTGGATTAGGAACATCAGGATGGTTACTCGTTATGAGGACAAGGAATATGTCCTCGATAAGGAGTTAAAAGAACTTGATGAGTCTACTGCTACTCCTGAGGAGATCGCTGAATTCAGGACTCATGAGAGAGATGCTACTAAGGTGGCATGTATCATGATGGCCACGATGACAACCGAGCTCCAAAAGTCGTATGAAGATTTCTACCCTTTTGAGATGCACCAAGACCTAATGGAAAGGTACCATCAGAGTGCTCGTCAGGAGCGGTATGAAATAATCTTCTCCATAATAACTACCCGCATGAAGGATGGTGAATCCGTCACGGGCCACATGCAAAAGATGCAAAGGTATGTGGACCGTTTGCTGAAGCTGAATGTTAACATCCCCGAGGAGTTGGCAATTGACATCATTTTTCACTCCTTGCCTTCTTGTTATGATCATTTTCTAATGACATATCATATGAACAAGGAGGAAGTTACCCTCAGCAAGCTTCAAGGACTCTTGAAGACCGCTGAAACCGGTCTTAAGGGTAAAGTGGTTGTTACCTCTACTACTCCTACTCCAACTTCTACCCCTGTTTTAGCTATTGGGCAAGGCAATGGGAAAAAGAGGAAGCACCCTTCGAAGGGTACCAAGGGAAAGTCTCTTGAAGGCTCCTCATCAAAGACTAAGAACGGTTCTGTCACTCCTTCTGCCATTCCCAAGGATGCTGAATGCTTTTATTGCCATGAAAAGGCACACTGGAAGCGAAACTGCCCTAAGTACTTGCAGGATCTAAAGGATGGGAAAGTGAAACCCACCTATGCAGGTATTTACACTATATTGTCTAATTACTCAACATATTCTAACTCTTGGGTGCTTGATACAGGATGTGGTATTCACATATGTTCTGATTTGCAGGGCCTAAGAAGAAGTGAGGATGTGGAGCACGGGAAGATAAACTTAATCATGGGGAATAGGAAGGCTTCACCTGTTTCCAAGATTGGAGTTTATACTTTGTTGCTTAATAATGGGTTAAAATTAGATTTGAATAAATGTGTGTACTCGTCTGAAATGGCGAGGAATATTATTTCTTTTCATGCTTTGTACAAACAAGGTTTTACCTTTTCGTTTGATAATGAATGTGGTGGTATTAATGCTTTCTTTAATAACGTGTTTTATTTTAAAGCATTACCTTGTGATGGTGTGTATGAAACTGTGTCGATTGTGGACAACTTAGGAAATAATGTGTTGTATATTGATTCTTCTACTAGCCTAGATAAAGCATCATTGTGGCATTGTCGTCTTGGACATGTAAACAAGAAACGCATAGACCAACTCCAAAAGAGTGGAGTCTTGGAATCATTTGACCTCAAATCAGATGATAGTTGTGAATCTTGTCTACTTGGAAAAATGACAAAATCACCCTTCACTGGAACTTGTGAGAGGGGTGAAGGTTTGTTGGACCTAATACATACTGATGTATGTGGGCCATTCAAAACCGCCACAAGGGATGCTAATCGGTATTATGTGACTTTTATTGATGATTTTAGTAGATATGGGTATGTCTACTTAATCAAAAATAAGTCCAAAACCTTTGAAAGGTTTAAGGAATTCAAGCAGGAAGTAGAAAATCAATTGGGCAGGAACATTAAGATGCTTCGATCCGATCGAGGTGGTGAGTATCTTAGTACCGAGTTCCTTGACTACCTTAAGGAGTGTGGGATTGTCTCACAATTGACTCCTCCCAGGACACCACAGCTGAATGGTGTAGCTGAGAGGCGTAATCGAACTTTGTTGGACATGGTTCGCTCTATGATGAGTCGAGTTTCGTTACCAATCTCTTTTTGGCGTATGCCTTAGAGACTGCCGCCCATATCCTTAATCTAGTCCCTACAAAGAAGGTTACCAAAATACCTCATGAGATGTGGACTGGGAAGGTTCCCAATTTGGACCACATCAAAATTTGGAGTTGCAAAGTCTTCGTGAGGAGCGAAACTCATGATAAGCTTGAACCCCGAAGTGAAAGGTGTATTTTCATCGGCTACCCACAGAAATCCTTCGGTTACCTTTTCTACAGACCCAGTGAGAATGTGGTCTTTGTAGCATGAAGAGGGATCTTTCGCGAGAAAGAATTTATAAGCCAAGGAGACAGTGGGAGGCAGATTGATCTTGAAGAAATTCAAGAATCAATTGGTGAAGGAACCTCAGACACTAGCAATCAACCTGAGGAGGAAACTCCTGTTGATCCAGCTGACGAGTCTGTACCTCCGAGGCGTTCCACACGGGTTAGGAACACACCTTCGTTTTATTATGGTTTTCATATTACTACGGAAGGTGATACGTTTATTAGTGATAGTACACTAGTAAATTTGGATGAACCTAGCAGTGTTAAGGAAGCCATGGCAGGCCCGGAGTCTACTAAATGGAAGGAGGCTATGGACAGCGAGATACAGTCCATGTATGACAATCAAGTTTGGAACTTGGTTGACAATATACCAGGCCGTAAAACAGTCGGGTGCAAATGGATCTTCAAAAAGAAGACAAACATGGAAGGAAAAGTGCATACTTATAAGGCTCGACTGGTTGCGAAGGGTTTTACTCAAACTCAAGGTGTTGATTATGATGAAACCTTTTCGCCGGTAGCAAAGATTAAGTCAATTAGGGTTATGTTACCCATTGCAGCATTTCATGATTATGAAATATGGCAAATGGATGTCAAAACCGCTTTCCTTAATGGAAAGTTGGCTGAGGATGTGTACATGAATCAACCAGAGGGTTTTGTCAATGCAGAGTACCCTAATAGAGTATGCAAGCTTGAGAAATCCATTTATGGATTAAAACAAGCATCTCGTAGCTGGAATCTTTGTTTTGATGAGAAGGTAAAAGAGTTTGGCTTCTTGAGAAGCGAAGATGAGTCTTGCGTGTATGTCAGAGCTAGTGGGAGTATAGTTAGCTTCTTGGTACTGTATGTGGATGACATACTACTCATAGGAAATGACATCCCAACCTTGCAGGAGGTTAAGTCCTGGCTTGGGAAGTGCTTTGCTATGAAGGACCTAGGGGAGGCTACCTATATCCTAGGGATAAGGATATTAAGACAAAGGAGTAGAAGACTAATTGGACTTAGTCAGAGTATCTACTTGGATAAGGTGTTGAAAAGGTTCAACATGGAGAATTCCAAGAAAGGAGATTTACCGATCCAAAGCAATACCAAACTGAGTAAGACTCAGAGTCCGAGTACAGAGGCTGAGATAGCTGAGATGAGCCAATTACCATATGCTTCCGCAGTTGGCTCGATCATGTATGCTATGACTTGTACCCGTCCTGATGTGGCATTTGCTTTGAGCATGGTCAGCAGGTATCAGGGGAACCCTGGCAAAGCTCATTGGACCGCGGTAAAGAACATTCTCAAGTACCTGCGGAGGACTAAGGATTGGGTCCTTACCCTTGGTGGCAGTGATGACATGAGAATATTAGGGTATAGTGATGCTGGTTTTCAGACTGATAGGGATAATTTCCGCTCTCAGTCGGGCTGGATCTTTACCTTAAATGGAGGGGCAATTTCTTGGAAGAGTTCCAAACAGGAGACGGTGGCTGATTCGAGTTGTGAATCAGAGTATATAGCAGCGAAGGAGGCGATATGGCTAAAGACCTTCATCGGAGACCTTGGAGTTGTACCAGCTATTAAGGAACCTATAGAGATTTTCTGTGACAACAATAGTGCGGTTACCTTAGCCAAGGAACCAAGAGATCATGGCAGATCCTGACACATTGACAGAAAATATCACTTCATAAGACACAAGATTGAAGAAGGACTCCTTGTGACAAGGAGGATATCGTCGGATGAGAATCCTGCAGATCCCCTTACGAAGGGACTGACGAGGGTTAAGCATTTTCAGCATGCGAGACGCATCGGGCTGAGGGATGATATTAGTTTTACAGATTAGATAGTCTTCCTGAAACTTGTAAAATGTAATCGACGTTTGATGATGAATAAAATTTGTGATTTATTTATGAGTAAAGTGTTACTATCATTGTCAATTATTTACTATTGTTTCAGTTTTGCATGTTTTGACTTCCAGAATAATTAATTTATTCAAACCTCCACAATCGATCATACGTCGGAAGTAGGTATGAATCAAGATTGTCATGAATTGGGTTTGTAGATGCCTTAAAGGTGTTTAGACATGGCAATGGTTGCTGCAACATTCATGAGTACTCATAAGTTATGAGTATTGGTATAAACCCACGCTCACTTGTATCACTTCATGGAATTTATCTCGAGTGATCGTGAGACGATAACATCATATAAATCTTTAAACCTAGAGATATGAGTTGTTACCTATGAGTTGGTTGTGCGTTGATTGCACGTAAACGCATCAGTAACTTGATGTTATAAAACGTGCCTTTGTGTACAATTCAATAAGTAGTAGAATAAGCATATCAGTCGAAGTTTATCTGTTCCTTCTAGAAATAGAAGCGATATCTGGGCCCCTCGATGATTTTGTGTTGACCCATGTACCAGGCCTGGTCAGAACTAAACTGATGTGTTCAGTGAAGTTCTTCGTCAAACAAATCGGAAAATCGAGAAACAACTGCTAGACAATAAGCAAGACATAGTTCCATGTTTTGTCCGGCTGATATCATGAGAACAAAGGATTATGTGATCACTTATCTAAAATGGCGCTTCATAGTTCGACAGAGTCTTCATTGTTCGAGGGAGTTTTCGAGAGCTACGATTGTTGGTTGGTTCCTGAAGTTATAGGCAAATATAGTTATTAGACTTATCCAAGTGGGAGTCTGTTGGATAAGGTGTCTAAGTTCATAACTTATTTGGTATATACTTGACCCGACCGGCATGGTCCATTTGGGTTGCATCTCATCCAAACTATTATGGATAATTTTATGAGAGTTATACACATATGTTTATTAATATACTATGAGTTATAATATATTAATATGAAGTTACGTTATTTAATTAGTTTTAGTCTTAAATTAATTATGAATTAATTTAGAGATTAAAAGGAATACTAATTAAATTATGGGCTATTTGTTTTATATAGTGTGGGCTAATACTCATTTGTTAATGGGCTAGGCTTATGTGGAAGTCCATGGATGATCCGTGGAGCTTTTAACCCATGGATCCTTGGAAAAGGAAAAGACATGGGTTATTAGGGTTTCACCCTAACCATGCACACTATATAAGCATGCTTATGGAGCATGAAATGGAGCCTAAAAGAGAAAACTAGTGAACTAGTGTGTGTGTGCATGTGTGTGGCCGATTTTATACAAGGTGTATACTCTCTCAAAGTTTTCCAAGAGTTTGTGGTGTTTGTGATTCCATTTGAGGCATTCACACTATTGGTGCTTGGCCCTCAAACTCCTTAGAACCAAACTCACCAAAAGGTATGTAATCTCTTCTAACTCTTTTATGTTGAAATGTTCCCCATGCCATGTTAGATAGGTTATAAACCTTAGAAAATTATTATTTTGCATGTATTTAGACAAACATAGATACAAGGTTTATTAGGGTTGCATGCACACTTAGGAAGTGTTAGATTGCTCAAAACCCAACAAATAGACCATATAAACCATCGGAATAAGCATCATAAAATATCGAGGGATCGCAAACTCTACAAGCTTCCTGGTTTCATCGTAGCTCTCCTTGACTCAAGTACAGATCCTCTGCTTCCAGTAGTATGGGCTGATACTACCTTCCACATCTATCCATACTTTCATCAAGGATTGCCTTGGATCTGCCAAGTCACCTTATATCCATACAATTAACCCTCATCAAGATAAGGCTCTGAGTACTAGATCTCATCCTAGGTTTTCCTAGGGCAAACTCCACACCACTCTCCATCATCAGCTGCAGAAAGAACTCTCGCTAGCTTCCTTATACTAGCTCACGAAAACAATTACATATCACTAAAAGCAGATAATTCTTCGAATGAGAGGTCTCACACTACAACGGTTGGATTCAAACAAGAGCTGTACAATAGAGTTAAAACTTGACCTTCTAAAATTAGTTAGTTCCAATAATATGTAACTTAGCATATTCCCCTACTAGTTAGTTGAAGCTAGTGAGAACTCCTAAAAAGCACAATGCAAGCATCATTCGAGCATCAAGTAATCAGAACCATGCATCACCTAACCAGGCCATCCTATCACTTTATCACTGACTGATCAGTACTACCATGCAAGTCTACAAGCTCATACAATAGGCATACAAAGGCATCTCTCCTAGCATTCTATCAAGCAAATATGAGCAGATCCTTAGCCCAAACTAGCATGTGATTAACAAATTCACAAATCAAATCATATCAGATAACATGTATGGGTATTTTGGGAAAAACTTACTTGAGCTCTGTCAATTGCATGCATCACACCCTTTCTTGTCTTAGAAAACTCTTTTCTTAAAAATACATTTCTTTTCAAAATTTTTTTACCAAATCCTCAGTTTGGGTTCAGACACACCCGAAAGTATGTCTGAAACCCTCAAACCAAGGCCCTAATACCAACTTGTAACGTCCAAAAAATAAGACCCAAAAATTTTATTTTTGATTTAATAAAAACATTAATGCAACATTGTTATACAACCCCAAAATATCAAAGTATGTCAATACATCAATACATATCAGAGTAGTTCTCAAAGTAAGGAAAAAGATGGTGTGTGCACTGCAATTATCCCAGGCTCTTCCCTTTCGATCCTGAAGTATCTGAAACACAAATTGAAAACCGTAAGCCCAAAGCTTAGTGAGTTCCTCAAAATACCAAATACCATACATAAATAGACACATACTGGGTCCCCACCCCACATCAGGGCTCACCCGAAATTGAGTCCCACTCGGCCTCAGACCTCGCCCAACATCGACCCCCTCTCGGATTACAAATCTGTCATTCAGTAGGCACCGCTTGACATCGGGCCCTGCCCGATACACATAATAACATATTAACATATAATCATGCTAACACATGCAATAACCATGAACCAATAGCATACAATACAATCATCGGGCCTCGCTCGGTATTCATACCAGCACATAACACATAAAAGAGTGATGCAGACATCTAGCATACTATCATAATAATTATGGGACAACATTGGTATCTTCGACCCGCTAAATACAGTGAGGAAACTCACAGAGATAAAACTTTGACCGCTCTGACCTGCTAAAATCCCCGCGTTATAATCACAAAGTAACATCCGATTAATAATTGGATTCCGTCTCACACTAAGAGTTCAACCTAGGGTAAAAGACCTTTTTACCTTTTCCCAAACTTGGCCCAATCCTAATGTCCAAAAAGCCTAAATTCCAAAATAATCATCCAAGACCCAAATATGGCCCAATTTTCCACATTAGGCCCAAACCCTTTCATGGGCCTTCAACCAAAGGTCCAATAAAATATCCTTAGCCCAAAATAATATTTTGATGGCCTAACAAGGCACAAGACTACTAAGGTCCAACACAGGCCCATATCCGAGAATCCCATAATACCGAAGCCTAATGCTTAGTACGCATGCATATCCAGCTCGTACGCTCAGCGTACTCACTTTAGGGATCGTACGCGCAACGTACTTGCTTGTATGCCCGACGTACTACAACAACTTGGCCAACTTTCACAATTCAACTCTTAATCGATTAAGACTTCAACCTAAACTTAGATTTGACTTCCTTAAGGTGGATTATCACGTAAAGTTGCCAACTTTACGTACATGCATGGTTTAATGGGGCTCTTAAAGCTCAAAAGAGCTTTAAATCACTTAACACATGCATGAGTCCATAAACACCTCTAAGCTTGCATTTTTATGGACAAAGGGGACAAAAGGATCCTAGATCTACCACCAATCACTTCTGGAGTGATGCAAGTGTTGGGTTTTGAGCAATCTAACACTTCCTAAGTGTGCATGCAACCCTAATAAACCTTGGATCTATGTTTGTCTAAATACATGCAAAATAATAATTTTCCAAGGTTTATAACCTATCTAACATGGCATGGGGAACATTTCAACATAAAAGAGTTAGAAGAGATTACATACCTTTTGATGAGTTGGGTTCTTAGGAGTTTGAGGGCCAAGCACCAATAGTGTGAATGCCTCAAATGGAATCACAAACACCACAAACTCTTGGAAAACTTTGATGAGAGTATACACCTTGTATAAATCGGCCACACACATGCACACACACACTAGTTCACTAGTTTTCTCTTAGGCTCCATTTCATGCTCCATAAGCATGCTTATATAGTGTGCATGGTTAGGGTGAAACCCTAATAACCCATGTCTTTTCCTTTTCCAAGGATCCATGGGTTAAAAGCTCCATGGATCATCCATGGACTTCCACATAAGCCTAGCCCATTAACAAATGAGTATTAGCCCACACTATATAAAACAAATAGCCCATAATTTAATTAGTATTCCTTTTAATCTCTAAATTAATTCACAATTAATTTAAGATTAAAACTAATTAAATAACGTAAGTTCATATTAATATATTATAACTCATAATATATTAATAAACATATGTGTATAACTCTCATAAAATTATCCATAATAGTTTGGATGAGATGCAACCCAAATGGACCATGCCGGTCGGGTCAAGTATATACCAAATAAGTTATTGACTTAGACACCTTATCCAACAGACTCCCACTTGGATAAGTCTAATAACTATATTTGCCTATAACTTCAGGAACCAACCAACAATCGTAGCTCTCGAAAACTCCCTCGAACAATGAAGACTCTGTCGAACTATGAAGCGCCATTTTAGATAAGTGATCACATAATCCTCTGTTCTCATGATATCAGCCGGACAAACACATGGAACTATGTCTTGATTATTGTCTAGCAGTTGTTTCTCGATTATCCGATTTGTTTGACGAAGAACTTCACTGAACACATCGGTTTAGTTCTGACCAGGCCTGGTTCATGGGTCAACACAAAATCACCGAGGGGCCCGGATATCGCTTCTATTTCTAGAAGGAACAGATAAACTTTGACTGATATGCTTGTTCTACTACTTATTGAATTGTACACAAAGGCACGTTTTATAACATCAAGTTACTGATGCGTTTACGTGCAATCAATGCACAACCAACTCATAGGTAACAACTCATATCTCTAGGTTTAAAGATTTATATGATGTTATCGTCTCACGATCACTCGAGATAAATTCCATGAAGTGATACAAGTGAGCGTGGGTTTATACCAATACTCATAACTTATGAGTACTCATGAATGTTGCAGCAACCATTGCCATGTCTAAACACCTTTAAGGCATCTACAAACCCAATTCATGACAATCTTGATTCATACCTACTTCCGACGTATGATCGATTGTGGAGGTTTGAATAAATTAATTATTCTGGAAGTCAAAACATGCAAAATTGAAACAATAGTAAATAATTGACAATGATAGTAACACTTTACTCATAAATAAATCACAAATTTTATTTATCATCAAACGTCGATTACATTTTACAAGTTTCAGGAAAACTATCTAATCTGTAAAACTAATATCGTCCCTCAGCCCGATGCGTCTCGCATGCTGAAAATGCTTAACCCTCGTCAGTCCCTTTGTAAGGGGATCTGCAGGATTCTCATCTGACGATATCCTCCTTGTCACAAGGAGTCCTTCTTCAATCTTGTGTCTTATGAAGTGATATTTTCTGTCAATGTGTCGGGATCTGCCATGATCTCTTGGTTCCTTAGCTAAGGTAACCGCACTATTGTTGTCACAGAAAATCTCTATAGGTTCCTTAATAGCTGGTACAACTCCAAGGTCTCCGATGAAGTTCTTTAGCCATATCGCCTCCTTCGCTGCTTCACTCGCTGCTATATACTCTGATTCACAACTCGAATCAGCCACCGTCTCCTGTTTGGAACTCTTCCAAGAAATTGCCCCTCCATTTAAGGTAAAGATCCAGCCCGACTGAGAGCGGAAATTATCCCTATCAGTCTGAAAACCAGCATCACTATACCCTAATATTCTCATGTCATCACTGCCACCAAGGGTAAGGACCCAATCCTTAGTCCTCCGCAGGTACTTGAGAATGTTCTTTACCGCGGTCCAATGAGCTTTGCCAGGGTTCCCCTGATACCTGCTGACCATGCTCAAAGCAAATGCCACATCAGGACGGGTACAAGTCATAGCATACATGATCGAGCCAACTGCGGAAGCATATGGTAATTGGCTCATCTCAGCTATCTCAGCCTCTGTACTCGGACTCTGAGTCTTACTCAGTTTGGTATTGCTTTGGATCGGTAAATCTCCTTTCTTGGAATTCTCCATGTTGAACCTTTTCAACACCTTATCCAAGTAGATACTCTGACTAAGTCCAATTAGTCTTCTACTCCTTTCTCTTAATATCCTTATCCCTAGGATATAGGTAGCCTCCCCTAGGTCCTTCATAGCAAAGCACTTCCCAAGCCAGGACTTAACCTCCTGCAAGGTTGGGATGTCATTTCGTATGAGTAGTATGTCATCCACATACAGTACCAAGAAGCTAACTATACTCCCACTAGCTCTGACATATACGCAAGACTCATCTTCGCTTCTCAAGAAGCCAAACTCTTTTACCTTCTCATCAAAACAAAGATTCCAGCTACGAGATGCTTGTTTTAATCCATAAATGGATTTCTCAAGCTTGCATACTCTATTAGGGTACTCTGCATTGACAAAACCCTCTGGCTGATTCATGTACACATCCTCAGCCAACTTTCCATTAAGGAAAGCGGTTTTGACATCCATTTGCCATATTTCATAATCATGAAATGCTGCAATGGCTAACATAACCCTTAATAGACTTAATCTTGGCCACCGGCGAGAAGGTTTCATCATAATCAATACCTTGAGTTTGAGTAAAACCCTTCGCAACCAATCGAGCCTTATAAGTATGCACTTTTCCTTCATGTTTGTCTTCTTCTTGAAGATCCATTTGCACCCGACTGTTTTACGGCCTGGTACATTGTCAACCAAGTTCCAAACTTGATTGTCATACATGGACTGTATCTCGCTATCCATAGCCTCCTTCCATTTAGCAGACTCCGGGCCTGCCATGGCTTCCTTAACACTGCTAGGTTCATCCAAATTTACTAGTGTACTATCACTAATAAACGTATCACCTTCCGTAGTAATATGAAAACCATAATAAAACGAAGGTGTGTTCCTAACCCGTGTGGAACGCCTCGGAGGTACAGACTCGTCAGCTGGATCAACAGGAGTTTCCTCCTTAGGTTGATTGCTAGTGTCTGAGGTTCCTTCACCAATTGATTCTTGAATTTCTTCAAGATCAATCTGCCTCCCACTGTCTCCTTGGCTTATAAATTCTTTCTCGCGAAAGATCCCTCTTCGTGCTACAAAGACCACATTCTCACTGGGTCTGTAGAAAAGGTAACCGAAGGATTTCTGTGGGTAGCCGATGAAAATACACCTTTCACTTCGGGGTTCAAGCTTATCATGAGTTTCACGCCTCACGAAGGCTTCACAACCCCAAATTTTGATGTGGTCCAAATTGGGAACCTTCCCAGTCCACATCTCATGAGGTGTTTTGGTAACCTTCTTTGTAGGGACTAGATTAAGGATATGGGCGGCAGTCTCTAAGGCATACCCCCAAAAAGAGATTGGTAACGAAACTCGACTCATCATAGAGCGAACCATGTCCAACAAAGTTCGATTACGCCTCTCAGCTACACCATTCAGCTGTGGTGTCCTGGGAGGAGTCAATTGTGAGACAATCCCACACTCCTTAAGGTAGTCAAGGAACTCGGTACTAAGATACTCACCACCTCGATCGGATCGAAGCATCTTAATGTTCCTGCCCAATTGATTTTCTACTTCCTGCTTGAATTCCTTAAACCTTTCAAAGGTTTTGGACTTATTTTTGATTAAGTAGACATACCCATATCTACTAAAATCATCAATAAAAGTCACATAATACCGATTAGCATCCCTTGTGGCGGTTTTGAATGGCCCACATACATCAGTATGTATTAGGTCCAACAAACCTTCACCCCTCTCACAAGTTCCAGTGAAGGGTGATTTTGTCATTTTTCCAAGTAGACAAGATTCACAACTATCATCTGATTTGAGGTCAAATGATTCCAAGACTCCACTCTTTTGGAGTTGGTCTATGCGTTTCTTGTTTACATGTCCAAGACGACAATGCCACAATGATGCTTTATCTAGGCTAGTAGAAGAATCAATATACAACACATTATTTCCTAAGTTGTCCACAATCGACACAGTTTCATACACACCATCACAAGGTAATGCTTTAAAATAAAACACGTTATTAAAGAAAGCATTAATACCACCACATTCATTATCAAACGAAAAGGTAAAACCTTGTTTGTACAAAGCATGAAAAGAAATAATATTCCTCGCCATTTCAGACGAGTACACACATTTATTCAAATCTAATTTTAACCCATTATTAAGCAACAAAGTATAAACTCCAATCTTGGAAACAGGTGAAGCCTTCCTATTCCCCATGATTAAGTTTATCTTCCCGTGCTCCACATCCTCACTTCTTCTTAGGCCCTGCAAATCAGAACATATGTGAATACCACATCCTGTATCAAGCACCCAAGAGTTAGAATATGTTGAGTAATTAGACAATATAGTGTAAATACCTGCATAGGTGGGTTTCACTTTCCCATCCTTTAGATCCTGCAAGTACTTAGGGCAGTTTCGCTTCCAGTGTGCCTTTTCATGGCAATAAAAGCATTCAGCATCCTTGGGAATGGCAGAAGGAGTGACAGAACCGTTCTTAGTCTTTGATGAGGAGCCTTCGAAGGGAGCTTCCTCTTTTTCCCTTTGCCTTGCCCAATAGCTAAAACAGGGGTAGAAGTTGGAGTATGAGTAGTAGAGGTAACAACCGCTTTACCCTTAAGACCGGTTTCAGCGGTCTTCAAGAGTCCTTGAAGCTTGCTGAGGGTAACTTCCTCCTTGTTCATATGATATGTCATTCGAAAATGATCATAACAAGAAGGCAAGGAGTGCAAAATGATGTCAATTGCTAACTCCTCGGGGATGTTAACATTCAGCTTCAGCAAACGGTCCACATACCTTTGCATCTTTTGCATGTGGCTCGTGACGGATTCACCGTCCTTCATGCGGGTATTTATTATGGAGGAGATTATTTCATACCGCTCCTGACGAGCACTCTGATGGTACCTTTCCATCAGGTCTTGGTGCATCTCAAAAGGGTAGAAGTCTGCATATGACTTTTGGAGCTCGGCTGTCATCGTGGCCATCATGATACATGCCACCTTAGTAGCATCTCTCTCATGAGTCCTGAATTCAGCGATCTCCTCAGGAGTAGCAGTAGACTCATCAAGTTCTTTTAACTCCTTATCGAGGACATATTCCTTGTCCTCGTAACGAGTAACCATCCTGATGTTCCTAATCCAATCCATGAAGTTGGAACCATCAAAGATGACCCTCCCACAAAGATTCATGAGAGAGAAAGAACCAGTTGGGTTAGAGCCTGAAGCATTAGTGTTGGAAGATATCTGAAAGAAGAAAGTAAGTTTAGATTAGATATTTAGGATCCTTAATAAGACACCCAAATGTAATATTAAGGCTAGGATCCAATCACAATATATTACACTTAGAAGAGGGATGCCGTAATCTAAGTAATAATATATTTGAAAGGTAGGTGAATGACGATTCACCAATTTCCACCATGAAAACGAAATGATTTATTAGGTTTAATTGGATTTGAAATTCCAAGATTCTTTTGAGATTCATTGAACTTTTCAATGGCATGTTTCAATCTCGATTGTGCCCTTCAAGTTTTGTGACTGGGATGCCGAGGATCACAAAACAAGGTGTGAATAACCATGCTAATTCACTTGGCACTCCTAATATTATCACCTAATCAATGTGCCGGTTAACCACACACGCTCCATTGATCTATGACAAACATTAAGTTACCCTTCGTGATCCTTACTAGTCCTACTTAGTGTGCCGGTTAACCACACACGCTCCACCAACGACTTGGTAAGGTACAAAGTGTGAATTCCATGGATTAGCACCATGTTCACATTTTCCTAAAATAACTAAGATTGGGAATTAAAAGAGTTTAGTTATTTTATAATATTCATTATACTTTTAATGAGGATTTAAAGTCATTGTTCTACCCGTTCGGCTAACGACCCTCCACCGATCAAGCAAGCGGTGGGTGAGAGTATACACCCATTAAGTCGCCATTTTATAGGCAACAACCTTATACCCACCTTATAGACCGGCTTCGTGAATGAGGCCTACTAATGGTAAAACGACTTATTCTTATACATATATATAATAATTAACCATTAATGTTATAAATAGTATAAGGGTTGAATTTTAACTATTAAAACTCTAAGGTTTGGAATTAAAGTTTATTAAAGTGTGTGAAACTTTACAAATTCCAAAACTTGAGGGCAAGTTTTGTAACTTTGCAAAACTCTTCATTTCATAACTTATGAATTAAAGGTTCATAAAAATGAAGACTCTTCATTTTCATGTAACTTATGTGTTTTAAGTGTGTGTTAAATGAAAGTGACCTTTGGTAATCCATAACTTGAGGACAAATTATGGACTCCATTAAAACACATAAATGATAAAGAATTAATTCTAAACAATTCAGCAAATAATTCCTATCATTTTCTAAATTCATAAGAACATGAACATGATCATCAAAAATTCAAGAATTATATGAACACATAAAATCATGGATTTTTGATATATGCTATTGTAAATGGATTAGAACAACCATTACACCAACTAAAATAAGTTTTATAACACCAAAACAGTTTAGGGTAATGTTTCTAGTCCATTTCCAGCAGCAAAAGTCGAGATTCTGCATTCTTTCGATCCTACTCGTCGAGTGCATGAACTGACTCGTCGAGTAGGTTGAAGTTTGCCTTGGACTCGTCGAGTCCCCCCAATGGACTCGGCGAGTCGACCATGCAGACAGCAACGATTTCGACTTTTTTCACTATTTTGCATCAAGTATCAAACAAGCAAGCCTAGGCTCTGATACCACTGTTGGGTTTTGAGCAATCTAACACTTCCTAAGTGTGCATGCAACCCTAATAAACCTTGGATCTATGTTTGTCTAAATACATGCAAAATAATAATTTTCCAAGGTTTATAACCTATCTAACATGGCATGGGGAACATTTCAACATAAAAGAGTTAGAAGAGATTACATACCTTTTGATGAGTTGGGTTCTTAGGAGTTTGAGGGCCAAGCACCAATAGTGTGAATGCCTCAAATGGAATCACAAACACCACAAACTCTTGGAAAACTTTGATGAGAGTATACACCTTGTATAAATCGGCCACACACATGCACACACACACTAGTTCACTAGTTTTCTCTTAGGCTCCATTTCATGCTCCATAAGCATGCTTATATAGTGTGCATGGTTAGGGTGAAACCCTAATAACCCATGTCTTTTCCTTTTCCAAGGATCCATGGGTTAAAAGCTCCATGGATCATCCATGGACTTCCACATAAGCCTAGCCCATTAACAAATGAGTATTAGCCCACACTATATAAAACAAATAGCCCATAATTTAATTAGTATTCCTTTTAATCTCTAAATTAATTCACAATTAATTTAAGATTAAAACTAATTAAATAACGTAACTTCATATTAATATATTATAACTCATAATATATTAATAAACATATGTGTATAACTCTCATAAAATTATCCATAATAGTTTGGATGAGATGCAACCCAAATGGACCATGCCGGTCGGGTCAAGTATATACCAAATAAGTTATGGACTTAGACACCTTATCCAACAGCAAGTGGCTCAACAATCAAACCATGGACTCAGAAAGCACAAAACGACACCAAACTAGATCTAACAACATGGATTATCAAGGTGGAAGCTGTTTACCTCACAATGAAAGCAAATGAAGAGCAAATCTTAGATCTTCAAGCTCCAAGCAAAACTCCAAATGGTTCACTCCCTCTTCTCCTTCTCAAACCACCAAAAATCAAACTTTAAGATTCCAACTCTCAAGATCTCACTTAGGATTCGATTTTCTGGACAGGAGGGAATGGAGGTTGTCTAAACATGACCTAGTGAGGTTCTTACAATGTTTAAATAAGGCGCAACACCCTAAAACTAGGGTTTCACTTATCCACACGCACGTCGTGCATACCCATTATACGCCCAACGTACCCATTGTACGCCAAGCGTACAACCTAGTACACCCCGCATACTAGCTTAGAAACTAAATTGCAAACTTTTAAACAACAAGAGTGGAATAAGAAACATACGTAAATCCAAGTGTTACATATCAAAACTGAAATATTTCAACTTTTCAGCAAGAATTTTAAACTTTTGTATTATGAGAAATTCTTTAAACAAGCATATATTATTTGTTTTAAGTCGAACTGACAAACGGTTTTTTCCAACGTGTAATTTAGATTTTGTAGTTAATTTTAGACTATAATTTTTTTGTTTTTTGATGTTATATTTGATGGGTTTTGGTCATAAGACATCCTATGTGCTCATACAAACCCTAATGCTTGGATCTAGGTTTCTCTATTGTACATGCTTTGAATCCAAGACTATAAACCCTAATTCTAGTATATGAAATCAATATTAACATATGAATGGGTTTAAGAACATACCTTGATTGTTATATAGCAATAAAAATCCCAAATCTCCTTTAATTGACTTTAGAATGCTTAGAGTCACAAGTGTCACTCCTCTAATGGCTTACAAACACCAAGAGCAAATAGAGAAGGTATAAAGAGAGAGGAGAGAGGTTAGAATTCGTCCTTAGGACTCCTTGGGAACAAGTACACGAATTCTAAGGCCTTAGGGTCTTTATATAGGTGTAGAGATAAGGTTTCAGTCATTATCCTTATCTAGTTGCTTATCCACAAAACAACCATAAGATAAGCCTTGAAAACCCTTATCCTTTATCCTTTGGACGATTTCAAGGATCCTTATCTCCTTGAATTCGTTCAACCCATATTTAGGATAACCATTACCATATTTTGTAACTATCACATAATTACAATTCAGCCCCTCTAGTTTAATTAATTACACTTGATCACAAAATTAATTCCTAATTAATTATTGACCAACATTAATTAAACAAATATGATTTCTCCTTTAATATATTATTCTTATAACATATTAATAAATCATAATAACCTCTCTCTCTTCATTTATTTCTCCAATCAAGTTGCTTTGGTGAAGGCAACCCAAAAGGACCATGCATCATCGGGTCAAGTACATACCAAAATAGTTATGGACTTAGACACTAATCCAACAGTCTCCCACTTGGATAATTCTAATAACTATTCTGCGTATGACTTTAGATCCTGATCTGCAATCGTAGCTTTCCAAAGCCGCTGTCAACTCTGATCCTATCAGATACGCGTGTCATCAGATAAGGGATCATATATTCCTCCATTCTAGATATCATCTGAGATATGATTTTTAATCATTCTCTTTGTACTACTTCTCGATTTCTGATTTATGACGACAGACTAATTGAACAAATCAAATTAGCCCTAGCCCGCCCGAGCATTTACGTTTGTCATCACTAAACCATCGAGGGGCCCAAAAGATATCGCTCTTATTCTTTGAATAAAAGGAACTGATAAACTTTGATACAATGCTTGCTTGCACTCATTCACCGAATTACACACAACAATATGTTTTATAACACCAAGTTACTAGTGCGTTTACATATTATCAATGTGCAACCGATTCGCAAGATACAACTCACACATCTCAGTTTCAAGAATATAAGATGTTATCGTCTCACTAATCACTCGTGATACAATTCATGGAATGATCCAAGTGAGCGTGGGTTTAATCCAATGCTCAAATCATATTCATAAGCACTCATGAACGTTGCAGCAAACATTTGCTTATGTCTAATACTCTTCTAGACAATCCACACACCAATTCACGACAGTCTTCATTCATATCTACTTCCAACATATGAACGACTGTGGCCCGTTTGAATAATTCGATTATTCTTAATAAACTCAATTATTCTGGAAGTCAAAACATGCAAAGTGAAACACAAGAATAATACTAATCCCATATGGCCTCAACCCTTTGAGCATAAATAAAACACGTTTTATTTATCACCATATCGATTACTCATTATTTGTCGTTTCGGGTAATCAACTTCTTACTTGAATTATTACACTTGTCCCATGCTCCTAGCATGCACACAATGTTTACCTATGGTTCTTACTGTTGTGAAATAGACAAATTGAACACATTTCCAATCATTCTCATTTTATAACTCCAAATCCATTTTCTTAAGTGTAAGAATATCAAATTCCTGTTACTTATAGAATATACTAGATTCTAACACTTTATGCAACGATCCTTTTGTAATGTCACTGCACCAAAGTCACAAAGACTATTGTCAATGATATTACAAAGTCCTCTATCAGAGATTGTTACAAGACAATTCCTTAGATATGATGTCTCTCACTCAAAGTACATTCCTTTGAACATCCTTTTGCATAAAAATTTCTAATCTAGACATAGATTTTCAATATTTACTTCCTAATATGAACACGCTTCCATATTTTCCTCATGACAACTCATTCTTAATAGAATCTTTTCTATTTGTAATGATGTCGATATGGTCCATCCAATATGGAAACATTTCCATATTTTACAATACTATACTTCCAACTACTCACAAGCGACCAATCCTCGTCGAACTTTGGATTGTCCTTTGATAGTTGTTTAATTATTTTAGTCAAAACCAATTCTAGTCCCTTTTTCCCTCTAAATGCGATAGACATTTGGAAAATTTTAGAATGGTCAAACATTAAAGCATTTGCAATCGATCCTATACCCGAAGCGTATGGGACACGACGCATAATGTTTTATTTGCTATGTTCTCAAAATTCGAATTGTGAAGAGGAATGCCGTAATCATAATCGAAATTTTAAGAACACACTATGTACCTTTGACTAAATTTATCAACATTTCTCAACCTAATCCTTTAGATTTGAAAAGAAGCATAATATTCTCTCCCTTAATTATAGCAAAACAACTTTACAACCCTTATGACTTTGCAAGGTATAACTCTTGTTTTTCTATAATTAATATTGTCAACTTGCAATACTTTCTATAATAATCATACAATCATAACTTTTATGCTCCCACTATCATGATGATTACTATAAAACATAACACTTATGCTCCCACTAGCTTCGACATGTATTCATAAACATCTTAACTTTCAGAAAGACAATACCTATTGAATTTCTTAAGTCCATGTTTCTAATACTTAGTGCTTTGATAATCTTTTATCAAGGCTTCTTGAACTTATACACCTTTGCCTTTAGATAGTTCATATGTGTGTCTCAACGATTAAGACTAATTGCCAAACCTCACAATTCAAATTATGGAAAGGGATACCGTAACCATGATCGAATTCGAGAATGCAATTTTACAATCATTATCTCCTTAAAATCTTTCTTAGTGAAAGCATTTCCTCACAATCATTTTCATGAAGGAGGAAATCTTATGACACTTAGATTTAAATAGTGTATTTGTTCCTATCCATGTGAATTTGTTAAAACCAAAGTTTACGACAAATTCAAACTCATATGGACCGAGCATTTTTTTAATCTTGATTTCTTGCCTTATGGTAGCACAGCTGTCCACCACGTCTTCCAAGTAATTAAGCATCTCACCCTTTTCCTATCAATGTACCTTTCATTGATCAAGGTGCTTTGCCTTTTATGCGTTCAAAATGAGTACTCATAGGACTCACATGCATAATTAACTCAATTGGAACAGCACAGAATCAAAATATCGTCAACACGATAGGTTGTAAAACTCAACTCGTGTGCTAGTGATGATCGATAAGGTTTATTTGATTTGTTCTTGAAACTTTTCAAGACCATTAAGACTCTCACTGACTCCTTGACATATAAGATTCTCTTGTCAATAAACATTTCTTGACAAACAAATTTTTCAAGAGTTAGTGTAGCTTGTATCAAAACACTTCATAAATTGGTCCTAGTTGGTCTTTGTCTTATCCAAGACATCATAACTTTCCACATTTAATGAATGTTATAAACCTTTAATACTTTTCACTCATTGTCACAATCTTAACTTTAAGACTTGTTATTGGAACGAAGTATGATAAACCATTCCTTCAATCCTTGATTCCTCTTCTTAAACATACAATTGTACTAAGACTCACTTAGAGGATCAATAGAGATATAGTTCTTAATCATCAAGACCCATTATAAAGCATAAAAGCTACTCTCCCTTCTTGTTAGAATGGAGAAACTTTTATCTTTCTGTCTACTTGATTCTTCTTATTCGTTCTACTATTGATCTAAACCCTTTAATCAATTCAGAATTACACTTAATCTTGTAAGTATAATCATATTTACTAAACCTTTAGTAAATCATGACGAATATCTTTGTTACTCTTATGGTGAACTTGATCAACACACAACTTTGTGTACTCGATCTCCTAGTCCTTCACTTGACACTTTGTCAACGAATTTGTCTAATTTCCAAATATGAAATTTCTCATTCATCGTGCAACCAAGTTGCGTGATTCCAAATTTCAGTCCAATTAAAACTTTGGGCGATGAGAAACTCTCCCTATTTGGTAAATTCTTGACATTTCCATAAATAACATAACTAAGAATCATATCCATTCGTTGTAGAAATACGCAAACATCAATTTTCAAAACGATTTCATTGCAAGGAAGTAAACAAATAAATAAGTCAAAATTTATTTTATTTATAAAAACAGCGGAAAAACATTTGTCCTTACAATGCAAAATCTATTGAAAACTATGTAAAAGGAAAATTTCTAACAACTCTATCATAACTATCTAAGCTCAAAATCCAATCTTCAAGTCCATGCGATCGAGATCCATCTCTTGTGATTAGATTCATCTTGCTCTCTTATTAAGCTTCCTTTCTTTTCACTGGTCCTGCAAACACACTCAAATGTAATCTCATCACATCATGTATTAAGAATCAATGAATAGGAACTTAATGGAGTTAGATAGTGGATTCTTACCTAAAGCGTAGTCATACTTTTGACTCTCCCATCTCTTAGATCTCTTAGGTAAATAGGTCAGCTTTGTCTCCAATGCCCCTTCTCTTGGCAATAAAAGCAAATTGACTCTTTTGGAACAACACATGGAACTACTTCTGACATCGCCTTTCTCTTATGATCAAACTTTTCGATCATTGCATGTCTTTCATTGCCATTGTCTATATCCATAGAGGTCTTGAAGGCAGATTCACCAATCAACTTTGCTTTTTCTATTGCGCCAAACCATTGCTGATTCAGTAGCAATAAGCATATAGGTGAGATTCATAAGGGTCACGTCGTGGTTCATCATATAGTACTCTCTTATGAACTCACTATACGAGCTAGGAAGTGACTGAAGAACCCAATCGACAGTCATCTCTTCACCGACAACGGATCCCATCATTCTTAGTCTATCAATGTGTGACTTCATCCCTAGGACGTGTGCACACACCGACTTTCCTTTATTATGTTTACTTGCCAAAAGGTCTTGAGTGATATTGAACCTTTCAATTTTACAATCTTGTGGGTTAGGGAGAATAATTGGAGGAGGAGGAGGAAGTGAAGCATGATTTCTTATTCCTCGATAGAATCGTGGAATATCATCTTCATGTGGAATGCTTGTTCCACGGGATTTGGGAAGACCATAGTTGTCGAACTTTGACATCTACAAAACGGGAGAAAACGAAATTCAAGTTAGTTGATCGATTGAGTCCTTAGTAAATCACCCAAATGAGATACTAAGGCTAGGACCCAACACAATATTCTACAACTCAGGAGAGGGATGTCGTAACCCAAATTGCAGAACATTTGAAGGTAAGTGAATGACGATTCACTAATTTCCACCACGAAAAACGAAAAAGAAATTTAAGTTTTAAATCTATGAAAACTCCTAGATCTTTTGAGATTCATTGAACTTTCAATGGCATGTTTAAATCTCGATATGCCCCTCTTGTTTGTGACTGGAATGTCGAGGATCACAAAGCGGGTGTGAATAACCATGCAAACTTACGTGGTGCCCTCACATGTTACAGTCACCTATTCGATGTGCCGGTAAACCACACACGCTCCACCGAACTATGAAAAACATTGAGTCACCCTTTGCAACGTTTGCTTAGAACCATTTAGTGTGCCGGTAAACCACACACGCTCCACTAACGTCTTCGCAAGGGCACAAAGTGTAATTTCATGGAATTGCATCAATTCACTTTTGCCTAAGTAACTAAGATTGGGAATTTGAAAAACATTTAGTTACTTTGTATTTCATTATACTTATAATGGAAGGTTTCGTCCTATCCTACCCGTTCGGCTAACGACCCTCCACTAATCAAGAGTGCGGTGGGTAAGAGTGGATACCCATTCAATCGCCATATTATAGGCAATTTCCTTAAACACCGCTTATAGACCAGCTTCGTGAATGAGTCCTACTAACGGTAAGACTGACTTTTACTCATACATATATATAATGTTAGACTTTTAATGTTATATATATAATATAGGGTGCATTTCATACTTTTAAAATACTATGTGGTCAAATTTAATAATTATACCTTTAATTCAATTAAATTGCAAACCAAAACTTTTATGGATTTATTAAATTTCTTTTAATTATACACGTTAATTAATTAATAAAACTATAAGGGTGTGATTTGAACTTTTCAAAACAATACTAGGGTTTTAGAATTTAACACTCCTAATTAAACCTTTTTAATCAACTTTTAAATTCCAAAACTTGAGGGCAAGTTTTGAAACATTTCAAAACAATTTAGTTTTAATCTATCTTAAAATTTCGAATTTATGACATTTAAATTAAAATTTTAAATATTAAAACTCTTGATTTAATAATTATCTTGAATTAGACTATTAATTTAATTATTAACTCATAAGGGATTATCTAAATAATGAGGATAATTACCATTTATACATTAAAGTTATCCTAATCCCTTAAATATCTATATAGATTTCGAAAATATGGATGGATAATGCAAGATCTTGAATTACCATATATAACAGTTAAAGGATAATTACAAGATATGAGATAATCCAAATCCCTAAAAATTAGGATCTTATCTTGGGGAGTAGGCAAATTTCGAAAATCAAGGGATTATAACAAACCCTAGATTTCGAAATTTAAGGGTTTAAGGAAAGGATTTGAAGATCTTATTCAAACTCTTGCAAATTAGGGTTTGCAAACCCTAATCTCAAAATACCCTAACCTCCTAGGGTTTATTGGCAATAAACCCTAATATATCAAGTTCATACAATTGAAACCAAACCAATGGCTTTGATACCACTGATGGGTTTTGGTCATAAGACATCCTATGTGCTCATACAAACCCTAATGCTTGGATCTAGGTTTCTCTATTGTACATGCTTTGAATCCAAGACTATAAACCCTAATTCTAGTATATGAAATCAATATTAACATATGAATGGGTTTAAGAACATACCTTGATTGTTATATAGCAATAACAATCCTAAATCTCCTTGAATTGACTTTGGAATGCTTAGAGTCACAAGTGTCACTCCTCTAATGGCTTACAAACACCAAAAGCAAATGGAGAAGGTATAAAGAGAGAGGAGAGAGGTTAGAATTCGTCTTTAGGACTCCTTGGGAACAAGTACACGAATTCTAAGGCCTTAGGGTCTTTATATAGGTGTAGAGATAGGGTTTTAGTCATTATCCTTATCTAGTTGCTTATCTACAAAGCAACCATAAGATAAGCCTTGAAAACCCTTATCCTTTATCCTTTGGACGATTTCAAGGATCCTTATCTCCTTGAATTCGTTCAACCCATATTTAGGATAACCATTACCATATTTTGTAACTATCACATAATTACAATTCAACCCCTCTAGTTTAATTAATTACACTTGATCACAAAATTAATTCTTAATTAATTATTGACTAACATTAATTAAACAAATATGATTTCTCCTTTAATATATTATTCTTATAACATATTAATAAATCATAATAACCTCTCTCTCTTCATTTATTTCTCCAATCAAGTTGCTTTGGTGAAGGCAACCCAAAAGGACCATGCATCATCGGGTCAAGTACATACCAAAATAGTTATGGACTTAGACAGTAATCCAACAATATTCAATGAGTTACAATCTTTCAAACAAATGTTATAAAGTATAAACAATTAAAGTTTGACTGGTCCAAATGACATAAGAAACATAAACGTATTCATTTTTACGAGTTGTACCGTATCAAACCAAAAAATGTATTCATTTTAAGGAGTTGTAACATATCAAACCCAACAAAGTATTCGTTTTAATGAGTTTTATCAAACTTAAAAATGCATTTTAACAAGTTGTACCTTATACATGTAAAGCTGTATCGGTCCAAACGGGCCCAACAACCGGAAAACCTGGACATGGACGTGGACACGGTAAGACTCATCTGGTCCGATCCACAGTCCGCAAACCGGTCGGGTCCAAAAGTTGTTCCAATTCGATTTGGTCCAAATGCTCACCCTTAATTTTATGTATTTACCCACATAATCCAATACTCAATAATAACCACAACCAAATAAGCCATAAAATTTAAATGTTTTTGTATGATTTGGCATTAACTACTTAGAATAACGTTTTTGAGTTTAACTAAAAGAAAAAAAAATATACTTTAATGAAAATTTAATTTAGAATTAATTTATATTATTAATGATTTATATGAACTATATTAACAAAAATGGAAAAAAGTAATATAATCGATAATAATGATAACGGAAGGTGTACCACCGTCGTAAAGCAAATATTTATGTCCCCGGCATGATGGGGCCACTCCCTCCCTCCATCTCCCAACACCATGTTGACGTTACGATACACACTTAACTGTAAAGAACATCCCCACCTTTGCTTTAACGCTTTTTCTTCCTCCCCTTTTCTCACCTCCGATCACACCCCCAATCATACCAACAACAATTCACTACTCCAAATTCACCACATTCCAATCAACAAATCATTGCTTCAATTCCATCGATGGAAGTTTTATCATCCGGCGATGAATCCGATCACCGGAACCAGAGGTTTGTCGATTATAGTCTTAGTGCCGACGTTAGTGAAACGGAGAGTTGTGGGGCTTCTTCTTTTGATTCTCCGGTCGCTTCCACTTCTCGCAGTACTCCGCCGGTGGTAGGACCTCAGTCTGCTTCGTACCTTCCGGTCATTTCTCCGACCAAGCCGCCGGTCGCTGGGGGGAACTACTTGGGGAAAGCTGGGAGCGAAAACCTAACTGGTAATGTCTGTTTGGAAATGTTAACAATTTCGAGTTTATGAAGATCAAAAGTTGCTGTGCTCTGTAAAAGAGAAAAGAGAGTCATAATTGCAATGTAAACAGAGATCCATTTGTTATCATTTTTACACCTTATGGGACCTCAAACTTGAGATTTTAGCTTAATTTGTTTTGATTTTGAACCACTTCTCTTCCAATTTAACAAAATTTAAAGTTGACAATTATGATTTGACCTCAAAAGCACAGAGGGAGTACTTTGATGATGATTCAAAGATGGGAAAGTTGATTTACTGTGGAATTGCAGCTTTTTTCCGTTTCTAATTCGTGAATTATGATGTAATCTGCAGAGGTTCAGTTGATGAAAGATAGATTTTCTAAGCTGTTGCTCGGAGAAGATATGACTGGAAGAGGAAATGGAGTTTGTACTGCTCTTGCCATCTCCAATGCCATTACACATCTCTCTGGTTTGTGAAAATTTCATACTCAAAAATCAAATTAGGTCTACAAAATTTATCTGTTTGCAATGGTGATGAGTGATGATGTTGATCTTCATTTCAGCTACTGTATTTGGGGATCTATGGAAATTGGAACCCTTGAGTCCACAAATGAAGTCGAAGTGGAGAAAAGAGATGGAATGGCTTCTATCAGTAAGTGATTCCATCGTGGAACTTACTCCATCGTTCCAACAATTCCCAGATGGAGGCACCTTCGAGGTTATGGTGACCCGACCCAGGTCCGATTTATACATAAATCTTCCAGCACTCAAAAAACTCGACGCCATGCTTGTCACCATGCTTGACGGATTCCACGATTCAGAGTTCTGCTACGTTGATCGTGGGTTAGTCGTTTCCGATCATGGCGGAAACGTTAAACGACGACATTCTAACGCTTCACTATCCGATAGCCCTTTAATTCAGTATGAAGAGAAATGGTGGTTGCCTTTCCCAAAAGTTCCGACGAAAGGGCTGTCGGAGAAAACAGTGAAGAAGTTACATCAATGCCGGGAATGCAGCAATCAAGTCTTCAAAGCTGCTGCATCAATCAATAACAATGTTCTTTCGCAAATGGAGGTTCCTAAAGTTTACTTGGAGACATTACCCAAGGTACATACAACGATTTCAATTTTCTTCCACAATTCTCGTATCATCGTTCATTGCTTGTTCAAATGTTTAATTCTCCGATTATTTCAGAGTGCGAAAGCTTGTTTAGGGGAAACTCTTCATCACTATATAACAACTACACAGTTCTCGCCGGAATCCCTAATTGATTACCTGGAAATGTCGTCGGAATGCACAACTCTTCAAATAGCAAACAGAATCGAAGCAGCGATGCATATTTGGACAGGAAAAAGCTCAAAAAGCCATGGAAACGGGAAGCTATCATGGACAGGTAACGTAAAAGGCGATAAAGAACGAAGTAAACTTCTTTCGGGAAGGGCAAACACCATTTTGAAGAATTTAAAGCTCCAATTCCCTGGTCTTCCACGAACGAGGTTGGATCTTGATAAGATCCAATCCAACAAGGTAATTTCTTTCACTTTTCTTGCTTAATCTAGATAAACAGGGTTATAATTAGGGTTCCAATTTTTTTTAATTTGCAGGATGTAGGGCAAGCGATTGTGGAGAGCTATTCTCGGGTGATTGAAAGTTTAGCTTTTAATTTAATGGCGAGGATTGATGATCTGTTATACGTAGATGATGCTACCAAGAAACGTGCTGCAATGGTGGCTGGTGTTCATCTTCAACGGCCGAGATTCCATGGCTTCTCATCGTCGTCTTCCATGGTGGGACGACCGTCGTTTGGCAATTCATCTATGACGATTAGAAATCCGGGGAAAAGACGATCATCTTTTAGTTCAACGAGCAATATTGATCGGCTTGAAGAGGCTTTAGAAAGATTAACATTCAATTAGCTATAACTATAGATCTATGGAGGATATATGTATATGTGGGTTAAATCTTAAATGTACGCTTGAGATTTGTGTCTTTCAACTATGGTAACAAAAAGTAGCATGTTAACTTATTTGAGGATTCTTGTTATTTATAACCATAAATAATAAATAAACTATTTGAATTAATCCAAGTGAGATTACTCTATCGTACAAGTCACTGCCCTTAACACCCACATGAGCATGTTTTGATAATTTGATCCATGAAAAGTCCTTGCCCTTAACACCATTTAAGCGAATATGTTATCTTTAATCGAGCAAGAAGTACACAAGGGTAAATTTGGTATTTCACTAGTGTCGTTGGGGGTTGTAATGTATAATTATCACCCCTATTATAAAACTCGTCCATCGGCCTTGGTAACATATGTTCATCTTTTTCTTCCTCAGTCAACTTGTAAGACTGCAGGATCAAAAGCACTAGAAAATATATTGGCATGTGTTCGCTTTTGGCATTGTTTAAGTTAAAAATGTTGTTTAACATGTGGAATCTTAGGCATGAGAAGCATGACTGTTGTGTTCATCATGTTTGCCGTAAGTATTTATGTTGAATTTGAGATATTAATTTTGTAAGATTTATGTGATTTCATTTTTTAAACACTGTTCATATTTTTATATGTTGTTAGAGGACACAATACAATTTATTCTAAAACCGAAGTGTGTGTAGGAAATAGGGGTGACAAATCGGGCCATCGTGTCGTGTTTTTCTCTGACACGAGACGACACGACAATGTTTTATGTAACACGAACACGACACGATGTCGTGTTGTTTTTAACTAACACGAAAACAAAGAAATTAAAAAACGACAAATACGACTATATTATTTTCATCAAATGCTTAAAAAAACCACTATATTATTTTTTTAGTGCACAAAAACCCTTATATTTTCTGAAACTCTTATTTAAGGTTTTCTACACTTAGAAATAGTGGTTTTTTAAAACTTGGATGAAAATATGTTGAGTTTTTATAAGGTTTTCACACACACACACACACACACACACACAGATATATATATATATATATATATATATATATATATATATATATATATATATATATATATATATATATATATATATATATATCAGTGTTGTTAATATCAGCCTAGGCGGCCGCCTAGACTCCTAGGGTGTTTGGCGGAAATTCGTCAATATCGGTCAAACTTAGGCTAGGCGGTCATTGGCGGTCCTCGGCAGTTCTTGGCGGGAAGATTTTAAAAAAATCAAATTTTCAAAATTTCAAATATTACACCAAAATTTTCAAACTTCAAAATTTTAAATATTTAAATATTCAAATTTTTTCAAATATTATACCAAATATTTCAAAATTTTAAAATTTTAAATTTTCAAATTCTATTTTTTCTTAGAATATATTAAAATTTAAAATAGATTTATTAGTAATTTTTGGTGCCTGATTAATCCCCGCCAAACCGATTAATCACTTGACCCCAGTCGACTGTCGAGCTACCGTCAAGAGGTCTTACTCCAAAAATCACAATAAATTTAAAATTTTCAAAGCCAACCATGAATCAATATTGTTTACAAAACTAGTCATTGTTCCAAAAGTATTATTTCAAATCAGAGTTTTCCCAAGACCCAAAGATATAAAAACAGGAAGTTATGTTTTGTCTTCCCATAATCATCTAAAGTACTTGAAATGATAAACCAAATATTGTAAGCCAAAGCTAATGAGTACCCCCAAAGTACCAACACACCACAACAAACAAGCATATAATATGAACAACCAGCCGGATTGGACCGCCTCGCAGGGCCTACAACCTATCTGGACCGATCTACGAGCCTTCGGTATGACTGGACCACCTTGTAGGGTCTATAACTTATCTACACGGCTCCACGGGCTATCGGCCTGACTGGACCGCCTCGCAGGTCCTACAGCCTATCCGGTTTTCCTCGGGTGTCTTAGCCTACATCACAAAGCATGACCGCCTCAACCCAACACAACATGTCGACATATGCAACAAATACACATAAATACTGAGCCAACAAACATAGATAATCATACGAGTGAACTCGTTCCACTCAGCTAAGTACGCAGGGCGTACTCAGCTCCTATGTTGGGCGTACGCATGCTTTGATTAGAGTCGGGCGGTTGACCTCATACACGTGGCGTACGTTGGGTTACGCACGGTGCACATATAAGACCCCTTTCATTAATAAGAGCTTAATGCATTAAGCTCTCATGTCCTAATTTCATATCCACGACCACAATACCACTAAGAGTCATAAAGCTTCCAACTTTATGAATTTGCATGCCCATTAAGTGCTTAATACACAAAATCCCAACTTCTTAACACCTTAAGACCTTCTAAAGCATGCATGGGGAAAAACTAAGCATCAAGACCACATTTTTATGACTCAAGAACCCTCATTAGGTCTGATAGGATGACTTATTCGACTAGGAGTAGTATCAAACTTATGGCTGTAAATCTTATTTTAAAATGAAAAAAATTATCTGGATTTTTGAACTATTATAATTTGGTATCAGCGCCTTGGTTTGAGGGATTTGGACACACTCTTTGGTGTGTTAGAACTCAAACTGGGGAATTGGTAGACATTTGTTTTTCAAAAGAAACAAAATTCAAGTTTTTCTGAAAACGAATTTCTTAATAAAAAAGGGAGAGTGCAATTTGTGAAATCAGGTGAGCTCAAGTAAGTGTTTCCCAAAATTTAACCATGTTATGAATGTATTCTCAGAATAGATTTTGACCCTATTAATTGCTAATTGTATGCTTTCAAAGTTATATATGCTTAGGATTGCATAGCCCTAGAATGATGAATTTTGCCTTATTTGATGTTCCTTGTTTGGTTGTGGTCTTAGGGTAGAGGCTTTATTTGACAGTCTATGTGATTCTATTTGTATATAAATTACATGCATAAGGCAACCTACGGTGTTGATTGAGGTTTCTGGTTCTGTAGTGATTGTGAAATCCTAGAAGAGTCTAGGTTATGCATATATGTTGTATATTGTAGATCATGTTTTATTTATGTTTGGGTGATTTAGAGGTATCAGGAATGGCCTTGAGAAAGGTATAGGTAGGTGTTGAAGGTAGTATTAGGCCAGTACTACTGAAAGCAAAGGATATGTACCCGAGGCAAGGACAAACCTAGAACTCTCAGGAGTCCGCTGGGGAGGTATCCCTTCGAACTTCCTTATCAATCGTTTTATATGTTTTATTTTTAGTTAAGGATGGTGATGGTTACAAGAGGAGGTTTAGGTTCGGGATCGGGTTCAGAATCAGGTACGGAGCCAATTGACGAGAGGTTGCACGAACTTATCGCAGCCGAGGTTACGCGCGACATCATTGACGCTACCCCAGTGATTTTCGGTACCGTCAAAGAGGGGATCACAGAGATTATGGAGGAGAGGCTCAGATCTTTCCGAGCTGAGATCGTTGCGGTTCAGGTTTGGACTCAATCTCCCTCATTATGGGAGTTCAAAGCGTCTGGTGCACCCGAGTTCATTGGGGTTAAGGACCCCATTGCTAGTCGTCGTTGTATCAAATACATGGAGAATGCTCAGCCCACGAGTTTTTGCCCCGACACAGCAAAGGTGGGATTCCCATCTTGTATGTTGAGGGGCTAAGAGAGGGACTGGTGGGAGGAGGTTATCCGCGAGGTGGTGTCAACAGGTGTGATTGTTATGACATGAGAGGAGTTTGTACAGAGGTTTGATCGGGAGTTTGCACCAGCCATAGAGGTTCAGCAGCTGGTGAGGGAGTTTTAGGACCTTCACCAGACCATGGAGACTGTGGTGGAGATTACCACCAAGTTTCGGGAGAGGGCGCTTTTGGTTCCACAATACGTTATGGATGAGGAGATGAGGAAGATGAGATATCACACCATGCTGAGGGATGATATCCGGGAGTTTGTGTGTTTCTCAAGGTGCAAAACCCCGAATGACACGATTGAGAAGGCCTGTGAGTGGGAAATTGAGTTAGAGCTCTACATGAAGCGGAAGTCGGAGCAGGTTTCGATGGCAGTGGGTCAGGCCAAGAAGCCTAAGACTACCAATGTTCACAACAGAGGCTAGCAGGGCCGAGGTCAATGTGCCAAGTGCGGCAAGCTGCATGGTGGACATTATTAATTAGCGAGATTAGGATGTTTTGGTTGTAGTCAGGCGGGCCATATGAGCAAGGATTTCCAGAGGAAGGCCTTGATTTGTTTTCACTTCAACCAGACCGGTCATAAAAAGGCCGATTGTCCGAGGTTGTCTGGTGGAGCAGTGGTAGATCTTGCGCCCGCTACATTAAGGATTACAGATGGTACCTAGGGCAAGGCGGAGACTCTTACGGTGAAGATCCGAGTGTTTCAGTTGACCACGGACGAGGCCCGAGCACCGCTGGACGTCATGAATGGTATGTGATCTATCTTTATGTTCATTATTTTATTAATATTTTTATGCTTATGTTGTTATGATCTCATTTAAGGACCTTTATAGTCAATGAGTTGTCACCTCGTGTCCTTTTTGATTTGAGGGCTACCCGATCATTTGCAACTCTTACGCTCAACAAGAAGTTTCGAGATGCTCCGGGGACTTTGGATTCCCCTCTTGAGGTGGAGATTGCGGATTACCGTACTATGATCGCTGTGAGGGTATTTCGGAGGAGTATTCTGAACATATTTGGCGAGAGGTTCCCTATCGACTTGGTACAAATTCCCTTGAGGGGATTGAAAGTGATCATTGGGATGGATTGGTTGGGGCTAATAGAGCCATGATTGATTGTGAGTGTCAGTTGGTGAGGCTTCGAACCCCAAGTGGCAGAGAACTAGTCATTCCTGGTGAGAGAGCTTCACCTGGGCCAACCCTCTATTTAACAGCGAGGGCTAGGAGACTTCTTCAGCAAGGTTGTTATGGGTATTTGGCTTATGTTTTAGATTCTAGGGTGGAGACCACATCAGAGTTCAGCAAGGTACCAATTGTGCGAGATTTTCCTGATGTTTTTCCAGAGGAGTTGTCTGGAGTGCCTCCCGAGAGGCAGGTCGAGTTCCATGTTGATTTGATGCTTGGAGCGGCTCCGATAACGAAGGCTCTATATCGCCTAGCTCCTCCTGAGATTTAGTAGTTGTCTATGCAGTTACATGAGCTGCTAGACAGGGGTTTTATTTTTTCGATCAGTTCTCCATGGGGGGCACCGATTCTATTTGTGACAAAGAAGGACGGGTTACATACGATGTGTATTGATTATTGGGAGCTGAAAAAGTTGAGGTTGAAGAATTGTTACCCACTTTCGAGGATCGATGATTTATTTGATCAGTTACAGGGTGCCTCTTGGTTTTCCAAAATCAATCTTAGGTCAAGGTATAATTAGATGAGGATTAGGGACAAGGATACTTAGAAGAAAGTCTTCAGAATGTGATATGGCCATTATGAGTGCATGGCGATGCTATTCAGGCTCACCAATGCTCCAGCAGCATTCATGGATCTCATGAACCGGGTGTGCAGACTGATATTGGATCAATCCGTTATTTTTTTTATTGATGACATTTTGGTCTACTCTAAGACCAAGGATCAACATAAGCAGCATCTAAGGGATCTGTTGGAGACCTTGAAAAAGGGGAAGCTTTTTGCGAGGTATTATCAGATGTTTATCCATGATTTATAAAAAAATTTAGTTCCTCTGACTCGTTTGACCAAGAAGAATATGACTTTTCGGTGGGGTCTAGATCAACAGTTGGCCTTTGAGATATTGATATAGAAATTATGTGAGGCCCCGATTCTTGTGTTGCCCGAGGGACTGGATCATATCATGGTATATTGTGACCCTTCTAATTTAGGTTTTGGAGCTATTCTCATGCAGAGGGTACATGTGATTGCATATGCCTCGAGGCAACTGAAACATCATGAGGCGAATTACCCCACTCGTGACATGGAAATAGGGGTGGTGGTGTTGCCCACAAGATCTGGAGGCATTACTTGTGCGGAGTGTGATGCACCATTTACACTAATCATAAAAGTTTGAAGTATTTGGTGGATCAAGAAAACTTGAATATGCGACAGAGAAGATGGTTAGACATGGTGAAATACTATAACTGCGAGATTTTGTTTCATCCCGGGAAGGCCAATATGGTGGTCGATGCTTTGATCTGTAAGATGGAGGGTACTCCAATCTGAGATATCTGTTTAGGGATGACGGTTACCTCACCATTAATGGATATGATTATGGAAGCTTAGGTAGAAGGATTGAAAAAAGGAAAATTGGAAAACTGTGTGGATTAGGGGTAATATTCTGTTGTTTGTTAGAGACAACCGAGGTTTATTGACTCAGTGTGGCAGGTTTTGGGTTCCGACATTTGGTGGAGTAAGGAAGAAGATTCTGGAGGAGGCGCACAAGTCTAATTTTTCTATTCATCCGGGAGCCACGAAGATGAACCGAGACCTGAGATTGATATATTAGTGGCCCTGGATGAAAAGGGAAGTTGCTTAGTTTGTTGAATGGTGTTTAACCTATAGGAAGGTTAATGCTGAGCATTAGAGGCCTCACCAAAAGGTCCAGCCGTTACCTATTCCCATATGGAAATGGGAGGAGATCACCCTGGATTTTATCACGAAATTACCTAGGACGGCGTAGAGTGTTGATTCTATTTGCGTTATTATGGATAGAATGACCAAGAGTGCTCATTTAATTCCGATCGCTGAGAGTATATCCACCGAGAAATTAGCAGATATCTATGTTCGGGAGGTGGTGGTCAGGCACGGAGTGCCGGTATTTGTGGTCTCGGACTGCGATGTTCGGTTCACCTTGTAGAAGTGAATTAATCGAGTATAAAAGTAATCAGAGTAATCAAAATAGTATGAACACGAGGAGTAAATAAGATCTGGTTTATAGCTCACTTATACTTTTGAATACACAGAGGATATCTAGACAAAAAGACTTGGAAAACTTCTATATATCCTTGAGTAAAACTCCTATTTATAGGAGAATCTGAAAGTATACAAAAAAAAAAAAATACTAAGGACTAAACATCAAAATTTTGATACATAAAATGCCTTAGTAAATAGATAAAATGACTTTCGAAACTACTAATACAAAATTCGAAACATTACAACATATTCGACACTAACATTCTCCCCTTTTGTAATAAGTGTTGAAGTCAATTGATTAAAACTTGAGCAGCAACATTTAAAATTCTTCGAATCTCTGCGTACCAATTCATAATCTTTCGCATCTCAGATTTATCTCCTTCTGTGTTCTTCTTGCAATTATTCATACGCATAATTAAGTTTGTATATCGAGCAGTTGTGTATCTTTCACAATCATTATCTTAGAACAAAAACTTTGATTGTTTTCCCTTCTTACTCTTCCCAACAAATATTACTCCAAACGGTTTCAAGCAGATCTCACCATCAACATATGTTTTCAGTTCAAGTTGGCTTTTCAACATTGATTAAGGAAATGGAATTTCTTTTCCCAATGACACTCCTAATTCAATATTAGTCAATGCTAGACAATCATAGTAATTGTCTATGAAAAGCTTGAGATGTCCTAACCCCAACCATAACACTTCTTTGTTGGTTCCCTGAAGTTTCGAAGCATCTGAATCCTTGAGAATGTAAACAACTTGAATAAGATCAGTAAAGTACATTAAAGGAAAATCAGTAATGGAGAAATTACATGCAAACTTGTTAGCCCTCACAACATGATATCTGAAATTTTGCAGCATATTTTCGAAAAGTTCATCCTTCATAACACTTATCACTAGGACAATCTTCACAAGTGACCACACTTCTTCTGGTTCTTTTCCTAAAACTGCATGAAATCTTAGCTTCATGTGAGTAAAATCATCTGGATTCTTGAATTTATCAACAATTTTGTACTGAGTAGTGATAAACATCATCTCATTCATTAGGAAATCGATTTGATTCATTTATGAGTTTCCGATAGCATAACTCTTCCTGGGTTTCTTTTCGAAATCATGCATTTCATTATACACCATTCTTGCTTCGATATTCTCATAACTGTGCAATTTCCTTGGATCTCCTTTGTTTAGATTTGGAGGATCATTTTGACGAAGTCTCAAAATACTCTGAATTTGACGTTGCCTCTCCATTTCAGCCTCAACCTATGCCTTTCTTTCTTCCTTTGATTTTTCAACTATCACCTTTTTCCCTATCTTGAATCATTGGTGTTTCTTTTGGTTTTGAAGCACTTCCTTCACTATTTGTACTGATTACAATACCTTTGGAAATTGGTCTTGTAGTTGTAACAGTTGAAATCACCATATCAGCTTTCGATATCATTGGTGTAGTTGTAGGAATATTCGTTGCAAACACTTTACTAACAACGTTGGCTTCAACTTCGGTTTTCCCAGATCCATCTTCACCAACATACCATCTCTCTACCCTTGCACCCCTATAACAACAGGTGGGGCATTTGTTGGTAGAAAACTAATGAGTTGGGATAACGGGACTAACTCCTTTTGAAGAAAATTTTTAAACAATTGAAACTTCTGAGATAAAAACTCAGGAGTGATCAAAGTAGAAGACCGTGACTTCAAAACAAGGTATTTTAATTCATTCAGCAACTTGTTAATTTCCTAAAAGCTCGGAACTTCATCCTTGGACATTTGCTCCACCTTTGGACCAAGAACTTCATATAACTTGACAAACTTCGTAACTGCATCAGCAATTATGTCAATTTTCTGATTTAGTGAAGCATAGTCATGTTAAACAACAACTATCTCCTTGCTCATATCATCTCAAAGTTCTTGAATTTTTAAATTCACATCCTCCCTGACCTTGTTGACATCCTGAGTGAACAAAATATGACGTTCATTGGCAATAGCTTTCAAGTCTTTAAGATCGGAAGCAAATGTAGAAAGCTTATTTTTCACATGTTTCTCATTATTTATGTCAGCATCAGAAATAGCATGATGAAGACGGCCTTCTAGACATTTGAGCATAAGTTTAACTTCCAGACTTGATACCAAATGTTTCCCACCACCATCAACTTGAACTTGTAATAATGAATTGAGCTTGTGATTCAGGATTTTGAATTGTTCACCTGTAAGAATCATTGTATATGGAATTTCCTCTTCTTCTTGATCAAACTGAATATCTCCAAAAGTTCCACCAAAAACATTCTCATCATCATCAGATGAAGTATGAGCTTCTTCATGAGTAACCCGGGGTTCGGTAGATTGTGAAAAAAAAATGAAGTAATAGGTTGATTGAGAATATTATCAAAAGTGGGTGAGTTGGTGTCAAGTGAAGTAGTAACAAATGGAGGTAAGGTGGTTGAAGTTTCGAAGTGAGAAGAAACAATAATAGGAGTACCTTGAGGCTGTGTAGTTTCGACATTCGACTCTAAAGGAAGAGAAACAATGATTGGTTCAGGTTGAGACAATTACGAAGAGATAACAGTCATTTCGACATTTGAAGTGTCTTGAGATGTTGTCACCAGAGGATCCTTAATAACTTTTTCTTCTGTAGATTCATCATTAATCACCAACTTTCAAAGTTTCTTTTTCTGTTTCTTGGAAATGTGTTTGGCCATATCTTTAGCTTTGCGTTTCTTTGATGATGGGGAAACAAGAATGGGAACTTCACGAATTACAACCCTTTTTCTTGTAACGTGTGGCTTGCGAATCATTGATGGAGAAAAACTACAAGACCTCTTAAAAGAACTTCTGGACTTATGTGTCATTTTCTTTGTTCTCTTAAACACCCCTGTTTTCGAAGGAACCACTTCCTTTGGAGGTTCGAAAGTCTCTGGTTCAATTTTTTTTTCCTCAGGTTTTGAAACAATAACTTCTTCATTTTGATTCTTCTTCGGAGACTTAGAACTTTGCTTCTCTTGAATTGGTTTTGAAGGACTATCCTCAACCTTCTTTGATTGTCTAGACCGTTTGGAAGAGCCCTCATCAGATCGAGGTAATAAAACACCAGTCTCGATTGATGTATTGATAATGTTCAAGTATGCTTTTAAAACCAAATTCGAAGGATCCACCTTTTTAAGCATTCCATCTGGAATCCTAGCAACATTGGGAAACATGGTTGCATCATCTTCAACAACATTTGGAAAATTATACTTCATAAACTCAGCTTTTTCTTCATCATTAGATACTAAAATCCCTTCCTTCTCATATGCAAAACATAAAATCAAACTCCAGTATCTTCTACAAGAAATCCCACCTACCACGTTTGTGGTTTCAACACTCTTGAGAAATTCCATCCACATCTGTGTAGCATAATCCACAGGAATATCATAATATATGCCAGCAACCGTAGCATATACTTCCAATCTCCCTTTATCTAAGCCAACACTTAGACCAGTAAGGCATCGAAGTTATATACCAAATCGAAAATTGCAAATACAAGGGAGACCTAATTTCTTGAATCACTTATCTTAGTGAGAGTGGGTTGATAACCCATCTCGTTGAACATATGCAGAAGTTGGTGAGTTGTAACTTTGTAGAAAGGAGGTGAATTGGGTATTTCCAGGATTTGACAGAAAAGTTTCTTAGACAAACGAAACTTCTTATCATTGATCAGATTGAAGGAGATTACATCCAATGTTTTGCTATATGTGGCAGTTCAACCTGCAAATGATAGCCAAGATAGTGGAATGGCAAAGGAACTAAACATTGCAATCTTCAAAATAGAGTGTTGTAAAGCAACAATCAACATCTGTAACTCCTCTGAATAAACGAAGACGTTACTCTCGAATTGATAATTTGTGCTTTGGATCTTCATGATGGGTTGTGAAGAAACATCTCTTGTGGTTTGAAATGGAGCATCAACAGAAGCGAGATTAGCCATGATTTGGGTTTGAAGATGAATAAAGAAGACAAAGAGTTCTTTTTGCGATTTGGGAATTTGCAGAAAGCATAACCGTGTAATGAACCCTTGAAACTCTTTTTATAGGTGACCCTTGGATTTGAATCTGAAGCGAGATCAGCATTAAATGATAGCTAATGTGGCACCTTGGAAATCGCACCCATACGTTGATAAAAATAGCCATATGTGATAAAGTGAACATCACTTCTCCTTAAAACCCAGAAAGAATACAAAGTGTCATGTCATACAGCCTGGTAACGTTCCCCAATGGAATAAAAACCGTCAGTAACCTTCGGAATTGAGGTTAGGCTCTTTCACTTTTTGGTGGAAAAGCGAAGTCATTTGCTAGACTGTCGAAATCATCAACCTGAGTTGGTAATACTCAGAACCTAAAGGATTTCGTGAGTGCAGTGTGTCAAGCAAAAAGATAAGTAGCAAATAAAGAAAAATATGGACCTGTGATGTCGAAAAATTAAGTTTTCGACATAAAAGCAGATAAATCCTGAGAAAAGATTGCTTTGTTATTCATCAACAGAGATGACTAACAGATTGTGTGGTTTCCTGTGAATTACAATCGAATACTTGTAGAGAAGTATCGAAGGGCCTCTTTTTAATAAGCTTCTTGGGTGGTTTAAGATTTCGTTACATATCAACACTTAAAATAAATGTGAGTAAGTGTAATAAAAATTACTTGGACCAGTGTAGTCAGTGACAAGTAGGCTTTGTAAAACTTTTGTAATTGACTCAAGAAACAAATAATACTCACACGAAAATCATATTCAAGAAAACAAAATATCACTTGGATCTTGTTGGGAAACAAATGTCATGGGTTTCGAACATTTGATCAAGACCACTCATAATGAATGAATATGATTTGGAGTATCAAAGGTTGGTACATAAAAAAATGTTTCGTGAAATATGTAACAACGTTCCCCGTCAATTCCTTAAATGGTTCGATATTTAGGGTTTCACTTTCATCACCGTCTCATGATGTTAGATCATTAATACAGAATGTTGATATGTCTAAATCCTGATTGGTTTTACCAGAGATCTGTTGGACATATGTCATTGTGTGTGAAAGTGTAAGAACTTTTGGATGAAAAAGATTGGTTAAAGAACTTCGAATGTACCACTACCATTTGTTGGACCAAGTAGATTACTATAAACTCATTTGAGTACAGGAGGGTAGCTCATGAACTAATGTGAATATAGCCTGATTGGGTAAAAAAATTATGATAAAAACTTCATTAAGGCTTCTAAATCACACATTGAGTCAAAGGAGGCTTGGGTTTACATGCTACAACATGCTTCTAGGGACATCCTAACTAGTACAAGGTTTTTCGAAAATATACCTGACCCTAGAACTGCAAGCATGAACCAATAATGATCTTCACTTTAAGCTGTAAAAACAACTAGAAAAACAACCAACAAACAAACAAGAAAATCTTTTTGGAGTTTTAAATTTTTTCGAAAATTAAAGACAAATCAAAAGTAAAATCTTTTTGGTATTTTTGATTTTTCGAAAATTAAAGACAAAACAAAAGTAAAATATTTTTGATGTTTTTGATTTTTCGAAAAAAAAAAAAAAATTCGAAAATAAGAAATGTAAATATACCAAACTTGTGAAGATTTTTCATGTTATTCAAACAACAAAATGTTGAAAGCGAAGCGTTGACTATGAACAACAACTATTGACTCTGACAATTGTCCCGCTTTTCACCTTATCATTCTTTTGAATTACATCCTGGAACTGAACCTCCTTCGATCATACGCAATCCTGCTAAAATTCAAACAAACGATTTTTCATCAAGCAGCTTTGTGAAAATATAAGCAAGTTGATCAGTTGTTTTTAAAAAATAAAGTTCGATATTGCCATCCTCAACATGATCTTTTATAAAATGATATCGAAGAGCAATATGCTTAGTATTCGAATGTTGCACAGGATTGTGACAAATGTGTATAGCACTTTGAAAATCACAATACAAATGAATTTTCTTCATATTGATTGCACAGTCATGTAATTGGCTTTGAATCCAAATTATTTGAGAAGTGCAAGCTGCAACAGCTACATATTCTGCTTTTATCGTCAAAATCGAAACGCATGTTTGCTTCTTCGATTTCCATCTCACAAGTTTCCCATCAAGTAATTGACATCCCCCACTTGTGTTTTTTCTATCAAGATTAGAAACCCCTAAATCAGTATCTAAAACTGCTTGTATAAAAAATTTTGTTTTCGAAGGATACCACAATCCTAACGAAATAGAGCCTTTAAGATACAAAAAAAAATTCTTTACTGTTGTTAAATGTGGTTCTCTGGGATTTAATTGATATCTAGCACAATTACAAATAAAAAACATAATGTCAGGTTGACTTGCTGTAAGATATAGTAATGAACCTATCATGCTTCTATATAAAGAAAGATCAACATCACGTTTATCTAACGAAGGTATGAGCCTTGTTCCAACCGCCATTAGTACTCGCAATTTTGTGCTATTCGTCAAGCCAAAATTTTCAAGCAGATTCTTTGTGTATTTTTCTTGATTTATAAAAATTTCTTCTCTGCTTTGACGAATATTCAATCAAAGAAAGTTGTTAATTTTTCCCATCACACTCATCTCAAATTTGCTTTTCGTCAGATTTTCAAATTCACTAGACAAAGTAGGGTCAGTAGAGCCAAAAATAATATCGTAAACATAAATTTGAATAAGCATTATATGATCCCAAACTTTCTTTCAAAAGAGAGTGGGATCAACCGATCCTTGTTTAAATTTCGATTGTTTTAAGAAAGAGCTTAAAGTTCCATACCATGCTCTTGGTGCTTGTTTTAACCCATATTCTGCTTTATCTAGAGTATAACAATAATCAAGATATTCTTCATTTACAAAACCTGGAGGTTGTTCCACATACACTGTCTCTTTGAGTTCACCATTTAGAAATGCACATTTGACATCCATTTGATAGACGTCGAAGTCTATATGAGCTGTATAGGCTAAAAATATTCGAATAGCCTTGAGTCTTGCGACAGGGGCAAAGGTTTCTTCATAATTGATACATTCTTGTTGTTAATAACCTTTTACAACTAGACTAGCTTTATTTCGAAAAATATTACCATCTTTGTCAGTTTTTCATTTGAAAATCCATTTTAATTCAACAATAGAAACATCCTTTGGTTTAGGAATTAATCTCCAAACCTTGCTTCTTTCGAATTCAGCCAATTCATATTGCATTGCAACAACCCAATTAGAGTGTTCCATTGCAACCTTAACTGACTTTGGTTCAATTTTTTGAATAAGAACATTAAACATGCAAAACTCTTGATGAGTATTGAGTAGCTCATTCTTGGCACGTATTTGAGCTCTTGTCAACACTCCTTAATGTGGATCTCCTATCACCTGTTCCTTAGGATGACTTCTAACCCATTTATCCATTGGAGGATATGCTATATCAAAATCTAACGGTGCATCTTCGAACATTTCTTCTGTTTCAGAACCTACAACAGAAACATCATCAGTTAGATCATGAAAAGTTTCATCTTTATTATTATTTGACATATTTAGCTCCCCCTCAACAAATTTATATGCAGTTTTCTCCCCCTCGACATCATCATCTATTCTTCTATTATCCCCCTCGAAAGAATTAATTCTAATTCAAGTGCTCCCCCACTAGATCATTTAGCATACTTTCGCTATTTATAGAAGAAGGTGATGCCAAGTTTGTATAAAGTGTATCTGGAGTAGATGTCAAACAATTAGAATGCTTGGATGATTCCGAAAGTTTATTATCTTCAGCATTTATTTCAGCGTCCGCAACTCTATCTGGAACACCAAAAATTAAATCATAATCAAAATCATATGAATTAGGACTTTAAAATTCATCTTTTGATTCATTAAGAATTGGTTTTTGTTCGAAACATTTTTCAACTTGTTTGATATAATAATCATCGAACGTAAGATTGAATGTTTCTTCAATTTTCCTTGTTCGTCTATTCAACACTCTATATGCAACCAAATTATGAGAATAGCCCGAGAAAATTCCTTTGTCAACTTTGAACCGAAATTTTGAAAGATTATCTTTGAGATTCATGATAAAACACCTGAAAACAAAAACATGAAAGAATTTGACATTAGGTTTTCGGTTATTGATAATTTCATAAGGAGTTATGTTGAATCTTCGATAAATAAAAGATATGTTCTGAGTAAAACATGAAGTAGAGACTGTTTCGGCCCATAGATATTGAGAAAGGTTCGCATAAATGAGCATTGTTCATGCCGCTTCGTAAAGAGATCGATTTCACCTTTCAACAACACCATTTTGCTGCGGTGTGCAGGGTGAAGAAAAATTATGCGAAATCCCCGTGTCAACTAAAAATGAATCAAGAAAATTATTCTTAAATTCGGAACCATTATCACTCTTGATTTTTCGAACTATTTTCTTCACGCTTGTTTCCATCTTTTTCGTAAATCAATCATTATTTGAGGAACTTCGGATTTTAACCTGAGAAAATAAACCCAAGTAAATCGAGAAAAATCATCAACAATGACTAGAATGTACCATTTCGTGTTGAGAGTTTCAATTGTAAATGGTCCACATAAGTCTATGTGAAGTAATTCCAATGGTTCGACAATTTTTGAATCGATGGTAATTGGATGACCTTGTTTATGCTGCTTCCTTGTTCACAAGTAGCACACAAAGTATCATTATCAAACTTTAAAATAGGTAATCCTCTTACCAGGTCTTGAACCGCCAATTTGTTTAAATTTCGAAAGTTCAAATGTGAAAGCCTTCGATGCCAAAGCCAGCTAATATCAGATGAAGTTTTCGAAAGTAAGCATATTGAGGGTTTGCTAATGATAGAATTGATGTCAAGAGTACACATGTCGCATTTTCTTTTGGATTTGAGCAAAACTTCTTTTGTATTAAAATTCAAAATGATGCTTCCTTCTTAGTGAAACACTACTTGATTTCCCGTCCCCACAACAAGTTGCGAAACACTAATCAAATGATGATGAAGACCTTCGACATAAGCGACTCGATTTATAGTAAACTTCCCATTCGTGACTTTACCATATCCCTTGACTTGACACTTTTGATTGTTACCAAATTTCACAACACCATCATTTGCCAAACTTCGATAATCACATAAATTTTGTTTCCATCCAGTCATGTGATGAGAGCAACCATTATCGATATACCATTTGTCATCATATTGCTCGTCACATACAACCTGCAATCAGTTAAAAAATTCAGGTACACAAGGCTATTTAGGTCCTTTGTGATTAGTTTGAAACACATTGTGAAATGAATATCCTAAAATCCAATTACGAACTTTTGTTTAAACACTATCAATCAAGTCCACTTCATTTGCTAAAGGCTCAGATATATAAGATTTGGAAAGTTTAGGACTTTCACTGACTTTCAACTTTGGCTTCTCAGATTGTTACTTTGTTATCTTTTCTTTCGAAACACGTCGCTAGGCTTGAGCAAATAATGTCGAATCTTTCGATGATGAACTGAAATTCGACATTTTGTTCAAATACTCTTCAAGCATTTTTGATTTGCTGTTGAGAGTATTTTCCTGTTTGATAAGACTTTTCTTTGCCTTCAAGCCAATGATAAAAAAATTTCCCACTTGATCTACCCTTGGTGTATGAAACTTTAAAGGCATGTTGTGCTGGGGGATTTGGAATGTTTGGTTGTTTTCGTGTGAATTTGACATTTCGTTTTGTGTGACCTGTATCAAGTTTTTGTGGTTTAACCTTTAACTCCAAACATTCTTGGGACTTATTCAATGAAAATGAATTGGTTTTTCTTGGAAATGATTTTGAAAATCCATTATTGAAACACCTTGTTTGATTATAATGATGAGATTTCGAATTTGAAAATATCTTTGCATAAGATGTGTTACTTTGAGTTCGTGGAAAAAACTTACTTTCTTGAGTTTTCATTTTCGAAACATCTACATGTGAAGTTGATTTTGACAAATGCTTATGCGACAGAGTGGGATTTTTCTTTTTAGAACTTTTGTTTTGCAAAACATTTTGTTTCTTTCGAAACTCAACAGTTTGCCAAAATATTTTCTTTCTTGCTTGTCTCTTAGAAACTCCATTTTCTTTTGAAAACGTGTCAATTTGATCTTTAAATTCATTTGAATTTATTTTTGCATTTTGTGATTTGACTTCTTTTTGCGTTTCAACTTCTTTTGAAATTGTTGATTTTTCAACCCATTTTCATTGAGGCTTATGTCTTTGAAAAATGTATGAATTCTTTGTGAGATTATTTTCAACAACATTTTGATTTGAGAAAAAACCTTCTTTTGTTGTTTGCTTATTATCTTCATCTACCAATTTGTTAAATTCAGGTTTAACATTTTCAACATTCCCAGTCGTAACAAGCACTTGATTTGGAAAAATGACATCATTGGTGCATTTGAAGTTGGGGTACACAACTGTGTTTGATTCGAGAGAACGAGCCCCTTTTTCTTTCATCACTTTATCGAAATTTTCTGTTTCACCATACACTTGATCAACAACAATTCTTGATTTTTCACATTCTTTTGAAAGATCTTTTGATGGTTTTGGAGCTTTCGATTTTTCATCATCACTTTCATTATCATCACTACTGTCAGTTTGAATATCTCTGACACTTACATAATCGAAATCACAAACTTTTGAAGTGGAGGCTTGATCAGTTTCAGTCTTGGCTAACAAATGTTCATTTCGAATTCTCGGTTCTTTTCAAAATTTGAAATTGTTCATTTTTGGTTAAGGTGTCATTCACAATGTCAACTAATTCATTAGTATTCAAAAATTCATCAATCTTGACAATTCCATATGCATATCGATTATTTGGAACTTTATCAAAATCTGAAATAGTCTTTTCACAATCATAAGAAGTTTCATCTACTTTTTCCCTTTCGAAAACTAAGAAACGTAGAAGCTTCCTATGTTGTTCTCTACTATTTTTACAAGAATGATGTAATTCAGTTAATTTTCCATATAGTCTCTTAGCAATATTACAATAGATGTTCCTCTGTTTCAAAAGAATCTTATTATCAGTGCTAAGATTATCCCTATCTACCATAATATTCACTATCTACAGCTCTAAACAATATATCTTATAATTCTTTGTTTCTAAGATTCTTTGAGTTTCTAGTAACTGAGTACTAGCTTTCTTAGCTTCATTGCTAGCATAAATAACAAGATTATTCACATAAGTAACAGCAGCATCAAACTCAGTTAATACATAATCATATGCAGATGAAGGAAATTTAAAAGATTGAAGTAAAGAACATACCTTGCTAGTCATTGGTGCAGTATCTCCTAACTTCGAAACGAAACACCTTCCTGTCACATTCTCTTCGTCGACTTCTTCATACCTAGCATACATGGCCCCATGAGTTGGAATTCTCATCTCTTCATCATCAGACCGCGAAGACCATATTTGATATGTTCCCTCATCTTCATCTTCGCCTTTAGCCACATGTGAAAGATTTTTTTGACTTCTTCCTATCCTCTTCTAGCTTCTTAGAGTAATAGGCCTCATCCTTCACTTTGTTCTTCTTTTCTTCTTTCTTTCGCAACATACAGTCATTTGCTATGCAGTTTGCTCCATGACAATAATGACAATCTATCCCTGAATCACCCTTCAACTTCTTCTCTTGTTTCGAATCCTCAGCTTTTACATCTTTCTTCTCAAACCTCTTCTCCTCATTACCTTTACCAGAAAAGTTCCCTTTGTTTCTCCAAACTTCATTTTCGCACTAAATGGCTTCTTGTAAAAGCTTTTCACCTTGTTGTTGGAGTAAAATGCAATAGCTTCATCATCTAAATCGACAATAAGACCTTCATCTTTAGAACCCTCGGTTTCAACAACTTCCTTCTCATTTTCTCTACCACTAACCTTCAAAACTAGAGCTAAAGGACCACCAAAACTAATCCTTGACTCTTCTTCCATTTCATTCACCTTGGTTTCATGAGTTTTTAGTTGGTTGTAAACATCATTTAAGGTAGAAAAATTGAAGCCATTTTGTGTCTTAATCATCAAGCTTACATTCCTCCATTATTTTCTGATCCCCATTACAAACGTAATGTTGTATTCCACGTTAATCCTTTTGATTCCATACCTTGTGCACTTGTAGATCAACTCGTTCAGACGATTGTAATACATTTCGATTGTTTCTCCATCTTTCTGCTTGAATTCTTTTAATTCAATCAGACATTGTTTTACATAATAGATTTTGGTTTTCTCACTCCCCTGGTACTTCTCCTTCAACATATTCCAAATATCTTTTGAAGTTGTGCAAGAACGAACATGATTGTACACCATCGGAGGAAGAGCACCACGAAGCTCTCTCATGCATTTCTTCTCGTTCTTCTTCAACCTATCACTTTGTTCAGTTACGCTTGGAGAGGATGATGAGGTACCAATGCTTTCAACAGATGAACGTGGAATTTCATCATCAGTAATGCATTTCCATAGCACTTCATCTATGCCATTCAAGTAATCTTGCATTCTATCAGCCCACTGATCATTATACTCTAGAATAAGCATTGGAATATTCATAGATGAACCAAGGAGATGTGAATACGGTGTCATCGTGTTCATGTTGAAATTTGTCATGGTCGTATGGTTGAATTTTTATAAAAACTTTAGGAATTTGAGAATTAATGGATGAAACAGTCAGAATTTTCAAACAGAATAATCAATCAATCAATTCAGTTGCAGAATCAAATCACAACTGCAAATCTAAGATGATTTTTAGAAAACAAAAAGGATGTGGAAATTTTGAATCGAACAGTGATTCAAAATCCTTTTGACACATAATAAAAATTAGATCACAGAAAACTGATTCCTACTTTGATACCAATTGTAGAATTAAATAATCGAGTATAAAAGTAATCAGAGTAATCAAAGTAATATGAACACGAGGAGTAAATAAGATCTGGTTTATAGCTCACTTATACTTTCGAATACACAAACAATATCTGGACAAAAAGACCTACAAAAGTTCTATCTATCCATGAGTACAACTCCTATTTGTAGGAGAATCTGAAAGTATATAAAAAATACTAAGGACTAAACATCAAAACTTTGATACATAAAATGCCTTAGTAAATAGATAAAATGACTTTTGAAACTGCTAATACAAAATTCAACACATTACCACATATTCGACACTAACACACCTCTAGGTTTTGGAGGAAGTTTCATGAGGATTTAGGCACTCAATTACATTTTAGTACAGCCTATCATCCCCAGACCAATGGTCAAAGCAAGCAGATGATCTAGACTCTCGAGGATATGCTCAGGGAATGTGTACTGGACTTTAGAGGGAGTTAGGATACTTACATCCTGCTAGTAGAGTTCTCTAACAACAACAGTTATCATGCTAGTATTGACCGACCCCCATTCGAGATGTTGTATGGAAGGAGGTGTAGGACTCCGGTTTGTTGGCTGGATGTTAGCCATCAGTCACGGGGAGCAATGAAGTGGTTCTTAAGACTACTGAGTTAATTTCGTAGATGTGTGACAGGCTGCGTGTCACACCCGGAACCGTAAAAGAGACGGCAGAAACGTTTGGAGGTGGATGACGTCATATGTAGTATCACAACAATTGCATCATAGTAACCAAAGTAAGCAAAACCATTACAATATAATATGAATATTTACATTTGTTCGATATAAAGTTTGAATACATTAAAAGTATAATAAGTAAAAGACGTATCTCCAAAAGCTTCGTCTTTTCAAAAGATGTCGAGAGTACCTGTCTATTGTTGTCCTGAGAATACAAGCGATTTTGAAAACATATCAGCATAAAGTTGGTGAGTTCATAAGAATGTTTTTGTAATGAAAACTAGTCACTGAATTTGTATAAATGTTTGTTTACTTTCACAGAAAATCCAATATTTTCTTTAGTAGAAGTAGGAAGAAACCAATTCCCTTCTATCAACACTTAGTTCATAGTAGTCACATATAAACCAACATCGACTAGACAGTGGATCAGGTGGATTTTCCCTAATCCCACAACCAAACAAGGAATAGGAAATGAGGCGGAAGCCACATACTTCACGATCTATCGAATATTCTTTATATGTAACCCTGATGTATAGACTAAGGGGTTATAGAACTAACCATGAATGTTTGTTGTTGTGTCCTTGGTAGTGTAAGAGACGTGATAGTTTCTATGTTGGTTACTACTAGTGTGTAATTTCTTGTTTGAAAACCATGGCTACCACCAGTATGTAAGGTACTTGAAGTTTAACTGGGAAAATTTCTTATTTTCCCTTGTATCTATTTTGTTGCTTTAATGATTCTGAAACGATGAGACATAAGTATTATTCATACCTATGTTATTAAATCAATTGTTCATGAGAAGTGTATTATTATGTAAATGTGTCGTACTATTGGTGAGTTTTATGACGATACTTAAACTTGATACGACGTGAAACGGACACCAGTATCCTTTATGACATTTGTCACTCGTAGAACTGCTGGTCCGACTATAGCCAGTAGCTAGGTGCGGGATAGTCAGTCCCATATAGATTTATACACAAAAGCTACGTTTTCCCTCTCGGAAATTCTGGTTCATAAGGGTAGTCCTCTACTTAGTTACTATTGTAAGCGCCCAAGGACGTGTCTCCCAATTACGTTAACGACTTTACGAGTAATAATATGAAAAACGTAATTTTCTTTTGTGCTTGAATTCGAGGTATGTCTTGTAGAGTAGAAAGAATTATATTTAAATAATTATTCACTGTTGTACTCTTGTAATGTGTGTCATAAATTAAATCTGTCATAGTTTATTTGTCCAACCATGTAAGAAGTTTGTATTCATAAAACCGATAAGGAAGTTCCCAAACTATACCTATTATAGTTTGATTGAAAAGTTATGTTCGTGATATGTTCTGAAACTATGCAATTTTTGATTTAGAAAATGACCCTTATGCTCCGCATGATACAAGAGGGATAAGTATCTAAAAGCTTTATGAAGACCGTTGGTTTGTATAAATTGCATAAGTTTTTGATTCATTGAAAATCCTTTATGTTTGGCTTGTATTCCCCCTGAAAACATTTAAAAAAAATATAAAAGCGTAGGGGTATGCACTCACTGTTTGACGTAGGATTCGAATATAAGATCGGTATGGATGCTGAGTGTCAAATGAAACCTCGGACACAACCGGTTCCTATTTAACATATAACAGCACATATAGGTATTCGATTAGGGTATTTCATGACTAAACATGATAGGAAACCACACTAAGGATCTGGAAACATTTTAACTGAGTGTCGAAACCTTATGTGATCAAATGAGGGAGGTGTACGGCCACCCTAAGGGTGTGTACGGCCATAGGTGTACGGCCCATGAGTGTATGGTTACACACTCATGAAGGGATATGTTTTTGAGGCGTTTCCAAGGTCCTAACTAGCATCCAAGAAGTATTCTATGTCCCATGCTTAGTGGTATTGCAAGTTTGAGGCCAAAATGATCATCAAAGTGAGTGTACGACCCTAAGGGTGTGTGTGCGGCCGTACAAAGGGGTATGCAGCCGTACAGAGGGGAGTACGGCCATACAGAGGGGTGTGCAGCCGTACACTCTTCATGTTCATGCCCAAGATGTCGACTTTTAGGTGCATCAAGGCTAAGATCATGTCCAACTAGAAGATAAGGGCCAAACTCACACTTTGGAAAGCCTTTAAGGTGTGTACAGCCAACCTTATGAAGGTGTGCGGCCGTACAGCTTCAAAGGGATGAACAACAATGTTGAAACATGAAGAATCAAAGGGTTTTTCAAGTATAACTAGCTAGGGGATGAATTACTTACGTTTTTTTAAGCCTTTGGAGAGTTATTGGATGAAGATTCTAGAGAGAGAAAGTAGTAGTGTGCAACCAAAAGAAAAAAAGAGTGAAGGAAGGGGGTCTCCTCAATATATAGGGGTGGGTGACCCACCAGCCCGAGTGTGGGTTATGGGGTGGGTGTGCGGCCGCACACCGATGTGTACAGCCGTACACTCCTCCCAAGAGAGTATGGCCTGATTTTGCTACTTTACGACTTGATAGCTCATCCATAATCTCACCCTTGGTTGTACAAAAGCTTAGAACACTTAAACGAATCCTCAAACTGTGTTAAAAGGCAATAGAATCAAGTTTAACATTGATAGAATTGACCAATTGTACAAGACAGAAGTTCCGGGTTGTCACATCATCCCCTCGTTAGAGGGAATTTCGTCCCGAAATTCAAGAATAGAGATACAAATCATGGAATTGGAATAAGATGGGGCTAATTTTGTTTCATTGAATCCTCACGTTCCCAAGTGAATTCAGGTCCCTGCTTGGCGTTCCAACGAACCTTCACTATCGGGATGCGACTTTGTTTTGTTTGTTTGACCTCCCAATACATGATTTTGACTTGTTCTTCCACAAAGTTGAGGTTCTCGTTGATTTCAATCTCATCGAGAGGGATCATAAGGGTCTCATCGGATAAACACTTCTTAAGATTCGAGACGTGGAAGATGAGATGGATGTTACTAAGCTCTTGAGGTAAACGGAGTTTGTATGCTACGGGACCGATCCTAGCAAGGATCTCGAATGGTCCTATGTACCTCAGATTTAGCTTTCCATGCTTTCCAAAGCGTATCATGCCTTTCCAGGGTAAGACCTTCAGCAGAACCCAGTCTCCAACCTGGAACTCCAAGGGTTTTCGTCGTTTATCAGTGTAGCTCTATTATCTGTCTTGTGAGGATTTTAGACGTTCTCGGATTTATACGATCTTTTCTATGGCTTCATGGATGATCTCTGGGCCTGTGAGAGTGTTATCGTGGACTTGTCCCTTGGCTAGCTGCGTGTCGCACACCTCAGCCCAACACATAGGGGATCTGCACTTACGGCCATAGAGAGCTTGAAACGGCGCAACCTTGATGTTGGTATGGTAACTGTTGTTGTAGGAGGATTCAACCACGGGTAAATGGACGTCCCATGACTTACCAAAGTCAATTACACATGCTCTCAACATGTCTTCCAAAGTTTGAATGGTCCTCTCACTTTGCCCATGGTAAGTTGTGCTCATATCCAGCTTAGTTCCAAGAGCTTTCTGCAGAGACTGCCAAAATATTGAGGTGAACCTGCTATCTTGATCGGAGATAATGGACATAGGTACACCGTGCAGTCAAACTATTTCTTGGATGTAGATCCATGTGAGCTTTTCCATCTTGAAAGTTTCTTTGATTGATAGGAAGTGGGTGGATTTGGTTAATCGATCGACAATTACCCATATCTATCGTACCCACTCGGAGATTTGGGTAATTTAGTGATAAAATCCATAGTAATCCTCTCCCACTTCCACTCAGGTATCTCCGATTGTTGAAGAAAACCTGAGGGCTTCTAATATTCTACCTTCACCTTGGTGCAAGTCAGACACTTACCCACGAAGGTATCAATCTCTTCTTTCATGTTTGGCCACCAATACAACTTCTTGAGATCAAGGTACATCTTGTCTGAACCTGGGTGAACTGAGTGTCTTGTCTTGTGAGCTTCGTTCATGACAACCTCTTTGTAACCACCAAACTTTGGGGTCCAGATCTGGTTCATGAAATAATAGACTCCATCTCCCTTGACCTCTAAGTTCTTATCCATTCCTCTCAAGGCTTCATCCGCCACATTCTCTAGTTTTTGGGCTTCCAGCTAAGCCTCTCTGATTTATGTGGATAGGTAGGAATGGATGGTCATGGTTAGTGCTTTCACACTGCGACCTGAGTACTCTTTGCGGCTGAGGGCATCTGCTACCACATTAGCCTTGTCGGGATGGTAGCGTATTTCATACTCGTAATCACATAGTAGCTCTACCCATCACTGTTGTCTCATGTTCAACGCTTTCTGATCAAAGATATGTTGTAGGCTCTTGTGATCGGTAAATACGGTGCACTTCGTTCCGGATAGGTAATGTCTCCATATCTTCAATGGGAAGATCACTGCTCCCAACTCCAGGTCGTGAGTTATATAATTGAATTCGTGTGATTTCAGTTGTCTCAAAGCATAAGCAATAACTTTTCCTCGCTGCATGAGCACACAACCTAGGCCCTAATTGGATGGATCACAGTAGACAACGAAGTCCTCCGTCCCTTCGGGAAGGGATAGGATAGGTGCACTGCATAGGACCTGCTTTAATGTTTGGAACACAGTGTCTTGCTTTTCACTCCAACAAAAGGTTACACCCTTCTGAGTCAGGGTGGTTTAGGGTTTGGCAATCCTGGATAAATTTTGGATAAACATGCGATAATAGCTAGCGAGGCCAAATAATTGATGGATCTCTGTGGGCGTCTTCAGTGTTGACCAGTTCTCTATCGCTTTGATTTTGGAAGGGTCGATGTGTATGCCTTCCTTGCTTACCACGTGACCTAGGAAAGTTACTTTTCAAATCCAGAATTCACACTTAGAGAATTTCACGTATAACTTCTTTGTCCTTAGAGTTTCCAGCACCAACCTCAAGTGTTGTCTGTGATCTTCCTCAGTTCTCAAATAGACAAGTATATCGTCGATGAACACGATTACGAACTTGTCCAGGAAAGAACGGCACACCCGATTCATCAGGTCCATGAATACCGCCAGTGCGTTGGTTAGACCAAAGGGCATTACTACGAACTCGTAGTGACCATATCGAGTCTGAAATGATGTCTTAGGAACATCACTCATGTGGACTCGCAACTGACGGTACCCTGATCTTAGGTCTATTTTAGAGAATTATTTGGCTCCTTGAAGTTGGTTGAAGAGGTCGTCGATTTGAGGAAGAGGATAACGGTTTTTGACGGTGAGAGTGTTCAGTTCGCGATAGTCGATAAACATCCGAAAAGATCCATCCTTCTTTTTCATGAATAAGACCGAGGCTACCCAGTGTGAGGAACTCGGTCTGATGAATCCTTTGTTGAGGAGTTCATTGAGCTGACTGGATAACTCTTGCATTTCTACTGGTGCTAGGCAGTATGGGGATTTAGCTACGGGGGTAGCTCCGGGGATTAAGTCAATGCGAAATTTGACTTGACGTTTGGGAGGGATTCCCGGGAGCTCTTTAGGAAAGACATTAGGAAAGTTGCAAACTTCGGGGATGCTCTCGAGGTTTTTAACTTCCTGTTTCACGTTAATAACATGGGCTAGGAATGCATGACACTCCTTTCGCAGAAATTTTTGTGCTTGTATGCTAGATAGGATTATGAACCTTGGAAAATCATTTTGCATGTATCTTAGTCAAACATAGATCCAAGGTTTCTAGGGTTGCATGTACACCATAGGAGTGTTAGAATGCTCAAAACCCAACACGAACTTCACCTTTCTTATTTTTGAGCATGCACATATCTTGAAGACGGATTCGATCTTCTCAATCCAGCGAGTTAGGGCAATGACACCTCCATTTCCATCAAAAGGATCTGGGATTTGTGTTCATAAATTATTTGTAGTAACACTCCTTTTGGTGTCCCTGGATTACATCGAGATTGATGGGTTGGGCACCATTTCCCGACCCGCTAGAGCCGCCAGAATTTACCTACAACATTGCGGCAGCCACAACTGTCGTGACTGTTTCCTGGAACATAGCAGGATCGAACTGAGGAGGTTGTGGAGTTGGATCTGTTGGAGGATTGTTGTTCTTTCTGATGGGTCTTTTCTTTGGAGGCATCTTGTTCTATAAAGAGCCAGGAAGAAAAAGATGGTAAGTCCTTTAGACTTTTGAATCAAGAGTCGCCAGAATTTATCTGTGACATTACGTTAACGACTTTACGAGTAATAATATGAAAAACGTAATGTTCTTTTGTACTTGAATTCAAGGTATGTCTTGTAGAGTAGAAATAATTATACTTAAATAATTATTAACTGTTGTACTCTTGTAATGTGTATCATAAACTAAATTTTTCATAGTTTATTTGTCCAACCATGTAAGTAGTTTGTATTCGTAAAACTGGTAAGGAAGTTCCCAAACTATACCTATTGTAGTTTGACTAAAAAGTTTTGTTCATGATATGTTCTGAAACTATGAAATTTTTGATTTAGAAAATGACCCTTATGCTCCGCAGGATACAAAAGGGATAAGTATCTAAAAGCTTTATGAAAACCGTTGGTTTGTATAAATTGCCCTTTGGTCTAACCAACGCACTGGCTTGTATTCCCTCCTAAAAGCTTTTGATTCATTGAAAATCCTTTATGTTTGGCTTGTATTCCCTACTAAAAACGTTTAAAAAAATCATAAAAGCATAGGGGTACAAACTCACTGTTTGACGTAGGATTCGAATGTAAGATCGGTATGGACGCTGAGCGTCAAATGAAGCCTCAAACACAACCGGATCCTATTTAACATATAATAGCACATATAGGTATTAGATTAAGGTATTTCATGACTAATCTGATGGGTTTTGAGCATTCTAACACTTCCTAAGTGTACATGCAACCCTAATAACCTTGGATCTATGTTTGTCTAATTATCATGCAAAGTTGAATTCCAAGGTTATATTCCTATCTAGCATACATGGGGAACAATTTTAACTTAAAGTATAGATTGAATAACTTACCTTGTTGTTGTTTGTGTTCCTTGAAACCTTGTGAGCCTAGCACCCCAAGTGTGACGCCTCAAATGCTTCACACAACACCAAATGCTCTTGGAAGAACTTATGAGAGAACACACACTTCTCAAAAATCGGCCAAGCCCTCTTGTTTCTTAGTGTAGCCGATTTTGGTGGAGAATATGTTTCTTATATAGTGTTGACACATCTAGGGTTAAACCCTAATGTGTCATGACTCTTCATTTCCATGACCCATGGGTTTGTAACTCCCATGGAGCATCCTATGGGTGGAACCCAACTTGATAATCCATAGAGCCTCTTAGCCCACTATACAAGATATGGATGATTTACATAATCAAACCATATATTTAATTAGTTATCTTTTGATCACATAATTAATTCTAAATTAATTCTTGATCAAACTAATCAAATAATATTATTAATATATTAGAACTTATAATATATTAATAATCTCCAAGTGTTATTTCTCTCATTTAGTCTATCCAATTGCATGGTGCCATGCAACCCAAATGGACCATGCCGGGTCGGGTCAAGTACATACCAGAAATAGTTATGGACTTAGACACCTTATCCAACAGTCTCCCACTTGGATAAGTCTAATAACTATTACTGCAAGTATGACTTCAGGAACCGATCGGCAATCGTAGCTCTTTACAAGGTTTCTCGGAACTGAGAAGATGATGCTACGCCATTTAAGATAAGTGATCATATAATCCTCTGTTCTAGATATCAGTCGGACAAATACACGGAACAACGTCTTACTTATTGTCCAACAGTTTGGTTCCCGATTTCCGATTTGTTTGACAAAGAACTTCATTGAACACATCATTTAGTTCTGACCGGGCCCGGTACATAGGTCAAAACAAAATCATCGAGGGGCCCAGATATCAGCTTCTAATCCTAGAAGGAACAGATAAACTTCGACTCATATGTTTGTTCTACCACTCATTGAATTACACACAAGAGCACGTTTTATAACATCGAGTTACCAATGCGTTTTCGTACAATCAATGCATAACCAACTTGTAAGTAACAAATCATATCTCTAGGTTTGAAGAATTATATGATATTACCGTCTCACGATCACTCGAGATAGAATTCAATGAAGTGATTCCAGTGAGCGTGGGTTGAGTCCAATGCTCAGAACTTATGAGCACTCATGATTGTTGTAGCCTTGTCCCAGACCTCTACAATCAAACATGACAGTCTTGATTCATACCTACTTCCGACATATGACCGACTGTGGAGGTTTGAATAATATGTTATACCAAACAAAATTATTCTGGAAGTCAAAACATGCAAAAGAAATATAGTAAACGATCGACAAGAGATAGCAACACTTTACTCATAAATAAAACACTTTTATTCATCATCAAATGTCAATTACACTTTACAAATTTCGAGATTATCTAACTACTAAATCTAATATCATACTTCAGCCCTATGCTCCGAGCATGCTGGAGATGCTTAACCCGAGTCAGTCCCTTCGTGAGGGGATCTGCTGGGTTCTCATCCGATGATACCCTCTTTGCCACGAGGAGTCCTTCTTCGATCCGATGTCTGATGAAATGGTATTTTCTGTCGATGTGTCTGGATCTCCCGTGATCCCTTGGTTCCTTGGCTAAGGCAACAGCACTTTCACTATCACAGAAAATTTCCATCGGCTCTTTAATAGCTGGTACAACTCCAAGGTCTCCAATGAAGTTCCTCAGCCATAACGCCTCCTTTGCCGCTTCGCTAGCTGCAATATACTCTGATTCACAAGTAGAATCTGCCACTGTCTCTTGCTTGGAACTCTTCCAAGAAATTGCTCCTCCATTTAGGGTAAAGACCCAGCCCGACTGAGAGCGGAAATTATCCCTATCAGTCTGGAAGCTAGCATCACTATACCCTACAACTCTCAAGTCATCACTCCCACCGAGGGTAAGGACCCAGTCCTTAGTCCTTCGTAGGTACTTGAGAATATTCTTTACCGCAGTCCAGTGTGCCTTGCCAGGGTTCCCCTGAAACCTGCTAACCATGCTCAGGGCAAAAGCTACATCAGGTCGAGTACACGTCATAGCATACATGATCGATCCTACAGCCGAAGCATAAGGTATTCGACTCATTTGTGCTATCTCAGCCTCAGTACTAGGGCTTTGTGTCTTACTCAGTTTGGCGTTACTCTGGATGGGCAATTCTCCTTTCTTGGAATCCTGCATGCTGAATCTCTTCAGCACCTTATCCAAGTAGGTACTTTGACTAAGTCCAATTAGTCTTTTACTCCGATCTCTCAAGATCCTTATCTCTAAAATATAGGCAGCTTCATCAAGGTCCTTCATAGCGAAACACTTTCCAAGCCAGGATTTTACTTCCTGCAGGGTTGGAATGTCGTTTCCTATGAGTAGTATGTCATCCACATACAATACCAAGAAGCTAACTATACTCCCACTAGCCTTAACATACACACAAGATTCATCTTCACTCCTAGAAAAGCCAATTTCCTTGACCTTTTCATCAAAGCAAAGATTCCATCTGCGAGGTGCTTGCTTTAACCCATAAATGGATTTCTCAAGCTTACACACTCTATTGGGGTACTCGTTGCTGACAAAACCCTCTGGCTGACTCATGTAAACATCTTCAGCCAACTTTCCATTAAGGAAAGCGGTTTTGACATCCATTTGCCAAATTTCATAGTCATGAAATGCGGCTATGGCTAACAGAACCCGAATAGACTTAATCTTGGCTACCGGAGAAAAGGTCTCATCATAATCCACTCCAGGAATTTGAGAGAAGCCCTTTGCAACCAGTCTAGCCTTATAAGTGATGGGTTTTGAGCATTCTAACACTTCCTAAGTGTACATGCAACCCTAATAACCTTGGATCTATGTTTGTCTAATTTGTCATGCAAAGTTGAATTCCAAGGTTATATTCCTATCTAGCATACATGGGGAACAATTTTAACATAAAGTATAGATAGAATAACTTACCTTGTTGTTGCTTGTGTTCCTTGAAACCTTGTGAGCCTAGCACCTCAAGTGGTGATGCCTCAAATGCTTCACACAACACCAAATGCTCTTGGAAGAACTTATGAGAGAATACACACTCTTCAAAATCGGCCAAGCCCCCTTATTACTTAGTGTAACCGATTTGGGAGGAGATCATATTCCTTATATAGTGTTGACACATCTAGGGTTAAACCCTAATGTGTCATGACTCTTCATTTCCATGATCCATGGGTTTGTAACTCCCATGGAGCATCCATGGAGCATCCTATGGGTGGAACCCAACTTGATGATCCATGGAGCCTTTTAGCCCACTATACAAGATATGGATGATTTACTTAATCAACCCATATATTTAATTAGTTATCTTTTGATCACTTAATTAATTCTAAATTAATTCTTGATCAAACTAATCAAATAATATTATTAATATATTAGAACTTATAATATATTAATAATCTCCAAGCGTTATTTCTCTCATTTAGTTTATCCAATTGCATGGTGCCATGCAACCCAAATGGACCATGCCGAGTCGGGTCAAGTACATACCAGAAATAGTTATGGACTTAGACACCTTATCCAACAGTCTCCCACTTGGATAAGTCTAGTAACTATTACTGCAAGTATGACTTCAGGAACCGATCGCCAATCGTAGCTCTTTACAAGGTTTCTCGAAACTTGAGAAGATGATGGTACGCCATTTAAGATAAGTGATCATATAATCCTCTGTTCTAGATATCAGTCGGACAAATACATGGAACAATGTCTTACTTATTGTCCAACATTTGTTTCCCGATTTCCGATTTGTTTGACAAAGAACTTTATTGAACACATCAATCTAGTTCTGACCGGGCCCGGTACATAGGTCAAAACAAAATCATCGAGGGGCCCAGATATCAGCTTCTAATCCAAGAAGGAACAGATAAACTTCGACTCATATGTTTGTTCTACTACTTATTGAATTACACATAAGAGCACGATTTTATAACATCGAGTTACCAATGCGTTTTTCGTACAATCAATGCATAACCAACTCGTAAGTAACAAATCATATCTCTAGGTTTAAAGACTTATATGATATTACCGTCTCACGATCACTCGAGATAGAATTCCATGAAGTGATTCCAGTGAGCGTGGGTTGAGTCCAATGCTCAGAACTTATGAGCACTCATGATTGTTGTAGCCTTGTCCCAGACCTCTACAATCAAACATGACAGTCTTGATTCATACCTACTTCCGACATATGACCGACTGTGGAGGTTTGAATAATATGTTATACCAAACAAAATTATTCTGGAAGTCAAAACATGCAAAAGAAATATAGTAAACGATCGACAAGAGATAGCAACACTTTACTCATAAATAAAACACTTTTATTCATCATCAAATGTCAATTACACTTTACAAATTTCGAGATTATCTAACTACTAAATCTAATATCATACTTCAGCCCTATGCTCCGAGCATGCTGGAGATGCTTAACCCGAGTCAGTCCCTTCGTGAGGGGATCTGCTGGGTTCTCATCCGATGATACCCTCTTTGCCACGAGGAGTCCTTCTTCGATCCGATGTCTGATGAAATGGTATTTTCTGTCGATGTGTCTGGATCTCCCGTGATCCCTTGGTTCCTTGGCTAAGGCAACAGCACTTTCACTATCACAGAAAATTTCCATCGGCTCTTTAATAGCTGGTACAACTCCAAGGTCTCCAATGAAGTTCCTCAGCCATAACGCCTCCTTTGCCGCTTCGCTAGCTGCAATATACTCTGATTCACAAGTAGAATCTGCCACTGTCTCTTGCTTGGAACTCTTCCAAGAAATTGCTCCTCCATTTAGGGTAAAGACCCAGCCCGACTGAGAGCGGAAATTATCCCTATCAGTCTGGAAGCTAGCATCACTATACCCTACAACTCTCAAGTCATCACTCCCACCGAGGGTAAGGACCCAGTCCTTAGTCCTTCGTAGGTACTTGAGAATATTCTTTACCACAGTCCAGTGTGCCTTGCCAGGGTTCCCCTGAAACCTGCTAACCATGCTCAGGGCAAAAGCTACATCAGGTCGAGTACACGTCATAGCATACATGATCGATCCTACAGCCGAAGCATAAGGTATTCGACTCATTTGTGCTATCTCAGCCTCAGTACTAGGGCTTTGTGTCTTACTCAGTTTGGCGTTACTCTGGATGGGCAATTCTCCTTTCTTGGAATCCTGCATGCTGAATCTCTTCAGCACCTTATCCAAGTAGGTACTTTGACTAAGTCCAATTAGTCTTTTACTCCGATCTCTCAAGATCCTTATCTCTAAAATATAGGCAGCTTCATCAAGGTCCTTCATAGCGAAACACTTTCCAAGCCAGGATTTTACTTCCTGCAGGGTTGGAATGTCGTTTCCTATGAGTAGTATGTCATCCACATACAATACCAAGAAGCTAACTATACTCCCACTAGCCTTAACATACACACAAGATTCATCTTCACTCCTAGAAAAGCCAATTTCCTTGACCTTTTCATCAAAGCAAAGATTCCATCTGCGAGGTGCTTGCTTTAACCCATAAATGGATTTCTCAAGCTTACACACTCTATTGGGGTACTCGTTGCTGACAAAACCCTCTGGCTGACTCATGTAAACATCTTCAGCCAACTTTCCATTAAGGAAAGCGGTTTTGACATCCATTTGCCAAATTTCATAGTCATGAAATGCGGCTATGGCTAACAGAACCCGAATAGACTTAATCTTGGCTACCGGAGAAAAGGTCTCATCATAATCCACTCCAGGAATTTGAGAGAAGCCCTTTGCAACCAGTCTAGCCTTATAAGTGATGGGTTTTGAGCATTCTAACACTTCCTAAGTGTACATGCAACCCTAATAACCTTGGATCTATGTTTGTCTAATTTGTCATGCAAAGTTGAATTCCAAGGTTATATTCCTATCTAGCATACATGGGGAACAATTTTAACATAAAGTATAGATAGAATAACTTACCTTGTTGTTGCTTGTGTTCCTTGAAACCTTGTGAGCCTAGCACCTCAAGTGGTGATGCCTCAAATGCTTCACACAACACCAAATGCTCTTGGAAGAACTTATGAGAGAATACACACTCTTCAAAATCGGCCAAGCCCCCTTATTACTTAGTGTAACCGATTTGGGAGGAGATCATATTCCTTATATAGTGTTGACACATCTAGGGTTAAACCCTAATGTGTCATGACTCTTCATTTCCATGATCCATGGGTTTGTAACTCCCATGGAGCATCCATGGAGCATCCTATGGGTGGAACCCAACTTGATGATCCATGGAGCCTTTTAGCCCACTATACAAGATATGGATGATTTACTTAATCAACCCATATATTTAATTAGTTATCTTTTGATCACTTAATTAATTCTAAATTAATTCTTGATCAAACTAATCAAATAATATTATTAATATATTAGAACTTATAATATATTAATAATCTCCAAGCGTTATTTCTCTCATTTAGTTTATCCAATTGCATGGTGCCATGCAACCCAAATGGACCATGCCGGGTCGGGTCAAGTACATACCAGAAATAGTTATGGACTTAGACACCTTATCCAACAGTCTCCCACTTGGATAAGTCTAGTAACTATTACTGCAAGTATGACTTCAGGAACCGATCGCCAATCGTAGCTCTTTACAAGGTTTCTCGAAACTTGAGAAGATGATGGTACGCCATTTAAGATAAGTGATCATATAATCCTCTGTTCTAGATATCAGTCGGACAAATACATGGAACAATGTCTTACTTATTGTCCAACATTTGTTTCCCGATTTCCGATTTGTTTGACAAAGAACTTTATTGAACACATCAATCTAGTTCTGACCGGGCCCGGTACATAGGTCAAAACAAAATCATCGAGGGGCCCAGATATCAGCTTCTAATCCAAGAAGGAACAGATAAACTTCGACTCATATGTTTGTTCTACTACTTATTGAATTACACATAAGAGCACGATTTTATAACATCGAGTTACCAATGCGTTTTTCGTACAATCAATGCATAACCAACTCGTAAGTAACAAATCATATCTCTAGGTTTAAAGACTTATATGATATTACCGTCTCACGATCACTCGAGATAGAATTCCATGAAGTGATTCCAGTGAGCGTGGGTTGAGTCCAATGCTCAGAACTTATGAGCACTCATGATTGTTGTAGCCTTGTCCCAGACCTCTACAATCAAACATGACAGTCTTGATTCATACCTACTTCCGACATATGACCGACTGTGGAGGTTTGAATAATATGTTATACCAAACAAAATTATTCTGGAAGTCAAAACATGCAAAAGAAATATAGTAAACGATCGACAAGAGATAGCAACACTTTACTCATAAATAAAACACTTTTATTCATCATCAAATGTCAATTACACTTTACAAATTTCGAGATTATCTAACTACTAAATCTAATATCATACTTCAGCCCTATGCTCCGAGCATGCTGGAGATGCTTAACCCGAGTCAGTCCCTTCGTGAGGGGATCTGCTGGGTTCTCATCCGATGATACCCTCTTTGCCACGAGGAGTCCTTCTTCGATCCGATGTCTGATGAAATGGTATTTTCTGTCGATGTGTCTGGATCTCCCGTGATCCCTTGGTTCCTTGGCTAAGGCAACAGCACTTTCACTATCACAGAAAATTTCCATCGGCTCTTTAATAGCTGGTACAACTCCAAGGTCTCCAATGAAGTTCCTCAGCCATAACGCCTCCTTTGCCGCTTCGCTAGCTGCAATATACTCTGATTCACAAGTAGAATCTACCACTGTCTCTTGCTTGGAACTCTTCCAAGAAATTGCTCCTCCATTTAGGGTAAAGACCCAGCCCGACTGGGAGCGGAAGTTATCCCTATCAGTCTGGAAGCTAGCATCACTATACCCTACAACTCTCAATTCATCACTCCCACCGAGGGTAAGGACCCAGTCCTTAGTCCTTCGTAGGTACTTGAGAATATTCTTTACCGCAATCCAGTGTGCCTTGCCAGGGTTCCCCTGAAACCTGCTAACCATGCTCAAGGCAAAGGCTACATCAGGTTGAGTACACGTCATAGCATACATGATCGAACCTACAGCCGAAGCATAAGGTAATCAACTCATTTCTGCTATCTCAGCCTCAGTACTAGGGCTTTGTGTCTTACTCAGCTTGGCGCTACTCTGGATGGGCAACTCTCCTTTCTTGGAGTTTTGCATTCTGAATCTCTTCAGAATTTTCTCCAAGTAGGTACTTTGACTAAGTCCAATTAGTCTTTTACTCCGATCTCTCAAAATCCTTATCCCCAGAATATAGGCAGCTTCACCAAGGTCCTTCATAGCGAAACACTTTCCAAGCCAGGACTTTACTTCCTGCAAGGTTGGAATGTCGTTTCCTATGAGTAGTATGTCATCCACATACAATACCAAAAAGCTAACTATACTCCCACTAGCCTTGACATATACACAAGATTCATCTTCACTCCTAGAAAAGCCAAATTCCTTGACCTTTTCATCAAAGCAAAGATTCCATCTGCGAGGTGCTTGCTTTAATCCATAAATGGATTTCTCAAGCTTACACACTCTATTAGGATACTCGTTACTGACAAAACCCTCTGGCTGACTCATGTAAACATCTTCAGCCAACTTTCCATTAAGGAAAGCGGTTTTGACATCCATTTGCCAAATTTCATAGTCATGAAATGCGGTTATGGCTAACAGAACCCGAATAGACTTAATGTTGGCTACCGGAGAAAAGGTCTCATCATAGTCCACTCCAGGAATTTGAGAGAAGCCCTTTGCAACCAGTCTAGCCTTATAAGTGTGTACTTTACCATCCATGTCGGTCTTCTTCTTGAAGACCCATTTGCACCCTACAGTCTTTCGACCTGGTACATTCTCAACCAGGTTCCAAACTTGATTGTCATACATGGATTGTATCTCGCTATCCATAGCCTCTTTCCATTTAGCAGACTCGGGGCCTGCCATGGCTTCCTCGTAGCTGTTAGGGTCATCTTGACTTACTAGTGTCTCATCACTAATAAGTGTCTCACCTTCTGCAGTAATATGGAATCCATAGTAATGCTCAGGTGCACTCCTAACTCTCGTGGAACGCCTCAGAGGTACAGATTCGTCAATTGGCTCAACAGGAGTTTCCTCCTCAAGTTGAGGGCTAGAGTTTGAAGTTCCTTCACCACTTGACTCTTGAATTTCTTCAAGATCAACTTGCCTCCCACTGTCTCCTTGGCTTATAAACTCTCTTTCTCGAAAGACTCCTCTTCTTGCTACAAAGACCACATTGTCACTAGGTCTGTAGAAGAGGTAACCAAAGGATTGCTGTGGGTAGCCGATGAAAATACACCTCTCGCTTCGGGGTTCGAGCTTATCATGAGTCTCGCGTCTCACGAAAGCCTCGCAGCCCCAAATCTTGATGTGGTCTAGTTTAGGTACTTTACCAGTCCACATCTCGTGAGGAGTTTTGGCAACTTTCTTTGTAGGGACTAGATTAAGGATATGGGCGGCAGTCTCTAAGGCATACCCCTAGAATGATATTGGTAGCGAAGCTCGACTCATCATGGAACGAACCATGTCCAACAAGGTTCGATTACGCCTCTCAGCCACACCATTCAACTGCGGTGTCCTGGGAGGTGTCAATTGTGAGACAATCCCACATTCCTTTAGATAGTCGAGGAACTCTGAACTAAGATACTCACCACCTCGATCGGATCGAAGCATCTTAATGTTCCTGCCCAATTGATTCTCGACTTCCTGTTTAAATTCCTTAAACTTCTCGAAAGTCTCTGACTTATGCTTGATTAAGTAGACATATCCATATCTACTGTAATCATCGGTAAAAGTCAAATAATAACGATTAGCATCCCTTGTGGCATGTTTGAATGGTCCACACACATCCGTGTGTATAAGGTCCAACAAACCTTCACCCCTTTCACACGAGCCTGTGAAGGGTGACTTTGTCATTTTTCCAAGTAAGCATGATTCGCAACTATCATTTGACTTTAGGTCAAACGACTCCAAGACTCCATCCTTTTGGAGTTGGCCTATGCGTTTCTTGCTTATATGTCCAAGACGACAATGCCATAATGATGCTTTATCCAAGTTATTATTAGTAGTAGAATCAATACACAAAACATTATTTCCTAAGTTATCTACAATAGATACAGCTTCATACACACCATCACAAGGTAATGCTTTAAAATAAAGTACATTATTGAAGAAAGCATTAATCGAACCAACTTCATTATCAAACGAAAAGGTGAAACCTTGTTTGTACAATGCATGAAAGGAAATAATATTTCTTGCCATTTCTGGCGAATAACAACATTTATTCAAATCTAAATTTAACCCACTACTTAGCGATAAAGTATAAACTCCAATCTTGGTGACAGGTGTAACTTTCCTATTCCCCATGATTAAGTTTATTCTTCCTTGCTCCACATTCTCACTTCTTCCTAGTCCCTGCAAGTCACAGCAAATATGAATTCTGCAACCTGTATCAAGGACCCAAGATTTCGAATGGGGTGAGTTATTAGAAATGATAGTGTAAATACCTGCATGGTTGGGTTTGACTTTCCCATCCTTTACATCTTGCTGGTACTTTGGGCAGTTCCGCTTCCAATGAGCTTTTTCGTGGCAATAGAAGCATTCAGCCTCTTTTGGGTCAGAAGAAGGAGTAATGAAACCTTTCTTGGTTCCACTTGAGGAAGAGCCATCAAGGGTCCGAGCCTTGGTACCCTTTGAAGATCTCTTTCTCTTCCTCCCTCGACTCTGCCCGATTGCCAAGACCGGAGTTGTTTCTGGAGTAGGAGTGATAGCAACCGACTTCCCCTTAAGACCTGTTTCTGCGGTCTTGAGAAGTCCCTGAAGTTTGCTGAGGGTGACCTCTTCCTTGTTCATGTGATATGTCATGCGGAATTGATCATAGCACGATGGTAAGGAGTGCAAAATGATATCTATTGCAAGCTCCTCAGGGAAGTTCACATTGAGCTTCAGCAACCGATCCACATACCTTTGCATTTTCTGCATGTGGCTCGTGACGGACTCTCCGTCCTTCATCATGGTTGTTATCATGGAGCAGATGACTTCGTACCTCTCTTGTCGTGCACTTTGATGGTATCTTTCCATCAAATCTTGGTGCATTTCATAAGGGTAGAAGTCTTCATAAGACTTTTGGAGTTCAGCTGTCATGGTGGCTAACATGATGCAAGCCACCTTGGTTGCATCTCTTTCATGAGTATGAAAGTCAGCGATCTCCTGGGGAGTTGCAGTGGACTCGTCAATTTCCTTAAGCTCCTTGTCAAGGACATATTCTTTGTCCTCGTAGCGGGTAATCATCCTGATGTTTCTGATCCACTTATTGAAGTTGGATCCATCAAAGGTGACTTTCCCACACAGACTCATAAGAGTAAAGGAGCCATTAGGATTCGAGCCAGAAGCATTAGTTGAAGACATCTGAAAAGAAGAACAAGTTTAGTTTAGATTTAAGAGGGTCCTTAATAAAACACCCAAATGTAATATTAAGGCTAGGACCCAATCACAATATAATATAACTTAGAAGAGGTATGCCGTAATCTAAGCTATACCATATTTGAAAGGTAGGTGAATGACGATTCACCAATTTCCACCACGAAAACCGAAATATTAAATATTTAGTTTTTATTGGTTTTAGAAATTCCTAGATTCTTTGAGATCCAATGAACTTTTCAAAGGCATGTTTCGATCTCGGGAGTGCCCTCCAGGTTTTGTGACTGGGATGCCGAGGATCACAAAACGAGGTGTGAAGTAACCATGCAAATCACTTGGTACCCTTAAAGTTTATCACTCAATCGATGTGCCGGTAAACCACACACGCTCCACCGATACTATAATAAACCTTAAGTCACCCTTTACCTACCTTGTTAAGTCCAAGTTAGTGTGCCGGTTAACCACACACGCTCCACCAACAACTCAGACAAAGTGTAAAGTGTAATTTCATGGATTAGCACCTTATTCACATTTTTCCTAAAGTAACTAAGATTGGGAATTTAATAAAACGTTTAGTTACTTTATATATTCATCATACTTTGAATGAGAATTTATAAGTCCTTGTCTTACCCGTTCGGCTAACGACCCTCCACCAGTCAAGCAAGCGGTGGGTGAGAATATACACCCATTAAGTCACCATTTTATAGGCAACAACCTTATACCCACCTTATAGACCGGCTTCGTGAATGAGGCGTACTAGCGGTAAGACGACTTGTTCTTATACATATATATATAATTATTAAATTATCATAATATAAGTATAAGGGTTGAATTTTAACTTTTAAAATTCTAGGGGTTGGAACTAAAGTTTTAACTTAACTTTACTTGTTCCAAAACTTGAGGGCAAGTTTTGTAACTTTCAAAACTTTTCATTTCTTGTAACTTATGAGTTTAATAGAGTCATAAAATGAAGACTCTTCATTTTTATAACTCTTGTGTTTTTCTTAATGGTTTTAACTCAAGTGTGACTCTTGGTTTTCCATAACTTAAGGATAAGTTATGGACTCCATTAAAACACATTATGATCAAGAATTAAACTACCAAATAGGTTACAAATAATTCCTATGATAATCTAAAACATCATAAGAACAAGAACATGAATATGAACATAATCAAAAATTACATAAAACTTTGTAATTTTGATAACTAGTTGTTGTAAATGAATTAGCAAAACATTACACCACCAAAAACAAGTTTACAATTACCAAAACAGTTTAGGGTAATGTTTCTAATTCATTTTCCAGCAACTGAATCGAAATTCTGCACTCATTCGACCCTACTCGCCGAGTGCATGAACATGACTCGCCGAGTTGGTTGAAGATACACATGGACTCGGCGAGTCCCCCCTATGGACTCGACGAGTCCGATCGCAGACAGCAAATTTTCGATTCTGTTTTCAACTTTTAAGAACAAATAAGAACAAACAAGCCTAGGCTCTGATACCACTGATGGGTTTTGAGCATTCTAACACTTCCTAAGTGTACATGCAACCCTAATAACCTTGGATCTATGTTTGTCTAATTTGTCATGCAAAGTTGAATTCCAAGGTTATATTCCTATCTAGCATACATGGGGAACAATTTTAACATAAAGTATAGATAGAATAACTTACCTTGTTGTTGCTTGTGTTCCTTGAAACCTTGTGAGCCTAGCACCTCAAGTGGTGATGCCTCAAATGCTTCACACAACACCAAATGCTCTTGGAAGAACTTATGAGAGAATACACACTCTTCAAAATCGGCCAAGCCCCCTTATTACTTAGTGTAACCGATTTGGGAGGAGATCATATTCCTTATATAGTGTTGACACATCTAGGGTTAAACCCTAATGTGTCATGACTCTTCATTTCCATGATCCATGGGTTTGTAACTCCCATGGAGCATCCATGGAGCATCCTATGGGTGGAACCCAACTTGATGATCCATGGAGCCTTTTAGCCCACTATACAAGATATGGATGATTTACTTAATCAACCCATATATTTAATTAGTTATCTTTTGATCACTTAATTAATTCTAAATTAATTCTTGATCAAACTAATCAAATAATATTATTAATATATTAGAACTTATAATATATTAATAATCTCCAAGCGTTATTTCTCTCATTTAGTTTATCCAATTGCATGGTGCCATGCAACCCAAATGGACCATGTCGGGTCGGGTCAAGTACATACCAGAAATAGTTATGGACTTAGACACCTTATCCAACAATAAGTGTGTACTTTACCATCCATGTCGGTCTTCTTTTTGAAGACCCATTTGCACCCCACTGTCTTACGACCTGGTACATTTTCAACCAAGTTCCAAACTTGATTGTCATACATGGATTGTATCTCGCTATCCATAGCCTCTTTCCATTTAGCAGACTCGGGGCCTGCCATGGCTTCCTCGTAGCTGTTAGGGTCATCTTGACTTACTAGTGTTCCATCACTAATAAGTGTCTCACCTTCTGCAGTAATATGGAATCCATAGTAATGCTCAGGTGCACTCCTAACTCTCGTGGAACACCTCAAAGGTACAGATTCGTCAATTGGCTCAACAGGAGTTTCCTCCTCAAGTTGAGGGCTAGAGTTTGAAGTTCCTTCACCACTTGACTCTTGAATTTCTTCAAGATCAATTTGCCTCCCACTGTCTCCTTGGCTTATAAACTCTCTTTCTCGAAAGACTCCTCTTCTTGCTACAAAGACCACATTGTCACTAGGTCTGTAGAAGAGGTAACCAAAGGATTGCTGTGGGTAGCCGATGAAAATACACCTCTCGCTTCGGGGTTCGAGCTTATCATGAGTCTCGCGTCTCACGAAAGCCTCGCAACCCCAAATCTTGATGTGGTCTAGTTTAGGTACTTTACCAGTGCACATCTCGTGAGGAGTTTTGGCAACTTTCTTTGTAGGGACTAGATTAAGGATATGGGCGGCAGTCTCTAAGGCATACCCCCAGAATGAGATTGGTAGTGAAGCTCGACTCATCATGGAATGAACCATGTCCAACAAGGTTCGATTACGCCTCTCAGCCACACCATTCAACTGTGGTGTCCTGGGAGGTGTCAATTGTGAGACAATCTCACATTCCCTTAGATAGTCGAGGAACTCTGAACTAAGATACTCACCACCCCGATCGGATCGATGCATCTTAATGTTCCTGCCTAATTGATTCTCGACTTCCTGTTTAAATTCCTTAAACTTCTCGAAAGTCTCTGACTTATGCTTGATTAAGTAGACATATCCATATCTACTGTAATCATCAGTAAAAGTCAAATAGTAATGATTAGCATCCCTTGTGGCATGTTTAAATGGTCCACACACATCCGTGTGTATAAGGTCCAACAAACCTTCACCTCTTTCACACGAGCCTGTGAAGGGTGACTTTGTCATTTTTCCAAGTAAGCATGATTCGCAACTATCATCTGATTTTAGGTCAAATGACTCCAAGACTCCATCCTTTTGGAGTTGGCCTATGCGTTTCTTGCTTATATGTCCAAGACGACAATGCCATAATGATGCTTTATCCAAGTTATTATTATTAGTAGAATCAATACACAAAACATTATTTCCTAAGTTATCTACAACATATACAGCTTCATACACACCATCACAAGGTAATGCTTTAAAATAAAGAACATTATTAAACAAAGCATCAATAGAACCAACTTCATTATTAAACGAAAAGGTAAACCCTTGTTTGTACAAAGCATGAAAGGAAATAATATTTCTTGCCATTCCTGGCGAGTAACAACACTTATTCAAATCTAAACTAAACCCACTACTTAGCGATAAAGTATAAACTCCAATCTTGGTGACAGGTGAAGCTTTCCTGTTCCCCATGATCAAGTTTATTCTTCCTTGCTCCACATCCTCACTTCTTCTTAGTCCCTGCAAGTCACAACAAATATGAATACCACAACCGGTATCAAGGACCCAAGATTTCGAATGGGGTGAGTTATTAGAAATGATAGTGTAAATACCAGCATGGTTGGGTTTGACTTTCCCATCCTTCACATCCTGCTGGTACTTTGGGCAGTTCCGCTTCCAATGAGCTTTTTCATGGCAATAGAAGCATTCAGCCTCTTTTGGGTCAGAAGAAGGAGTAATGAAACCTTTCTTGGTTCCACTTGAAGAAGAGCCATCAAGGGTCCGAGCCTTGGTACCCTTCGAAGATCTCTTTCTCTTCCTCCCTCGACTTTTCCCGATTACCAAAACCGGAGTTGAGTTTGGAGTAGGAGTGATAGCAACCAACTTCCCCTTAAGACCTGATTCTACAGTCTTGAGAAGTCCCTGAAGTTTGCTGAGTGTGACCTCTTCCTTATTCATGTGATATGTCATGCGGAATTGATCATAGCACGATGGTAAGGAGCGCAAAATTATATCTATTGCAAGCTCCTTAGGGAAGTTCACATTAAGCTTCAGCAATCGATCCACATATCTTTGCATTTTCTGCATGTGGCTCGTGACAGAATCCCCGTCCTTCATCATGGTTGTTATCATGGAGCAGATAATTTCGTACCTCTCTTGTCGTGCACTTTGATGGTATCTTTCCATCAAATCTTGGTGCATTTCATAAGGGTAGAAATCCTCATAAGACTTTTGGAGTTTAGCTGTCATTGTGGCCATCATGATGCAAGCCACTTTGGTAGGATCTCTTTCATGAGTATGGAAGTCAGCGATCTCTTGGGGAGTTGCAGTGGACTCGTCAATTTCCTTAAGCTCCTTGTCAAGGACATATTCTTTGTCCTCGTAGCGAGTAATCATCCTGATGTTTCTGATCCATTCAAAACGAGGTGTGAAGTAACCATGAAAATCACTTGGTACCCTTAAAGTTTATCACTCAATCGATGTGCCGGTAAACCACACACGCTCCACCATACTATAATAAACCTTAAGTCACCCTTTACCTACCTTGTTAAGTCCAAGTTAGTGTGCCGGTTAACCACACACGCTCCACCAACGACTTAGACAAAGTGTAAAGTGTAATTTCATGGATTAGCACCTTATTCACATTTTCCTAAAGTAACTAAGATTATGAATTTAATAAAACATTTAGTTACTTTATAATATTCATCATACTTTGAATGAGAGTTTATAAGTCCTTGTCTTACCCGTTCGGCTAACGACCCTCCACCAGTCAAGCAAGCGGTGGGTGAGAGTAGACACCCATTAAGTCACCATTTTATAGGCAACAACCTTATACCCACCTTATAGACCGGCTTCGTGAATGAGGCGTACTAGCGGTAAGACGACTTTATTCTTATACATATATATATATATATATATATATATATATATATATATATATATATATATATATATATATATATATATAATTATTAAATCATCATAATATAAGTATAAGGGTTGAATTTTAACTTTTAAAATTTTAGGGGTTGGAACTTAAAGTTTTAACTTAACTTTACTTGTTCCAAAACTTGAGGGCAAGTTTTGTAACTTTCAAAACTTTTCATTTCTTGTAACTTATGAGTTTAATAGAGTAATAAAATGAAGACTCTTCATTTTTCTAACTCTTGTGTTCTTTTAATGGTTTTAATTCAAGTGTGACTCTTGGTTTTCCATAACTTGAGGACAAGTTATGGACTCCATTAAAACACATTATGATCAAGAATTAATCTACCACATAGGTTACAAATAATTCCTATGATCATCTAAAACATCATAAGAACAAGAACATGAATATGAACACATTCATAAATTACACTTAAAACTTTGTAATTTTGATAACTAGTTGTTGTAAATGAATTAGCAAAGACATTACACCACCAAAAACAAGTTTTCAATTACCAAAACAGTTTAGGGTAGTGTTTCTAATTCATTTCCAGCAACTAAATCGAAATTCTGCAATCAGTCGACCCTACTCGCCGAGTGCATGAACTCGCTCGCCGAGTTGGTTGAAGATACACATGAACTCGACGAGTCCCCCCTATAGAATCGACGAGTCCACTCGCAGACAACAAGATTTTCGACTTTTTTTTTCAACTTTTAAGCACAAATAAAAAACAAACAAGCCTAGGCTCTGATACCACTGATGGGTTTTGAGCATTCTAACACTTCCTAAGTGTACATGCAACCCTAATAACCTTGGATCTATGTTTGTCTAATTATCATGCAAAGTTGAATTCCAAGGTTATATTCCTATCTAGCATACATGGGGAACAATTTTAACTTAAAGTATAGATAGAATAACTTACCTTGTTGTTGTTTGTGTTCCTTGAAACCTTGTGAGCCTAGCACCCCAAGTGCGATGCCTCAAATGCTTCACACAACACCAAATGATCTTGGAAGAACTTATGAGAGAACACACACTTCTCAAAAATCGGCCAAGCCCTCTTTTTTCTTAGTGTAGCCGATTTTGGTGGAGAATATGTTTCTTATATAGTGTTGACACATCTAGGGTTAAACCCTAATGTGTCATGACTCTTCATTTCCATGACCCATGGGTTTGTAACTCCCATGGAGCATCCTATGGGTGGAACCCAACTTGATAATCCATAGAGCCTCTTAGCCCACTATACAAGATATGGATGATTTACATAATCAACCCATATATTTAATTAGTTATCTTTTGATCACATAATTAATTCTAAATTAATTCTTGATCAAACTAATCAAATAATATTATTAATATATTAGAACTTATAATATATTAATAATCTCCAAGTGTTATTTCTCTCATTTAGTCTATCCAATTGCATGGTGCCATGCAACCCAAATGGACCATGTCGGGTCGGGTCAAGTACATACCAGAAATAGTTATGGACTTAGACACCTTATCCAACATAATCATGATGGGAAACCACTCTAAGGATTTGGAAACACTTGAACTAAGTGTCGAAACTATATGTGATCGAACGAGGGAGGTGTACAGCCACCCTAAGGGTGTGTACGACCATGGGTGTACGGCCCATGAGTGTACGACCATACAGAGGGGTGTGCGGCCGTACACTCTTCATGTTCATGCCTAAGATGTTGATTTTTAGGTGCATCAAGGCTAAGATCATGTCCAAATAGAAGATAGGGGCCAAGCTCACACTTTGGAGAGCCTTTAACGTCTGTACGGCCAACCTTATGAAGGTGTGCGGCCGTAGACCTTCAAAGGGATGAAAAACAATGTTGAAACATGAAGAATCAAAGGATATTTCAAGTATAACTAGCTAGGGGATTAATTACTTATGAGAGAGAAAGTAGTAGTGTGCAGCCAAAAGAAGAAAAGAGTGAAGGAAGGGGGTCTCCTCATATATATAGGGGTGGGTGACCCACCACTCCGAGTGTGCGGTCATGGGGAGGGTGTGCAGCCGCACATCCATTTGTACAAATGTACACTCCTCCCAAGAGGGTGTATGGCCCAATTTGCTACTTTACGACTTGATAGTTCATCCCTAATCTCAACCTTGGTTGTATACAAGCTTAGAACACTTAAATGAATCCTCAAACGGTGTTGAAAGGTGATAGAATCGAGTTTAACATTGATAGAATTGACCAATTATACAAGACAAAAGTTCCAGGTTGTCACACTGCGAATCACTCAGAGCCATCATAAAAAGCTATGTTGACTGACACCGTTCAGACCTCGTGTTTCAGGTGGGGGATTTGGTACTACTGAAGGTATCACCATGGATGGGTGTCATCCGGTTTTGGAAGAGGAGAAAGTTGGGACCCCAGTTTATTGTCCCTTTCAGGATCATTTCCTATGTGGGCTATTGGAATAGTGTCTAAGGCTGCAACTATATTTGGTAAGTACTTGACCCGATTGAGCATGGTCTTTTTGGGTTGCCTTCACCATAGCAACTTGACAGGATGATTTATAATGAGAGAAGAAATATTATTAATATATTATGAGAATAATATAAGGAATAATAGAATTGTTATTTGATTAATATAAGTTAAAAATTAATTAGGAATTAATTTGGTGACTTAAAGAGATTAATTGAATAAAGGGGTATAAACTGTCAATTGTATGATAGTTGTATTTTAAGCAGTGGCTCCTTGGGGATAAGGGGTGGATGGATTTTAGGGTTTGGATTAGCCTAGAAACTATCCAAAGGATTATCAATAAGGATATTGGATTGCTTAGAGCCTAAGTTATCCAATTAGGGTTTTAAGGGTGAAACCCTAGGAGGCTCACTAGTATAAATACACCCATAGGGTTGAAGAAATCGGCACCCTTAGTATTGGAGGAGCCCTGGCCAATTTCTCACCCTCTTACATCTCTCTCAAATCATCCTCTTGCTAGTTGGTGTTTGTAAGCCATTAGAGGAGTGACATTTGTGACTCTAAGATCCAAGGACATGAAGATTCAAGCAAGTAATTCAAGGTATTCTTTTAGATTTGATTTCTTATGTTATTATGCTAGATCTATCAATCAAAGTCTTGGATATATTGCATGTTCAATTAGAGAAACCTAGATCCAAGCATTAGGGTTTGTATGTGCACATAGGAATGTTCTTATGGCTAAAACCCAACATGGGAAAGGCTGCTTATCGATGGAGTTTCAATTGCGGGAATGTGTAGTAGACGACTCAACAGTGAACTCGTTGGACGATATCTAGGTGGACGAGCGTTAAAATTATATGGAGAAGCCAATTATGATTCTCGATCGGAAGACTAAGTCTCTGCGTAATAAAGTGGTGAATTTGGTTAAGGTGCAATGGCCGCACTGAAAAGGCTCTAAATGAATATGGGAGTCGGAAGTCGAAATGAAAGAGCAATACCCTAAATTATTCAGGGCAACTGACTCTGAGGATCAAGTTTAAATCAAGCATGGGAGAGTTGTAACATCTAAGATTATTCAGGTTGGCTTCTCTCCTTTGAAATTTGATTTATGTCACTTTTAGTCCCCCTATATGGAATCTTGACTTTTTGGGTACGCAGGGAGTAACCCTTTTTACGCTAAGCGTAATGTTCTCTGGGTGCGTACGATGCGCGTACATCTTGGTACGCTGGGCGTACGTGGCTCAGACTAAAACCCTAGTAAATAGGGTTTTGCACTATCTAAACCCCATTATGACCCTAAGAGTTTCCCTTACCTCAGCCCTCATTGTCTATTCGGCCCTCCTAGCTAACCCTACCCATTTTTGAATCCTTCGAGGTTTTTATAGAGATTTTGAGCTTCCTTAGTGGTGAAAAAGGTGGTTCAAGAAAAAAAAACTTTATCTCCAAGATTCTGGATCCATCATTTTCTACTCATTTGGCACCACTTTGAGTTATAAAACTCAAATCTTTACTCATGCTTCGTCAAGATCTTAGTTAGGGCTAGATTTCTCCTTTTTTACCCATAGGTTTAGATCTTGGTGAGTATGAGCTACTCCTAAGCTTTCAAGTTGCATTTCCAGACATGTTTAGACATCTAAATTCGTAAAGGTGCAAGCTTTAAGGTTTTTTAGTCCCCATTCCATAGATAAGATGTAGGAAAGAAAATAAAAGGCTTGATTTTTTTTCTTTTGGCTTCTTGTATCAATGTAAGGGCTTAAAGTTGGAAACTTTATAGTCCTAGAGGTCCTATTGGGTTCAAATCCGGGGTTTGAACGTAAAATCTTAATACATCCAGTCATTGCATATATTGTTGCATGGTTGTCGCGTACCCCGCATGTACATCCTTGCACTCCATATGTATCAGTGTATACGTCGGGCATATGGCCCAAACCACTTGTAGTTTCGACTTTAATCTTTGGGCCTTATATGGGTTTTGGGCTTTGACCTAGTCTAAGTGTATCTGACTTAAGGTTCTGTTTTGGACCTTAAATGGATTAGTTGGGCTTTTAGGCCTTAGGACCCATCTTTATTTTTGGGCCACGAACGGCTAGGCCCAATATGAGAATGGCTATTGGACATATAACATAAGAGTTTGCACTCGAAGCTTGAGTCCACGAATATGGGCTAAGGCCCAAATTTTGACTTGGGTTATTTGTTAGATAGCGTGAGGATTCTTCTATACCGCAACTCGAGCATTTACTAGGGACTCTATCAGTTAAGGTGAGTCTTCTCACCATAACTTTGGGTCTAAGGCACCAAGGTCGGCCTAGTATTCATGATTTTGCATGTTAGTTGTTATATGTTATATGTTGTGATTAGGTAGAAATATACCCTAGGCGAGGGCCTAATATGATATGACGGGTTGAAATATACCCCAAGGCGGGGACCACTGTGATCTATTGTATTGAAATATACCCTAGGGCGAGGCCGCAGGGCGGGGGGGACCATATTTGTTTTGGGTTTGGATCGAACCCCAGGGCTGGTCCCATTCTATGATTTTCTTATGTTATTTTGGGAAAACTCACTAAACGTTTACTTATAGTTGTACTGTGATATCATGTACTTTAGGTTCTAAAGGGAAGGGCGCGATTTGATGGCCTCGCATGCACTCTCCACTATTTTCCACATTCATTGATATGGACACTCCGATTATTTGTATGATGGTTTTTATGTACTGAATTCTTAGTATCAAACTTATGGTTGTAAACCTTATTTTAAAAATGAAAAAAATTATCTGGATTTTTGAACTATTACACATCAAGACCTTGGGAAAGATCAGATCTGAGCTTTGGAGCTCTTGGAATTATAAGAAAACATCTTAACTCATTAAGTTTTTCAGAACCAGTTCTCACAACATGGCCTTTAGGTTGCCACATCGTGTTGATTGGGGGAAGCCCAACTATTTTGTCATTTTGTAACCACAACATGGCCAAAGGAAGGCCATGATGTGGAAGCTTGTTGATGTAAGTTATTAACCTTGACTTGGAAGTTGACCATTAAATTTGGGTGTTGACTTTGATCTAGGTTTACTTTGAAAGATCTAGTATGCTCAAGAATCATATTAAAGTGATATTTCTAATTAACATATGATACTAATGGGTCATACTAACAACAACTTGATACAATTGATTATTTATTAGAAATTGATTTTAATAAATATTCAATAAACTCTTATAATTAAATTGAAAATTATTTATTTCTAGGAAATATTAATTTTCATTAGCAAGTATCATTACATATATTTTATGGTATGAATTAATAAGTCATGCACACCATTTTGGACTAGACAAATCCTTTTGTCTTTTACCAAAAGGTTCAAGTTTATATTTTATAAACTCGTTTTTAAATTTATAAAACTTGTCTTCCTTTTTTGTTATTAATTTCGAAATGTATAGAAGACAAAAGAGATAGTCAAAAGTTAAGCCTAGCTTGCATGCATAGATATAATAATGAGTTAGAGACATGGTTGCTTAAAAGTGATAAGACCTTTTGGTTAAGGACTTCACTTTATGCATTAAGAGACATGAGGCTTTCATTTTTGAGTCTTAGACTTGTTATGGCTAAAATCTAGATGCTCTCTCTCATTCTTTCTCATTTTGTTAAGAACAGATGAAGATTACTTGCTTTTATAACTCTCTTGAAGTTCATATTTGGTATCAACTTCAAGCTTAATAGATTAAGAGTTTTAGACTAGAATCTATATCAAGTTGGCTTCTTGTTGGTGTCTCTAAAGCTCATCATTCTTCATAAACTTCCAAGCCTCCAAAGAGGATCTAAAGAACTACAAAGGTTGTTATTTGTTCTTCTTCTTCTTTGGTTATGTTTTTTTTTCTTTCCAAACTTTCTAAGAAGATCCTTGGTGGGTTATAAACTTGTTTTATGTTATCCAAATCATCAAGTCTTCTGTTGCTAAATATTATGTTTTTGAAAATAGTTTTTGAATAAATCCCAACAGACTTTTGGTCAAGATTGTTGGATTTAGTGTATAGACTAAGGTTAGACCTTATTTGATTCATTAGGTGCGTTGTAGTGCCTGTCGTGGGATGTTGAGCTGTAGTTTATCTGATTTCATGAGATATGTGATTCTTCTCATTATACTATGTAGGATGCTAGCTGTCTTTGTGATTCTTGCATTGGTATGTAGGTTTTGGGCCCGTTTATATGATGTGATGGACCATATGCATGTTGGTTTGGGCCTGTATGTATGCAGGGATGGGCCCATTTGTATAATGGGTTAGGCCTGATATATGTGGGGTTGAGCCTGTTAGTATTGGTTGGGCCTGATTTTATGTATGGTGTGTTGTATTTTGGAGAAACTTACTAAGCTTTGTGGTTACAGTTTGTGGTTTAAACGTTTTCACGTACTTTTATTTCCAAAGGGAAGAGTCTGTCCTGATCGCACAACATCCCCTTGATTTTATTCTGCATTGTTATTTGGTTTCCTTTTGATGTCGAGAATATTTATACTATGATTGGTTTGGGAACAATTGGTTCTATCTTTTGGTTGTTTGAAAAACAAAAATTTAACTACTATTTTTGGGACGTTACACAAATGAATATATAAATGATTTTATTTATACTAATGAATTAAAAGTAGATAACTATTTGGATGGTGTTGATGCAACCACCAACCTGGATGAGACTAGTATTAGTGAGGTTATCAACCATAGTGGCGAGGTAGTTGTGCCTCCTACTGGTAGTTATCTTCCTACTTTATCAGACTTCTCTGAGGAAAGTAGTCAGTTAAATAATTTACCTCCATGTACTTAGTATATTGAGTCATCTAGGTCTAGACGTGAGTCTCGCATGTCTGTTAAGTTTGGTGATTATATCGTTGAAGGTAAACATAAATATGGTACAGAAAGAGGTGTTAATTATTCCCTTTTTCATAATGAATGTAGATGTTTTGTGTCAAATTTAAATAAAACAATTGAACCCAAAGATTATAATAAAGCTTCTTCTTATCCAAATTGGATCAAATCCATGAATGAAGATACAGAAGCTCTTCATGATAATCACACTTAGGGTATAACCAATATTCCTAAAAATATGAAACTTATAGGTTTTAGGTGGGTGTATAAAATCAAATACAAACCTAAAGGTGAAGTAGAATGCTATAAAGCTTGTCTTGTTGCTAAGGGTTACAATCAGAGGGAAGGAATTAATTTTGAGGAGACTTTTTCGTATGTGTAAAAGATTATTGTTGTTCGTATTGTTATATCCTTATAGGGATCTTGTTGAAGATGTATATATGACTCATCCCCTAGGATATTATACTAAAAATGATACTAGGGTGTGCAAGTTAGTTATGTAATTGTATTTGTTAAAACAAGCCCCTAAGAAGTTGTAACACCTCATTTTTACCACTCCATATGATTTAATATAAACCCTTATTTAAAAAATTCAAAGTAGAAATATATGTAACGTCCGTGTTTCGGGGCTAAGCATTTGTAGATGATGTAATAGTCTAGGTCAACTGTTGTAACTCTTTTTGAAGTAATAAAGATGAGTTATTTGAGTATTATGTGAATTATGTGAATTTATGTGTTTTATACTTAATTATAAAGGTATAATAAATAATGAATAAAAATAAGCGTCAAAATTAAAGTGTGAGATAAACCTGATATCTTTACATAAAGTTTTATTGGTCGAAACAAGGATTTTGGATATATAAGGAACGCCAAAATCCGAGTTATAACGAAGAAGTTATGGATTGTCGAAGTTTCGCGACAAAACCGGCACCGCACCGGGAAACGTAAAGAGTAAATTTATGATAAAGGACTTTTTGGCCTTACTAATATAAATGAAAGTCGTAGAATATGTTAAACCAAGAGCGTCCATAAAAAGAACACTAAAATCTGACTTTGTATGAGGAAGTTATGATTTTTATAAGATTTAGCATAACAATGCACAACCCGAAAATTCGAATTTTAGATCGGTCGATTTTTAGCCAAAATAATCTAAACTAGAAATGAATATATCATTAATAGGAGTTAAACAATAAAAATACAGTCGAAAACGGAGCTCTTCTGCGAAAGATATGGACGAAGCTTAGTCTCTACCCTTCGAGCACGGTGAATTCGATACAGTTTTGTAAATCCGAGATAGAATGAGAATTAGCCTACGGTGTCTAAATGAAAGTTGTAGTACTCATAAATAGAAATACGTGGATATAAATAATGTCGAAAATGGAGCTCGTATGCGAAAGATATGGATGGAGCTTAGTCACTACTCTTCGAGCGCGATAAATACGATACAATTTTTGTATATCTGAGATAGGATGAAAATTAGCCAACGGGGTCTAAATGAAAATTGTAGTAATCATTAATACCAACGCATGGATAAAAAGAACATATAAAACGGAGCTTGTACATGGAAGATACGGACGAAGCTTAGGGACTACTCTACAATAAAACTCCTATAAATAAGAGATGAACTATTCATAATTTCTTCACACCATAACCTTTCTTTATCTCTCTAGAATCTCTCTCTAGCCCCGAAACCCCCCTAAAAGCCTAGGGAACCCCCTAGCACGAGAAGGAAACCCCGGAGCGCCCGACAGCTCCGAGAAGAAAAGCTTTTGGCTGGGAAACGCTGCTGTCATCTAGCGGAGTATGGATGACGACCATGGACTCTTCTAGACAATACAGTGGAACGCTAGCAGGCTCGCAACCTGTAGGTGTTTGTGAACGATGTTTTCACCGGTGTACTCCATTCCCCTCATGGTTGCCTTAAGGACATTTATTTCTGAGGAATCCCCTTAGCATTAGTATCCATCCTGATGTTGATCCTTAGTCTAGGTCCCTTATGATAGGTGTTTTAGGGACGTAATGTGAGGATAACGGGAACGGGTAATCAGGTTATTGTTGGTTGATGAAATTAATAAACTTATTGTGGGTTGAAAACCCAATGTGCTCACCAGGCTCCCAAACCTGACCCACTCAGTTTCTTGTATTACAGGAAGTGGCGCACGAGCATAGATATGATGTTTGGAATGAGAGATTACGGATATAGGCCTGTAGATATGAATAAATGTAGTAAGGCTTATATTGTACTGTTTATGCTTTTGATCTGTATCAAACATGACATCCCGAGGTATTTAATGAAATACATTTCTACATAAATGCTTTGATAAATCGTTATCATATTTTACTATGAGAACAAATTCCGCAACACTTTTATTTAAAATGTTACTATGATTTTTAAAGAAAGCATAAACAAAATCGGTCTTTTTTGGCCGTGAAAATGGGGATGTCACAATATATTACTCTTTAGCCCAAGTAATCATCATAGACACGTAGGAAATATTGATACGATTTTTGTATATATAAAGAAATCATAAATTCGACTCCATATGAAGAAGTTATGCTTCTTCGAAGTTTAGCGATTAAACTGATGTGACTCTACATATCGTAAAAAAATGAATTTTTGACAAATAACTTTTTAGCCTAAGAGATCTAAAATAAAGTTATACTGGTCATTAAACCGAGAGCATTCATATAGAGAACGTCCAAATCTGACTTCATAAGAGGAAGTTAAAATTTTTCGAAGTTTCAACATACCAGTGTGCGACACAGAAACTTAATTTAAGATCGGTCAATTGTTAGGAAAAACAATCTAAATGAGAGTTGAAGATATTGTCCATATATATCCGTCAATATAAAGACTGTCAAGAATGGATATCCTATGAGAGAGTTATGACTTTTTACACAGGATTTAACAGTCTAACCCGTGAAAATATAACTTTAAAAATAAATTCAAAATTAGCCAACGGAGTTTAAATGAAAGTTGTAGATCATGTGGATAGCTACGTATGGATATAAAATGCGCTGAAAATTGAGCTTGTACAGATAAGTTATGCAATTTTTAAGAAAACATAAATTCTTACACACAGACACGTGCCCCGAAAGTTTGAACAGCGCGCCTGATACACCATCCGGATTTTGACACGTGTCACCACCCGTTGCTCACCATGTCATCACTACCGACCAGATGCATTTCAACTCTTGATTTAGCATACTTTTCTTCTGATTCTCTTTAGAATACTTTCTAGCTTTTAGCTACTTTACTCCTGAGTTTGTGGCCACTTCGGAAAAGCCCTGAGGTGACAAATATATGGTAAATAGAAGCTCCCAGATCAAAATTTTGCCCGCATAATTCCTAGATCTCACTAGATTACTCTGTAAGTTAAGCTACACTTGTTTTATTTGAGTGTAACTTTTAATTATAGTCATAGTCGTTATTATGAACCTGTAATTAAGATTTATCAGTGATTCTAAGTTGTTATACTAATTGATCTACTTATGGGAGTAATTTCTGGGCTAGATTTAGTGAGGTGTTTAAATTGGGATCTCCAAACAGTATACTCTGTATACCAAACGGACCCTACCTCCGATATGATCCTAGATGGTTATTCCTTACTCGATAGATCTTGATGTAGACATCAGGAATATTGAGGAATCTAAAATATTTATATAGTCGTCATGATTATGAAACTAGGCCAAGACTTAGTATATGCATTTAGGTCATGGTGAAGTGCGAAGGCAAAGCGCTGCATTAACTTCGAGTTACCTACCTTGTCCAGGTGAGTTCGTCTCACTATATTATATATTCCAATGTATATCCATCTATGTTAGGATATATGAACCAATAATATAAAGCCCATAGCATAGAGTTCCATGTGCATATAAGCCAAATATGTTGCATCTATTTGCGTAATTGTTGATATGCATGTAAGTTATTGTGAATCAGTTAGGGGATGATTGCGGAACGACAAAGAGGTCAGGACCCTATAGGCCCACGTGTTAACGAAACGGTATGTATGTTGTAAGTATACATTGACGTGTGTGAACGAAATAACATGTAGGTTGTAAATACACGTAGACTCGTGTTAAAGATGAAAAGGCATGAAGGTCGTATGTCTAAAATACGCATGCTATTTCTTTGCATGTATGAATATTGTGGTACATGGTATATTGAGGGAACTCACTAAGGCTAGCGCTTACCCAGTTGTTATAAATGTTTTTCAGAGAATCCATTCACTCATGAGAAAGGCAAGGCTTGAATGTACATACGTGCATTCGTAATCATGTTTCAGCATAATGTAATAAATACTCTGATATAATTTAATAAATAAAAATGAGAAATTTGGGTTGAATATTGGGACGTTAAAAGTGGAACAAAAAACTATGTTCTTCGTTGTTCATGTTTGGCTTTTAAACAGAGTATTAGTGATTATTCACTGTTTATTAGAAATAGCGGAGATTTTATAATTGTTTGTTAGTTTATGTGGATGATATAATACTTACTGGAAGTCATGAAAGTGAATTAAAAAAGGTTAAATGTTTTTTGAAAACTCAGTTTTTGATAAAAGATCTTAGTGTTTTAAAGTATTTTCTAGGGACTTAAGTTGTAAGTATTGATAATGGTTTGGAAACTAATTTGTTTATAAATTATGATGGTTTGATTAAAAATGATGATTCATTGGTTAACATAATTGAGTTTCAAAAACTTATTGGGAAGTTGATTTTATCTTACTATTACAAGGCCTGATATTTCCTTTGGTGTTTAGGTTTTAAGCCAATTTATGCATGCATAAACCAAGAAAGTCACATTTGAAAGTTGCCTTTTGGATTGTCAAGATGTTTAAAAAATAGTCATGGAGAGGGTATTGCAATAACTAAATTTGATAGTTTTGAGTTAAAAGGTTTATAAATAAAGATTAAGGAATATATCTATCTACAAGAAGGTATGTTATGGGGTATATGACTTATTTTAATAACTCGCTTGTGTCTTGGAAGAATAAGAAACAAACCACCGTTTCTAAGTCTTCCATTAAATCCGAGTATAGGGCTCTTGGTTTTAATACTTGTGAAATCATTTGGATATTAAATTTTTTGTTTGAGCTAGGAATAAAAGGTTTAACTCTAGTTACTGTTTTTTGTGATAATGACTCAACTATAAAGTTGGTGTTAAATCTTATTTCTCATGAACGTACCAAACATTTTGAAAATGATTTACACTTTGTTAGGGAAAAAAATTTGAGTGGTGTTGTGAAAATGGTTAAGATCAATTCTTGTGATCAAATACTAATATTTTGATAAAATCCTTAAGTTTTAAGAAACATGAATTTTTGTCTAATAAAATAGGTTTAATTGATGTGTTTAATAAAAAGGAAATTTAATAATAAGATTAAGGGCGAATGCTGAAAATATTAATATTTTTTATATTCAATCTCATTATTTATTTGTTGGAGACTTGTTATTTATATTGTTTGCAGGGTATCTTGTGTTAACTTTACATTCTCGGTTGATACCTGGTTTGAAGATGTTTTTGGTGTTAGGGGTTGTTTGTGTATCTCCGTCATTCTTCTGGGTTGCAGCTCTTTTTCTACATTCTTATGTAGGTAGACACGCGGATCTTTCGATCCATGGGTTTCTTCTATGACCCAGATATATAACGAAGGCACTTGTTATGTTTCATTCATTCTAATAAAATTTACACACAGACACAATTCGAATTCTCTCTCTTGTTCTTCCCTTTCACATAAATTAGGGTTTGTAGCTTCGGTTTCATCTTTCTTCGTTGATTATTAGTTTTCTATTTATATCTTTAAGTATTATGTAATTGAGAGTAGAGTTAGGTACTTGTAGTGAGGATTGAATTATCCGTGCCATGTATAACGAATCGGCTTCTCATCAACAAGGAAAGCGTTGAAGTTGTGAATTTGTGTGTTTGAGTTTTTATCATTTTTTAACATCTCTCTCTCTCTCTCTCTGCGTGGATGACACCACTTTTTGATATGGCATAGATGGGAAATAGTGATGTGATTCCTTAGGTAGCATGGGAAAAATGGATGGTAAAAAAAACACTACACACCTTAATCATCGTATCATCATATCATATCATATCATACAATATTATAAAATAAGCATTTTTCTTTTCACCATATTCATTTGAAACTCCCATACATTTTTTCCTTTCACCACATTCATTTGAAACTCCCAGGACTTTTTAATTTCTTTCTAATAAGAATTATAAGTTGGTTAATAAGGTTAAACAAATATTAAACCTAAAGTGTAATCATATATAAACTAAATTTTAATATTAAAATAATATATTTACTTCTACTTATAAAGTTATGTTTTTTTAACTTTTAACATATTATACTTAATTTATTAGTTTCAATATATTGTTGAATGTAAACCATTATCATTTAAAAGATACAATTTTGGAACAAATTTGTAAAAAATATTTAAATTATTAATTTGAATATAACATTACTGGGTCAACTTAAATATAAATTTTAATTTAACTTAAACAACCCAAAAAATATTTTGTAAATAGTTAAAGTGATTAAGTGTAGTGTCTTTCTAATAATGATTATAAGTTGGTTGATAAGGTTAAATAAGTATCAAACCTAAAGTGTAATCATAAATATAATAAATTTCAATTTTGAAATAATATTCTTCAGTTCTACTTATAAAGTTGTATTTTTTGACTTTTAACATATTATACTTAATTCATTTGATTTAATATGTTGTTGTATGTAAACCGTTATCAGTTTAAAGCTACAACTTTTGAACAGTTTAGACAAGATACTTAAATTGTTAATTTAAATATACCATTACAATGTCAACTTAAATATAAATTTCAATTCCACTTAAAAAACAAAAGAGTATTTTGTAAATAGTTAAAGGTGATAAATTATATTTATAAATGCAAAAACTAAATTGTAATTTCAATTTAACTAAAATTTTTTCTAAAGATATTTTTATAATTGTTAAAAATTTTCAAATAAGTAGATTAAAATAATTTATAATAATAATTAAAAATAACTCTATATAAATGATTATACTGTTACCATTAAAATAAAAAAAACAATGTTTGCTGTTTTAAATAATTATAATGATAGAAATTAAAATATTAAGGAAATAAATTTTAAAAAACTAATTAACAATAACAACAACTATAAATAACATTAAACCATCTGTTATATTTAATTTGATTCATGTGTAACTCGCGGATAGAAGACATTCAAACGATTGAAATTATGCTGTTATAATTGATGTATATATTATCATATAATTTAAAATAATCAATATATTATATCAATTCAGTATACGAATTATTATATCAAATTTAACAACAATGTTATTACTATATTTTAAAAAAAAAATTGTAAAGACTTCAACTATACAAGTGTTTCTATAAAGTTAAATAAATATCAAATCTAAAGTGTAATCATATATAAACTAAATTTCAATATTAAAATAATATCATTACTTCTACTTATAATGTTATATTTTTTAAACTTTTAACATATTATATTTAATTTATTAATTTTAATATAGTATTGGATGTAAACCATTATCATTTTAAAGATACAATTTTGGAACAATTTGTATAAAATACTTAAATTATTAATTTAAATAAAATTACAGAGGCAACTTAAATATAAATTTTATTTTAACTTAAACAACCCAAAAAATATTTTGTAAGTAGTTAAAAGTGATAAATTATAGTGTCTTTCTAATAATGATTATAAGTTGGTTAATAAAGTTAAATAAACATCAAACCTAAAGTGTAATAATACATAAACTAAATTTCAATTTTAAAATAATATATTTACTTTTACTTATAAAGCTATGTCTTTAACTTTTAATATATTATAATTAATTTATTAGATTTAAAATGTTGTTGTATGCAAACCATTATCAGTTTAAAGCTACAACTTTTGAACAGTTTGGACAAAATACTTATATTATTAATTTAAATATAAAATTATAGTATCAACTTAAACATAAATTTTTGTTCCACTTAAAAAGCTAAAGAATATTTTCTAAATAGTTAAAAGTGATAAATTATAGCGATAAATGCAAAAACTAAATTATAATATCAATTTAACTAAAATATTTTCTATAGATATTTTTATAACCATTAAAAAATTTCAAATAAGTAACTTAAAATAACTTACAATAACAATAGTTAAAATAACTCTATATAAATGATTTTATTGTTACCTTTAAAATAAAAACACAATGTTTGAAGTTTTAAGAAATTATAATGATAGAAATTAAAACATTAAGCAAATAAATTTTAAAAAATTAATTAACAATAACAAAAATTATAAATAACATGAAACCAGATATTATATTTAGTGTAGAAGTCATTCAAACGATTAAATAAACTATAATATTAAAAATTCATATTATAATTCTACTTAAAAATTATGACTTTAATTTTTTTAACATATTATAGTTAACTTATTATTTTAAATATGTTGTCGTATGTAGCAATTATCATTTTATAGTCATAACATTTGTATAATTTGTGAGTTGATGCAAAATAGTTAAATTATTAATTTCAATATAATATTAAACAATTAATTTAAATCAAAATTTCAGTTAAACTTGAAAAAAAAATCGAGAGATTGTTTTATAAATAGTTAAAGATTATAAATTATAGTGTTAAACCTAAATTGTAATCATAAATTAACAAAAAAAAAAAAACAATGAAACTATTTTTTATAAGCATTAACAGTTTTCAAATAAATAACTTACAATAAAAGTAGTGTTGGGATTAAAACCCTAATTAAGATTTGATGAACAAGATGCGGAAAATAAGAACAAACACAAATATGAAGATTATGTCGAATGATCACTCGATTTATTGAATTGTGAGGAACAAATTACACTTAAGAAAATAAGAATCTAACTCTACAAGAAATCTCACAACGTGGCGGCTACATTTTGCCTCACTCTTAACCCTAATTGTGAATAATACATGACTATTTATAGGGAAAAGACAAGTCTTGGGCTTTTAACCTAGAATTCGTTATAGGGGCCCATTGCCATCATCCATGGAGTGCTTTGAAACCCTACAATCTCCCCCTCAAAGTATGGAATGGATGACAATGCTTTAACTTCCAAAACAAGCATCTAGCAAATAAAAAGATCTGCAACGAGGAATATATGAAGCAATCCACGAATCTTGATTCTTCAATAGTCTTCAAACACGGGCTCTAGGATATATAAATCAGGCACTAAAGTAATGTCTTTAAACTTCATTTTCGAATGTAATCCCAAAGAATCTTCATGATAACCAAACCCGCCATAAAAACCCATTTCAGAACAAAGAAACCGAATCACTTCTTGTCTTTGAAGAGCTCCCCCTCCAAGTCACAATGATCTTCAAATAAGCTAATGATATAAGCCATCAAAAAATATCATGTAACAACCCAAACTTGATGATTCGTAACGCCACTTGATCGAGAAAATACAAGAAGTCGGAGATATAACAAGTCCTTAGCAGAGCTCGATAAAGAACTTCCGCTATAAAGGATACTTCTCTGTAAAAGCTTTAGCAGAGCTCGATGAAGAACTTCTGATGTAAAAGCTACCTTCATAATTCTACCATAAGCTTTATCAAAAATCTTCAACTTTGAAAAGTCACAAATCCAATTTCGAATGGCCATACCAAATTCTCCCCCAATTTATAATCAAAAACATGATTATAAAGCCTTCAAATGGTCATGAGAATGATCTTGAATGGATAAAAATTTACTAAGCTCCCCCGCGACAAAAAGATATACACAATGAAGTATAAAATCCGAAAAAATCGTGAAAATTTGACGTTATCACGAAAAACAACTTTCCGAACCGCCAAGACTTGATGGAATCTTTATTTTTCTGTTCATGAAAAGATATGTGCGTTAAAAAATCCAAAACTGTTCACCAGCCCTTAAAATTGCAAACTTTTTCGAAAAATGGGCTGAAAATGTCACTTGCTGAAATTCAGGGGTTGGAATGGTAATTCTGCATAAATATACCCCTTTATTTGTTACAAAATCTGGAAATGGTCCAAAACTGCCAAGGCATGAAAGGTATAGGGACCAAAAGAGTTAATTCACTGAAGTTGCAGGGACCATTAATGTAACATAAGCTTTCTTCTCCACTTTACCCCTGATTATAAGAACGCAGCCACTGATTAAACGAACAAACGGTGACTGGAATGGCGACTTCAAACGGATGTTCGCATACGAGACCACAAATCCAAATAATCAACACCCACGAACTACACATTTGTTCCGAGAATGAAGATGCGAATCCGAGCATTTCGTAGTCGATTCCAAGCCGGATCACTACAAAGAAGAGGTGCCAAATTGTTACAGTCTCGGTGCGAAACCCAGTCAATAGGTTCGCTTTCGGTCCTCCCCTCTTTCGTTCCAAGCTCAAGAATAATTCACCTGAAGCGAACCCAACCAAAGGTCGGTTCCTTTTGTTTCTATTTCCATTTCAAGCACCTTCAGGCGAATCACCCATTCGCTTTCGGTTCATCCTTCGTTCGCTCCAACCATTAACAAGCGAACCCAAGTTCATTGATACAAAAGCGAAACCGAGCATCACGATGAGAATAAGGAGCGAAACCTTAGCCAAGCCAAACCATAGGGTCGCTTTCGGTCCTCCCCTCTTTTGTTCCAAGTGCTTTCGTTCCAGTGTTCACAGTCAATTTTAACTTTTCGTTTTGACCCTTGTTCATCCCAGTTGAGATACGATTTCATTTGTTCGCAGGTAAAGGCTTTCACAGCAATTTTGACTTTTCTTGTTTGACAATTCAAATCGAGATATGGAAAGTGTATCTGTTTCGATTCCTTCATTTTGATTGCATTCATAATCCATTCCTTCCGATCACAGATAGACACCCTTCGTTGAGATCGCCTGCGTTCCAATTGCAAGCATTCAATTTCATTATCGTTGCGAATTCAAACAAAATTTTCACAATTTCGATTTAGTCTCCAAATCCTAAATCAAATCAGATTCCTTTATTGAATCTAGAAAAACCTTGGCCATCGGAACCCAATACTTGACAAACACCAAATTGATTTTCACAAATCGATTTAAAGATCAAACATCACTTCAATCGAATTTATCACCATCTTCATATGTTCTTGAAAGTACTTCATTGTTCTTTAAACTCAAAAACATCGGATGACAATTCTGGACCCCAAAATCACAATCGATCTTAACAATAACAAGAGATGATTCACGTTTAATAACATCCATAAAAATCATTATCAATTAGAAAACAAAATCGATGTTAAGATAGGGTTGATTGAATCAGATCTAAAATCTTGAATGTGAACAATTCATGATCAAATAAAGACAAGAAACCAGAATTAAGAACAAATGAATTGGTCAATCGAACAAGATTCGTGAACATGTTATCAAGCAGAAGAATCGCTTGATTTGAATAAAAGGATTTTGAGATGTCTTGACTTGCGTGATTCAGAACTAACGATTTCAAAGAACAATAGATGGGCTTAAACATATGAACAGTACAACGACAATACTGGGCTCATGAATCAATATAGGATCGGCTAAAATATGAATAAAAAATTGCGCTAGATGATTTGGTTTAGGGTACGAATTCAGATTAGATCCAAAGACGAATGAAAAATAACAGGAGAATTGGATCGAAATTATACCCAGATGAACAACATAAATCCCCATGAACAGTAAGTTGAATAGAAATCTTGATTCCAAACAGCTAAAACGCCAAAAATCTTCAATAACTTGTGCAGAAAATCATCAAATCAAGAATTGATACTTCAAAAATCAATAGATCTTCAAAGACCCACTCTGATACCACTTGTTGAGATAAATATCTTTAAGATCGAATAGATCTTTGAAACAGGTATATAAAGAATGTAAAACAATACTCAAGAATGGATTTGAATATGTAGAATGATTAAACTTTCAATCCTCAGCAGAGCTCGATGAAGAACTTCCACTGTAGAGGATTCTAGGGTTACAAAAAGATAACTTCTATAATTACACCGTAAAACCCTAATCAATCGGTTACATAAAAGATGCATACAAGCATCTATAAATACACAAACCCTAGAAAATAAGATACGGATGGACAGGCCCATACCGCATAAAGGATGGGCTAGGAAGCGAGCCCAAGACACAACACCAAAAACCCAACAAGTAGCTATAAGTAATATTATATGAAAAAAAAACTATAATATTTTCTTTAAAAACAAAAACAATATTTTTTGTTTTAAATAACTACAATAATTGAAACTAACAATATTTATCAAATAAATTTTAAAAACATTAAATTTTTGAAACAAAATTAAAATAATTAAGAGTTTCGAATTACGTTATTTACAACAATAGTTAAAAGTAAAATAGTATACAAAAAATATATTGTTGTCTTTAAAAACAAAAACAATATTTGATGTTTTAAATAATTATGATGATAGAAATTAAAATCTTAAGCAAATAAACTTTTTAAAATTAATTAATCATAACAACAACTATAAATATTATTAAATCATATATTATATTTAATGTTATTTATAAGTAACCTGCAAATAGACGTCATTAATACACTTAGGATTATACAATTTTAAAAGACATCTAGATTATCATATAATTAAAAAACAAAAAATATTTATACCAACTTATTACAAGATTTATTATATAAAAGTTAGTACAATATCATTGATACATTTAAAAAACATATATTTGTAAAATTTTCGAATATATTATTGTATTATACGCAACGCACGAGTATTCTCTACTGAGAATATAAAGAACGATGGAATCCAAGATTGTTTTTAATGATTGATACTATTTAACGAGTAAGCATTCTTTTTTGAGCTTTCATAGTGATGCAAATTATGCTTTAGAAATTAAATTAAATGAAGATAAAGTTTGACGTTACATGGTGCTTAAAATATGGGATTAGAAAAAATAGCCCACTCAAAGTTTAATGGTTCCATTGAAAAAGTTGATGACTTTTTTGTGTATTTAATTTTATAAAACACAAGTAAAAATATAATATCGGAATATCCTATTTCCGGGATTTTAGTATGAACATTTGCTTGAAAGATTTTGGATACATTGAGTAAATACATAACCTTTTTTCTTTGGGCTTAAAATGCTTTTGGCCCTTATATCAAATACGTGATAATATGGAGTTGGTTAAAAGCTATTAGCAAAGTCGATTACGGCAATGTCCATAGCCCATATATAATCGGGATTCAGGAGCACGGTTGTTAACGGGGTAATCCGGACCAATTTGCATCTCTCACCCTATCGTCGAAATAAAAATGGAGGTTAACCTTGTCTATGTCTTGCTTCCAATTTTTTTAAACAAATATCCCCCATATAAGTTCGGGCCTCACGAGATTTTTAGACATCCTAATTAAGAAGATTTTTTTTTTTTTTAAATTTTGTTTTGTTAAGAAAATAAGGAAATTGAGGAGGAATCCAAATCTCAATGAGGTATAAGTATTTTTATACTACATATTGAGGATTTGAGAAGTGTTAGTATAATTATTGCAAAATTAAAATGTATTAAGTTCGACATGATCTGTGGTCTTAAAACTAATGCTTAAAGATGTGGTTTGACTTTCGATTGTTTTGCAGTTTATATTTAATAATGTTCTGAATAACGTAAGGTGTGCTTTTACAGCAATGTCAAGCCTCAAACTTTTTTCAGCTTTGGCGAGCCACGTCGTTTGTAAGGCTTAACTTAAGGTGGAAATTTTTTATATAATTAATATTTTTATATGTATTTTCTATTATTATTCACTTTTATATACATATATAATTTAAGACGGTATTTTGGTAAAGCTTAGTGGTAAGTACAAGCGTTGAAACCATAACACGTTATAATGAACTTTTTAGAACCTTGATTTTGATTTGTAATGTGCAGAATTCTTTGTCAAGATTTGAATAGAGTCTAAAACACCATGGCTAAAATGAGCTATCATAAAACATTGCTTGGTTTTAGTTGAACGGACATTTATGGACACCGAGCAAATGTCAAGTCAAGCCAATAGCTAAGTGAGATCATGAATAAATTTAAGAAAATTCGGATGCATGTCATGTTTGATATCAATTGATTTGTCAAGAATTAATTGTGTTCACGCTTAGTTGATATATATATATATATATATATATATATATATATATATATATATATATATATATATATATATATATATATATATATATATATATATATATATATATATATATATATATATATATATATATATATATATATATATATATATATAAAAGTTTATAACCCATGGAAACCAGGGTTATAAAATTAATTAAACTTTTATAATAAAAACTCAAAATTATTAATAAATTATTTTAAATAAATTATTAATTAAGATATACTTTTATTAGTTATGTGAAATTATAAACGTTGATTCAAATAAATATGTAAAATTACTTTTTAATATATATTAGATATTTTTTATTTGTGAATTAATGAAAACAATAATATAAAAATTTAAATTTAAAATATGGAACAAATACATTAACCAATAGCATCACATTAATGATGTGGTCTAATAAATTTAAAATGGAAAACTAATAGATTGATAAGTGTAAACACATTAATTAAGTGGTCTAATATGGTGACACATGACAAAAGAACTACTCTTTTATTAGTATAGGGATATATATATATATATATATATATATATATATATATATATATATATATATATATATATAAGTTTTGTATTATTGTATAACTAATTCTAAACCAATCACTATTTAAAAGTAAATTAGTCAATTTATTCATTATAATTATAATTCATATTAATCAATCAATTAAATAAATCTAATAAAAAACCCATGATCATCCTCATCGGTTATAATCAATACCACCGCGGCCATCATAATCACAACCATCACAATCGACACCACCACAAGCTTTATGACATATGTATACCTCCATCTCTAACAAACCTTACATTTCCTTCAACCATCACACACCACACTAGATCACATGCGAAGAAGGATACGGTTCAGCACGGGTGGAGTAAACATCATTAGAGTAATCAATGAAAGCATCACAATGTGTAAAATTTAAAAAATCACAATAATTTTAAACTTTTCAAAACAACCCATAATCATAAAATGTTTACAAATCACTGTTTCCAAAGTGCTTATCAATATCAGAGTATCCCAAAATCATAAGGCCATTAAACAGGAAGATGTGTATGGTTACGATCATCAGAAGTACCTGAAACAATAAACTAAACTGTAAGGTAACGCTTAGTTAGTTCCCCCAAAGCACCATCACATAAACATAACAAACAACAACATTCATAAATGAGCCTTCAACCTGACTGGACCGCCTCGTAGGGCTTACAACTTATCTGGACCGCTCTCCGAGCCTTTTCCATGATTGAACTGTCTCGCAGGGCCTACAGCCTATCCGGATCGCTCGTCGGGCCTTCGGTCGGACTGGACTACCTCGCAAGGCCTACACTCTATCCGGATCGCCCCGGGTATCTTGGCCTTCAACATAAAGCAGGATTGCCTCAACCCAACCAACCATAACATGTCGACATATACATAACAGGTAAACATATAACTAGTAAACAGACAAACAGACAGATCTACAGGTCACTACCGCATGCTAACATCCTATACACCTGGATACTGATCTAACTGATCCCTATAGCATAACAACACACTATCATATAACAAGATATTCAATCCAATGGGTTGGCCTTGGTGCCTTTGACCCACGAGTACAGTAAGAAAGACTCACCTCATAGTCTGACGAATAACTGATCAATACTCTGCTACCAAATATCGGCTCTACCGGTAACCTATTCAGCAGATAAAGACCAAGACTCAAATATTGCTCAAAATACCCAAAACACCCTTAAGTCATACTTGGTCAACCTTGGTCAAATTCAGCAAGTCAACGGAGTCAATACAACCAAGTCACCTCAGCCTAGTTGACTCAAGCTTTGTACATGGGGTGTACTCCGGAGGTACGTGAGACGTACAAGCGTCAGGGGAAACAGAGCCATATCTGCATACGTGCAACATACCTTATGGTATCCCCAACGTAAGTAACAGCCCTTCCCTTAACCCATTCAACACTATCACACCCCCAAACCAAGGATGGCGGAAACGTCTGGGGGTGGAGGACTTCATGTATAGTATCATAACCACAATTTCAATAGTAATTTAAGCAAATACAGCCAACATATATATAATTGAAAAAGTTACATCACTTGTATGAATTACATGTTTCAAAATCAATTAGAATATGTTGACAAAATATGAAAAGTTTGACGCCTTAACATCCCATCCTCAAAAGCACTTGGTTACCTATTTAGTGATTCCCTGAGAATACAAGTTGTTTGAAAAAAAATGTCAACACGAGGGTTGGTGAGTTCATAAGAGATTTCTTTAGAGAAGTAACCCGTTTTCCTTGTAAAAGCGATGAAAAATGTATTTAAAAGAAAATCCAATATTTTCTTTGATGTATGTATGTAGTTCTATATCCCGAGTGATGTGTAATCATAAATACCTAGACCGAGAGTGTATGGTAATATCTGTATTTATTGATATAAAAGTGATTTTAAATCGACATAAAACCCCTTTTGTTTTATATAAAAAAAATATCCCGTAAACTTTATAGATTGTTAGCTCCCTATGTGAGTCGCTATAACCATACTATGACTATAGGTAACCTGCACAACGTCTTTTAGACGCCCTGATCCTATGACTCTTGTCACCCGCGGACCTGTCGGTCCAGCTGTAGCTAGCAGCGAGGTGTGGGATGTCAACCCCAATATAGATCTATACACAATTATCACGCTCTCCCTACAAGAGATTTTGGTTATAACTTATAGGAATTTAGGGATCCCGTACTCGGACGTACGGGGAGAGATAGTCTCACATCCTGAGTTAACAAGTTTACGTGTAGTGTGCATGAGTGTAGAACCTTTTTGTATGAATGTACCCTTTTTGTACGAGTGTGTTATGTGATGAATCTTAAACTATACCTATTATAGTTTATCCAAAACGTTTGTAGTGTATAAAAACTCTTTTATGAAACTGCAATCTTGCTATGAATCCATAAACTATGCTTATTATAGCTTAATATACGTGATCTAAATAAATGAATAATCTTATAATGAATGATTAAGTTTCAGTTTATGAAGATAAACTAACAAGGAAACACATTCAATATTTAGAACTTATTTTTATACACTTTGCTCAACATAATACAAAGTGTTATGAAATTTATATGCTGTTAACTAACTTTAACCTTTCTGCACTGTTTTGGAAAAATCATAGAAAAATCATACGAAGTCTAAAACTGAATCCGTAAATTCTGAGAGTTCCCAAAATGTGTCTAGTTTACTCATAATTTTTATCATGATTTTTAATGACCTCCAACTTGGGTGAAAAAGTCCATAATCACAGAATCCTACGGATTGGTGTTTGAAATGATAGGCAATTTTGTAAAAATCACCATAAATTGTAGAAAAATCGTATGGAGATGTGCAAGTAGTCATTTTAAAGCTAAGAACTTGAACTATTTGCAACTTATACAGTCTTGAAAACAAAAATGCTTAAGTTTCCCAAAACAGTCTGTGAATGGAGTTGAACTTTTCTGATGAAGGTTGTTAGAAAAGTTTAGTTATGTTCTTGGTGTTTTAACTTGTATCCCCCCCCCCCCCCTAAAAACTTGAGAAAACATGAAAATGTAGGGGTATGAACTCACCTTGAGTGATTTTAGTGGATGAATGTTGGATTAGGGAAGTGTTCAACTCAAGAACACTTGAAGATGCCTTGAAGATTTTCGAGAATCTAACACCAAAATGATGTAATTTGTATAAGCAATCCATGATTGGAGTAGAGGGAAGTGAAATAATCATAGAGAGGATGAATTATACTTACCAAGAGTGTGAGAAAGCTTGATAATCATCATTGAATCTCGAATTTGATAGAGAAAGTTTGAGAGAAAAGTGGAGTTGGACCCTTGGTGAAATGAGAGCAAATGAGAGAAGTGAGGAGAGAGGATGTTTTGTTCCCGCTCTAAAAACGTGGGAATGGATGGTAATTGAGTGTAAGGGACATTGAAGTGACCTAGGTAAGCTGGGGAGGTTTGGTTGGTCATAGAGTGGGTGTGGGGGTGATTGCTTGTGACATAAGATAAGGCAAGGTCAACACTCCACCTTAAATAAATCACCCATTAGATTTTTATTATTTAAATAATGATTTTTATGAAAATATGATTAGATTATGAATATTTGGGGCTTATTTTGTTTAAATATGAGTTTGGGTGAAAATCCCGCATTAAAATCTCGAAAAACGGGCTTAAAATGTTAAAAATATCAAAATTGGGCGAAAAACATCAATTTTCTGAAGTCTGGCCGAGGTTTCGGTCTTCTGATGCCAAAACCGAGAGAAGAGAGGGGAAGAACCGAGAGAGACAAGGAACCGAGAGGGGAGGGGCAGAGACCGAGAGGAGAGAGCAGAGACCTAGAGGAAGAGCAGAGACCGAGACGAGAGAGCAGAGACCGAGAGGAAGAGCAGAGACCGAGATGAGAGAGCAGAGACCGAGAGGGGAGAGCAGAGACCGAGACTCGGTTTCGATCCTGGTTACTTTCGGTCCAAGGGGCTCGGCCCTAAGAGGCTTCGGCTCCTTGAGAAGGGTTTCGGTTCCTAAGGTCCATTTTTCTCGTTTTTACCCCGTTTTAAGCCGTTTTTTACTCGATTAAGGGTCGGGATCGCCCGAAAGACTATAAGAAGTCCAAGGAACTTTTGAGAGAGATTTGAGAGAGATTTCACATACTTGGAGAGATTTGGGAGATATTTGACATTCTTGGAGAGATTCCTCATACAAAGAGATATTTGAGAGAGATTTCACATTCTTGGAGAGATTTGGGAGAGATTTGACATTCTTGGAGAGATTCCTCATACAAGGAGATATTTGAGAGAGATTTCACATACTTGGAGAGATTTGGGAGAGATTTGACATTCTTGGAGAGATTCCTCATACAAAGAGATATTTGAGAGAGATTTCACATTCTTGGAGAGATTTGGGAGAGATTTGACATTCTTGGAGAGATTCCTCATACAAGGAGATATTTGTGAGAGATTTCACATACTTGGAGAGATTTGGGAGAGATTTGACATTCTTGGAGAGATTCCTCATACAAAGAGATATTTGAGAGAGATTTCACATTCTTGGAGAGATTTGGGAGAGATTTGACATTCTTGGAGAGATTCATCATACAAAGAGATATTTGAGAGAGATTTCACATTCTTGGAGAGATTTGGGAGAAATTTAACATAGAGAGAGATAGAGTGAAAACGATTGAGAGAGGTTCTATGTGTGATAATTGTGAGTGTTTAGCTCCGCAACGCAAGGTTCTTGAGCCCCGTTAAGTCATGATTAAGGATCCTACACACTCCCGATGAGTATGCAACATGGTTTTATCAGTTTAGTTCATTGATTAGCATTAAGGCTCAGGAAATTTTAACACAAGAACTTTTCCCAAGTGATGTTTTCCCATTAATATAGCAAGTTATGCAGTAATTACATAACGCAACTCCTAATACACAAGGTTTAATCGAGTTGACCGGTTTGACTTGATGACTTGACTGGACTCTAGATTGACGATTGTCACAAACACTTATTTCTTTGACTTAACGCTTCCAATTACAGATCCAAGGCCAAAATATCCTCAAGAGTCATAAAGTTTCCAACTTTATGACTCTGCATGTCCATTAAGTGCTTAAAACACAAAAACTCAAGGTTTTAATGCATTAAGACCTTTTATAGCATGCATGGAGCAAAACTAACCATCAAGACCACATTTTTATGACTTAAGACCCCTTATAAGGTCCGAAAGGACGACTTATTGGGTTAAGAACATGCCATGCTCAAGAATCACCATTTTTGGGACAAAAAGTGTCTTAAAGGGAGAAATATCTAGATTTACATGATAGAGTAATCAAGTTTCAAACTTTATACCTCCTGGAGGTTGCTAACAAGAAAGAAATCCCAGATCCTATTGGATTAGGTGTCTAAGCACACAATTATATTTGGTATGTACTTGAATTGATAGTAGCTTAGTCCTTTTGGGTTGCCTTCACACTAGCAACTAGATAGGATGATTAATTGAGAAAGAGTAAGAATTTATTAATTTGATTAATAAATTGAAATAAATGATTTATTAATGTATTATGGAAATAATATATTAATTCATATTATTAATTAATAGTTAATCAGAAACTAATTTGGAATTAATTTTGGTATTAATTGTATTAATTAAAAATGTAGGGGGTTGTTTGGTAATATATTGATAGTTGAGGAAGAAGCCCTAGAACCCTCCTAAGAGGCTTGGACAAAAATCTTCTAGAGAGGCTCTAGAAATTTCGGCCATATGCTATCTTATGGAAGAAGCCCTAGAACCCTTTCACTTATGATTTTTGGCCACCTTAAAACCCTAGAGAGTTCCCACCAAAATTTAGAGCTTCTTCTTCATTGTCATAACTCATCTTCCTGCTAGGTATGTTTGTAAGCCATTAGGGGTATTACATTTGTGATACTTGCACTCAAGCTTCAAGATGTACAAAGTTTTGGATTGTTATTACTACATAATAATCAAAGGTATATATCTTAATCCTTATCATGTGATTTTCAATTATAATAGATAGACCCAGGGTTTGCACGTTGTTGTTCATATTGTATGTTCAATTACAGAAGACATAAATCAAATTAGGGTTGCATGCACACATAGGATTGTATGTTTTTGCTAAAACCCATAAGTGGTATCAGAGCTTAGGTTTAGTCTTATATTGAATTGATACTTTTATGAGCTTGATCAAGAAAAGGTTTTTCAGAATCTGCATTATGTTCATCCAACATGTCGTGGAGATCTTCCAACACGATGTGTTGGTCTGCGGCTTCGACTCAACACGACGTGGTAATTGTTCACCACAATGTGTTGAGCTATCAGATCCTAAAAATTCGAATTTTCAAATATCTCATGGATTAATTAGGATAATTACCATAATATTGTTTAATTGTTTAAACCTGAATATTTTAAATTGTAATTTGATGTCCTCATCAATAATTACTTGCCATGTTTATCTTCCAAATTTGTTTTGATGATAAATTGAATGCCAAAAAATTAGGAGATAAATGTTTGATTAAGTTAATTATTTTTTGGTTAATATAATTAATCAATTTTATGTTAAAAATAATTAATTTGAATAAATGTTTGATTAAGTTAAATATTTATATAAACAACTTCCACGACTATTATTGTAATAAATTTTTATTTATAAATTTATTAAAAATATCATGTTTGTAACATTGAACGTTTTTTTTTTAAGTTTTGTAATTTTTTTTTCAAATTGTTTATCATCAATAAAGTTAGAAAAATTATAAATAAAAAAAAACTTTTAAAAAAATAAAGATATATGCAGTTTGTAGTCTTCAAAAAAACAAACAGTCTGCGAAGGCTAATGTCTACGCGGTGCAGACAGAAGAGGTCACGTAGATCTGCAGACAAAAAACAAACACTACCTTAATTCTCATTAATAAGTATAATGGAATAAATTGATGGGTTTTATACAAAAGAACATCCTATGTACTCATGAAAAACCCTAAAGCTTGGATCTAGGTTTCTCTATTGTACATGTAATTCATCCAAGACTTGTAACCCTAGATCTAGCATGCATAATTCGAAATTAACATTATAAGAACATATCTAAGTGATTACCTCTTTCAATTGGCTTGAAATCTTTTGATTCTTCTTGGTTCTTAAGCTTAGAGTCACAAGTGTAACTCCTCTAATGGCTTACAAACACCACACAAGCAAGAAGGAAATTATGAGAGAGGAGGATGCTAAAATTGGCCCTAGGGTTTCTCTTGGAATCAAGTGGCTGAAAATTACAAGTAGGGGTCTCTATTTATACTGTAGGCTGGGTTTTAGATAAAACCCTAATGGACAACTTAATCACCAAGCAACCCATGGAACCTTCTGGAATAGGGCCTATGGACGAAAATATGATGGATCCCCATCATAATTTCATTCCACCCTTTAATCCATTAGGTTCCCTAGCCTAGAACTCAACTATCATACATTTGATAGCTTAAGCCCCTTTATTCAATTAATCTCTTTTAGTCAACAAACTAATTCCTAATCAATTTATGACTAATATTAATCAAATAATATGATTTTTCCTTTAATATATTATTCTTATAATATATTAATAAATCATAATATCTTCTCTCTCTCCTAAATAACCTTGTCAAGTAGCTTTGGTGAAGGCAACCCAAAAAGACCATGCTCAACCGGGTCAAGTACATACCAAATATAGATACGAGCTTAGACACTAATCCAATAGTCTCCCACTTGGACAAGTCTAGTAATTATATCTCACATATGACTTCAGGATCCGATTAACAATCGTAGCTCTTATGCGCCGCTGTCAACTCTGATCAGTAACTCGTCCTTCAGATAAGGCATCATATAATCCTCTGTTCTAGATATCATGCTTACAATACTTATTGTTCAACACTTTGTTTCTCGGTCTCTGATTCGTTTGACATAGAACTTAGTTGAACACATCAACTTTGTTCTGACCTGGCCCGACACATAAGTCAAACCAAATTATCGAGTGGCCAAGATATCACCTTTATCCTCTTAGAATAAAAGGAATAGATTAAATTCGACTCATATGCTTTCACTATTTACTAATTAAATTATGCACAATAATGTGTTTTATAACATCAAGTTACTAATGCGTTTACACATCATCAATGCATAACCAACCAGCAAACAATAACCATATCTCTAAGTTTTAAGACTATAAGATATTATCGTTTTGTGATCACTCGAGATAAAATTCCATGAAGTGATACCAGCAAACGCAGGTTTATTCCAATGCTCAAATCACAATTCATAAGCACTCATGAACTTTGCAACAAACTATTGTTATGTCTAAAACCTTTTTGACAATCTATAAACAAATTCATGACAGTCTTCTATCATATCTACTTCCAACATATGAACGACTGTGGATCGTTTGAATAATCTTATTATTCAGGAAGTCAAAACATGCAAAACTGAAACGATAGATAAATAGCCAACACAAGATAGTAACTTTACTCTTTAATAAAACACCTTTATTTATATCAAATGTCAAGTACAAATTATCTATTACATGTTTCCTATCTATCTAATCTAAAATCATATCGTCCTTTAGCCCAATGCTCCTAGCGTGCTGCAAGTGCTTAACCCTGCACGGTCCCTTTGTAAGGGGATCTGTTGGGCTATCTTCTGACGATACCCTCTTTACTATGAGGAGTCCCTCTTCTACCCGATGTCTAATGAAATGGTATTTTCAGTCGATATGCCTGGATCTACCGTGATCCCTTGGTTCCTTAGTTAAGGCAACCACTCCTTCATTATCACAGAAAATTTCCATGGGCTCCTTTATGGATGGAACGAATCCAAGGTCTCCAATGAAGTTCTTCAACCATATTGCATCTTTTGACGCTTCACTCGCTGCAATGTACTCTGATTCACACGTTGAATCAGCCACAGTCTCTTGCTTGGAACTTTTCCAAGTCATTACTCCTCTATTAAGGGTAAAAACCCAGCCTGAGTGCAAACGGTAATTATCCCGATCTGTCTGGAAACTAGCGTCACTGTAACCTCGTACCCTTAATTCATCACTCCTACCGAGGACTAGAAACCATTCATTGGTCCCCCGAAGGTACTTAAGAATATTCTTAACTGCAGTCCAATGTGCTTTACCAGGGTTTCCCTGATATCTGTTGACCATGCTCAAATCGAAGGCCACATCAGAGCGAGTAGAAGTCATAGCGTACATGATCGAGCCAACTGTGGAAGCTTAAGGTACTTGGCTCATATCAGCTATCTTTGCCTCTGTACTTGGGCTTTGAGTCTTACTCAACTTGGTATTCCTTTGGATTGGTAACTCCCCTTTCTTGGAATTTTCCATACTAAACTGCTTTAGTACCTTATCCAAGTATGTATCCTAACTGAGTCCTATCAGTCTCTTACTTCTGCTTCCCACTATCCTTATTCCCAGAATATAGGCAACCTCTATGAGGTCCTTCATAACGAAACACTTCCCAAGCCAGGATTTAACTTCCTGCAGTGTCCGGATGTCATTTCCTATGAGTAGTATGTCATCGACATACAATACGAGGAAGCTCACTATACTCCCACAGACTTTGACATATACACATGACTCATCTTCGCTTCACAGAAAACCAAACTCTTTGACCTTCTCGTCAAAACAAAGATTCCATCTCCGAGATGCTTGATTTAATCCATAAACGGATTTCTCAAGCTTACACACTCTATTTGGATGCTTCGCATCGACAAAACCCTTTTGCTGATTCATGCAAACATCCTCAGCCAACATTCCATTAAGTAAAGTGGTTTTCACGTCCATCTGCCATATTTCATTATCATGAAACGCGGATATTGCGATCATCACCCTAATAGACTTTATTTTTGCAACTGGCGAGAAGGTCTCATCATAGTCAACTCCAGGATTGCCCCAAGGGATTTACAGTCTGTTTTCACTGCAACCAGACCGGACACCGAAAGTCCGAGTGTCTGCACTTTCGGGGATTAGCACATGCATCATCACAGGGATCTGCCCCTGCTGCTGTTTGAGCTACCAAGAGTCGGCCAGTGAAGGCTGAGGCACCGAAGGCACGAGGGAGAGCCTTCTAGTTGACCGCGGAAGAGGTCCGCACATCGCCCTATGTTGTGGCTGGTATGTTTTCTTTCATTTATTTACTATGATGCTTGAGACATTGTATTTATATTATGTTATGCGTAAGTACTTTCCTTGTGTGTTATGTGTCTGCTTTGGTGTTATTTGACTCGGGTGCGAGCCGATCTTTTGTGTCATTAGCCTTTAGTCAACACATTAGTATTCGTCGAGAAGCGTTGAGTCGACTTCTGTGAGTTTCCATAGCTGACGAGCGAGCGGTGTATGCCACCGATGTGATTCGGGGATGTGTACTTGAGATATTTGGAGTTGAGTTTCCGATTGATTTGGTTTTGATTGCGATGGGGGATGTATGTGTCATCGTGGGCATGGACTGTTTGAGCATATTTGGAGTGGTTATCGACTGTGAGTGGCAGCTGGTGATCATATGAGACCCTAGTGGGGGACTTCTTACGGTGTATGGCGAGGGTACCCATCCTAGGTCAGCATTTTGTTCGGCCGCTAGAGCAAGGCAGAGCCTACAACAGGGTTGTAGTGGATTTATGGAGTATGTGGTGGATACGAGAGTAGATGCAGAGAGGCCAAGGTCGGTCGATGATGTCCCGATAGTGAGGGTGGTCCCGAACGTTTTCCCCGAGGAGTTGCCAGGTATGCCTCCCGAGAGGCAGGTAGAGTTCCGTATCGATTTGGTTCCGGGGGCAGCACCTATCGCTAAGGCGCCCTATCGCCTTGCGCCTCTAAAGATGCAAGAGTTATCCTCGCAGCTTCAGGAGCGGCTAGGGAAAGGATTTATTCGGCCAAGTAGCTCGTCGTGGGGAGCACCAATCCTTTTTCTTAATAAAAAAAGATGGTTCGCACCGGATGTGTATCGATTACCAGGAGTTGAACAAGTTAACGGTTAAGAACCGTTACCCCTTGCCGAGGATCGACGATTTGTTTGATCAGTTATAGGGAGCGTCTTGGTTCTCCAAGATTGATCTGAGATCTGCATATCATTAGATGAGAGTACGTGATGAGGATATCCAGAAGACAACATTTAGGACTCGTTATGGCCATTACGAGTTCGTGGTGATGCCTTTCGGGCTCATCAATGCACTGGCGGCATTCATGGACCTCATGAAAAGAGTGTGCAGGCCGATACTGAATCATTCAGTGATCGTGTTCATGGATGATATATTGGTATATTCGAGATCTAGAGAGCAGCATGAAGAGCATTTGAGGGAGATCATCGGAGTTCTAAGATCGGAGAGGCTCTACGCCAAATTCTTCAAGTGTAATTTCTGGTTACGAGAGGTCCAATTCCTAGGGCATCTCATTAACCAGAGCGGGATATTGGTTGATCCGGCCAAGATTAAGGCAGTGATGAGTTTGGAGGTGTCGAGATCCACCTCAGAGATCAGGAGTTTTCTGGGGTTGGCCGGCTATTATCGGAGATTTATCAAAGATTTCTCCAAGATTGTGGTTCCTCTCACCAGGTTGACCCGGAAGGGTGTAGCATTCAGTTGGGGCCCAGAGCAGCAAGCCTCATTCGATACACTTCGCCAGAGATTATGTGAAGCCCCAGTACTGGCCCTTCTGGAGGGGATGGAGGATTTTGTGGTATATTGTGACGCGTCGATATCAGGATTGGGTGCAATATTGATGCAGAGAGGTCATGTGATAACATACGCGTCGAGGCAGTTGAAGCCTCATGCGACGAGATATCCCACTCACGATCTGGAGTTGGGAGCTATGGTGTTCACCCTCAACATCTGGCGTCACTATTTGTATGGGGTCTGGTGTACCATATACACGAATCACAAGAGCTTGAAGTATCTGATGGATCAGCCTAACCTGAATATGCGCCAGAGGAGATGGTTGGATGTGGTAAGGGATTATGAGTGTGAGATCTTGTACCACCCGAGCAAGGCTAATGTTGTAGCCGATGCTTTGAGTCGCAGGGCGGAGAGTGCCCCGATACGAGATGTTTGTTTGACATTGACAGTGATGACTCCGGTGTTGGACACCATTCGGGAGGCCCGGGTGGAGGCCATGAGACCTGAGAACCGCAAAAGAGAACGGGTGATCGGACAGATATCTGAGTTCGTTGCCGATAGCCGTGGGCTTATGACCTTTCAGGGTCGGAGTTGGGTGCCGTTTGAAGGCGGGGCACGTACAATTTTGATGGAGGAGGCGCATAGGTCGAAGTTCTCGATCCATCCCGGGGTCACTAATATGTATTTGGACCTAAAGAGGGAGTATTGGTGGCCCTATATGTGACATCCCCATTTTCACGGCCATAAAAGAACGGTTTTTGTTTATGCTTTATAAAAATCAGAGTACCTCTTTTAATAAATATGTTGCGGAATTTGTTCCTAGTAAAACATGATAAATACGCTATCAAAGCATTTCCGAAGAAAAGTATTTTTATTCATTTTAAAACATTTGAGATGTTATCGTCAATACAGAAACATAAGCATAAACAGAACTTACATTCATTATCACTAGTGATTTATATCTCCTTAATCTCTCAGTGTAATGTGGCTTCATATCAACATCTGTGATATAAATAAGTTGAGTGGGTCAGGTTGGGAAACCTGGCGAGTACATAGGGTTTTCAACCCACAATAATATAATTATTATGTTTAAACAATCAAACAATCAACCCAATTACCCATCCCCATTATCTTCTTTACTCTTAAGGATCTATCCTAAGAGTCATCTATCCTGCATTCGTTTATTCTAAAGTCCTTTGCTTCCAGGGTTATTGGACTGGAACTAAATTCATAGCTGTCAATGCTCATTCGTAAAGCACTAATTCCATAGTTGCTAAAGTTCATTCATCGGGTACTAAATCCATAGCTACTAGTGTCTAGGTACTAAGTCCATAGTTACCAACGTTTATCTATCAGGTACTATGTCCATAGCTACTAGCATTTATTCAATAGGCACTAAGTCCATAGCTGCCAATGATCACTCATATACAATTTAAATCATTTAAAACTTGTATAAAATCGTTCATCCAACATAGATAGCAAGTATACAGATAATATGCACACATAGCATGTAGTTTATATAAAATACTTCATATCTATGTGTAAGATGAAAGGGACCATGCATTCACCTGAGTAGGTGGTGACTCGGCGCTTAGACAACACTTCGTTACTCTTAACACAATTTCCTTTGGCAAAACCTAGTATCATTACCACTAGGGTTTAGTCTAATATTCACCGAGACTAATTAATAGTCTAGCTATTATTACTATTATATAAGAGTTAAACGATACTTATATAACACATAATAATATCCCAAGTACTTATTATAAGGTCCTAATAACATTATTATATTAAAACATAAGCTAAACTAAAGATAGGTTAGGCGTAGCTCACATACAGTGGGTTTTTCTCAAAACCGGGCTTCGATGGAGTAGCATTTCCGAGCCAAAAGGCTCTTTTATCGGGACTCCGGGAGCCTCGGGGCTTCCTTCGGATGCTAGGGGGTTTACCTATACTTTAGGGGGGCTTAGGGAGCTTAGAGAGAGAGTGTAGAGAGAGAAAGAAGGTTTGAGAGGTGTGAAGAAATGGCAAGACCCGGAACCTCTATTTATAGTGAAATTTCTGATGGACTCGCCGAGTTTTGACCAAAAACTTGCCGAGTTGGTGCATGTGGCAGCCTTCTGGTGGTGCCACGTGTCCAATTCTGGTGGTGCCACGTCACTCAATATCGCGTATCAGCCTCCCAACTTAGAAAAATCATAAACCTCGCATACAAGCTCCATTTACGATGTTCTTTATATCTACGCGTAGGTAAAATGAAGATCTACAACTTTCATTTAGATTCGGTCGGCTAATTCTCGACCGATCTTAAATTTAACAGTAGGAGGAGATTAGACTGTTAAATGTCCACGAAGAATTTGTAACTCCATATGGACTTCGTTTTCGTCTGTATTTTTATGGTTGAGTTCCTATAAATGAGATATTCAACTCTCATTAAGGTTTCATAAGCCAAAAACAACTCGAACTAAAATTCGAGTTTCGGGTCGTGCATTGTTAAGCCGAATCTTAGAAAAATTATAATTTCCTCATACAAAGTCAGATTTAGGCGTTCTTTTTATAGATGTTCTTGGTTTGATTTATACTAAAACTTTGGTTTAGATCACTAAGGCTAGAAAGTTCTCCATCGTAAATTCACTATTTACGTCTCCCGATGTCGTGCCGATTTTGCCGTAAAACTTCGACGGGCCATAACTTCTTCGTTATAACTCAGATTTCAGCGTTCTTTACATGTACGGAACCCTTGAGACATATTTTAAAACTTGTTTAATATTATTTATTCTAAATAGTCTTTTGTCGAAAAGTCATTTTCGATCCCTATTATCTCTAAATTGACTAGTCCGGATCTACGGACGTTACACTGTATGAAGAGGGATGTCATGTGGTTCGTAGAAAGGTGCTTGACCTATCGTAGGGTGAAGGTCGAGCATCAGCGTCCACATGGAAAGTTGCAGCCACTTGAGGTTTCCGAGTGGAAGTGGGAACATATTTCCATTGATTTTATCACCAAATTGCCGAGGACTGCGAGGGGTGTCGATGCAATTTGGGTGATTGTTGACCGGCTGACGAAGAGCGCTCACTTTCTCGCTATCAGTGAGAGCTCTTCTGTAGAGAGGCTGGTAGAAATATATATGAGAGAGGTGGTATCGCGGCATGGAATACCGATCTCGATCGTATCAGATCGAGATGTAGGTTTCACTTCCAAATTCTGGAAGAAATTCCATGAGAAGTTGGGTACGAGGCTGCATTTTAGTACTGCATACCACCCACAGATGGATGGTCAGAGTGAGCGGACAATTCAGACGCTCGAAGACATGCTGTGAGCGTGTGTGATGGAATTCGGAGGAAGTTGGGACACGTATTTATCGTTGACTGAGTTTTCATATAACAACAGCCACCATTCGAGTATCAACATGCCTCCCTTTGAATTGTTGTACGGGAGGAGGTGTCGGACTCCCATATGTTGGGGAGAGGTTGGGCAGCGAGTGATGGGTAGCACTGAGTTAGTGCTTCAGACGACAGAGCAGATACAGGAGGTGAGGCAGAGGCTGCTGATAGCTCAGAGTCGCCAGAAGAGTTATGCGGATTGGAGACGGTCCGAGGTTGAGTTCCAAGTGGGATACTTCGTACTCCTGAAGGTATCTCCTTGGAAAGAAGTGATCCGATTCAAGAAGATGGGAAAGTTGGGGCCCCTGTACATCGGTCCGTTCAGGGTGACTGCGAGGGTAGGCAGGGTAGCATATCGTCTGGAGCTACCTACGGAGTTGAGTCAGATCCATGATACATTCCACATATCTCAGTTGAGGAAGTTTGAATTATGTTGAGAGGCCAGTTGCGATTGTGGATCGAAGGATCAAGGTTCTAAGGAACAAGGAAGTGCCCCTGGTGCAGGTTCAGTGGCAGCATCGAAGAGGGTCCGAGTTGAATTGGGAGCCGGAGTTGGAGATGCGTGAGTAGCATCCAGAGTTATTTGTAGAGTAAGACTTCGAGGGCGAAGTCTGATTCTATTAGGGGAGAATTGTAACATCCAGATTTTCAGGTATTATATTTTATTATTTATTTTTGGAGTTAAAAGAGGGACTCGACGAGTTGATGCCTAGACTCGTCGAGTAGGATCGCGTATTGTCGACTGATAAATGAGGGGACTCGACGGGTCGGTAAGGGTGGACTCAACGAGTCCGTGCTGACGACTAAAACCCTAAATTCCCGGGCTTGTGCCCCATTTAAAGGACCTTATAGCCCTCTTGTGCGGCTACCTGTCCAGCGAGAGTGCCCCTTGAGAACTTTAGCGTGTTGAGAGATAGATAAGTCTATGTTGATCAATTTTGGTGTGATTTAGAAAAGGAGAAGTTGTTTCCAGCAAGAGGAGGTCAAAGGAGATGTGGATCCAAGGTTTTCAAGTTCAGATCTATTTGACGAGTATGGTCAAAGTTTGACCGTTGACTTTGTTGACTTTTAGGGTTTAGTCAATGTTTGGACTTATGAGCCATTAGAGGGGTAGAATGGCCTTCTACCCTTCTTGGAGAACTTATAGAGAGGGGTTAGCCTAGCCTTTAGAAGTTATATTAATTAGAGTAATTATTATGTGATTAGGTGGAGGCTAGTGCAGAATTTCACAGTTCGAGGTTTACCGAGTTATCCGAGGTGAGTCTTCTCACTATACTTTACCTTAAGTGGTAAATAGAGTTATATGATAGAGTATCTTGTATGCTATTTATGTGATGTGTTGCACATCATTATTTCTATGTGATTTATGTTGTGTGTATATCAGAGTTTACAGAGTTAGGACCGGAAGGTCCACAGAGTTAGGACCAGAGGGTCCACAAAGTTAGAGCCAGAGGGCTCACAGAGTTATGGCCTCGAGTGGCTACTATGTGTTAAATGTGGTATTTTGGGGAACTCACTAAGCATTTATGCTTGCAGTGTTTTGTGTTATGTGTTTCAGGTACCAGTGAGGATCACGGGAAGGCGCCGGCGTGATCAGTACACACTATTAGAGTTTTTATACATTTTGATCTTGGGATGTGTTTTTATGGATTTTATACGTGATACATTGGGAATTAAGAATATTTATGAATGAAATTATAAATTTTAAAAGTGAAAAATTGTTTTGAAAAATTTACGGTGTTACACAAAGTGGCATGCATGATGGTGGCTACTATGATGCCTAAGCTACAAAGGTTTTATGACAACAACTGGCCGTATGAGACGAACAAGGACTTGATGGAAAAGTACCATCAACGATCTATTCAATAGAGATACGAGATAGTAAAATCCCTCATAACCAGCAAGATGAAGGACGAAGAGTCCGTCACGACCCACTTGCAACGTTATGTGGATCGTTTGCTAAAACTCATTATGAACTTCTATAACGCCCTGTTCTGAATCGCTTTCCTAATTCAACACTGTTACTTGAGGATAGGTTATCATAAGATTTAAGGCCTTTGGAAAAGAAATACCTAGACCCATTTAAGTAGGTATAATGTAATTGAGGTGATCTGGGAGTTGGGTTATGTCTTTGAGCTAAAAGGTATATCGATAAAGTGGCAATTCGAGCTCTTTATGAAATTTGGGTTTTATTCAGGAGGCTTTAAGGCTTAGGCATGTTGTTAGGAGCGTAGGGCTTCTCGTCACCTTTTTGTGGATATAAGGTTCGTCGGGAACGGACCTCGGATGCGAAAGATATGACACTTTGAAGTTATTGGTAATATTGGTCCCTAATGGAGAAAAGTGACAAGAAGATACCATGCATGCAAGGTGGCCAGCACGGAAGTACACCTAACGTAAGTTGGGGGTATGCCCAGTGTAGAGGATTAAATGGATGCGGGTGTTGGAGGCGTACGCCCAACATACAAGAAGTACGTCCAACGTACGTTCAGAGTCCCTAAACCCTAATTTTTAGGGTTAAGCACTATATAAAGAACATTATGAATCAAACCCTAGCCTCCTTACCAGGCTCTCAACCTCAGAAACCCTATATAGCATTTCATTCCTCATCCTTGTGTGTTTTTGGTCTTGTGAAGCTCATTGTGGTGTTTAGAACCTTGAAAGAAGAAAGAAGCAGTTGAAGAAGAAGAACTTGAGTAGCTTGAGCTCAAGGATCCGAGATAACATCACCATTTGGCACTCATTTAAGGTATAAATCTTTCAACTTGCGTCATGAATGCTTAGATCTGTGTGAATGCAATTTTGGATCTTTTTAGGTCCCAAGAAGGGATTTTTATGGTTCAACTTCGTATCTAGGTTTAAGGTTGCCACCCTTAGTGCTATATGAGTCCTAATAACAGTAAAGTTTCGATCTTTAAGTCATTTTGCGGTCATGCATGAGTTCTAGTCATTTCCATGGAAGTTAGTTGTCATATTTCAAGTTTGGGCCCATTTGGTGGGTTGCAGACCACCAAGTAATCGACTTTATGGATTAAGACGTTGAGAGGAATTGGATATGTGATTATAGCCTTTGGAATAGAGTATTAAGTTCTTAATGGGAAACGTGGCTTAACAGAGAAGTACGTTGGGGTGTACATGCATGTATGTGCAACATACAAGCCATACAGTATGTTCGCTTAGTTTATAGAGGAGTACGCACCGCATACTCATTAGAATTAGGATTTGCGTTGTTTGGGCATTGGTTTGGGCCATTTTCCATGAGCTGGTATCTTGGGCTTTAGTGGCCATCTGAATTGGACTTTTGGAATGCAAAATCGACTGAGCAAGTTGCATATTAAAAAATCAACTAATTCCGAACATGTATGAAAAAGTTATGTCTATTTAAGGTTGAGTAAATTTTTTACACAAAATAAAACCAATCCTAATAAGAGGGATTGTAATTTATCTCATTCTTAACCAACTAAGATGTTTCTAGAACCTAAAGTGTAGCCAAAACAAATAACTAAATGCCTAGAACATATCAATACATTCGGAGCTCGTTCAAAAAAACTATGACGGTCAGAACTTAACCCAACTTCCAGTTTTAGCATTGAAAAAAGGGATAATGACTTAAGAGGGTAATAACGTTTCCTGTTTGTCCATTTTAGGTCCCTAACATATTTTTTGTGCGTATTACACCATTAAGGTTATTATAACCGTTTACAAATAGTCATTTTAACAGGAAGAAGCCGGTAAAAGGATTATTTATAAACGGTTATAACAACCTTAATGGTGTAATTTACACAAAAAATACGTTGGGGACCCAATATGGACAAATGGGAAACGTTATTATCCTCCTAAGTCATTATCATGAGACTATAAACCCCTATAATAAATTTTTACTTTTTAAATAAGAAACTTATAGTCCTTGGGGTTGGTAGTTTGGATGTTTTTGATGGGTTTTGGTCATAAGATATCCTATGTGCTCATACAAACCCTAATGCTTGGATCTAGGTTTCTCTATTGTACATGCTTTGAATCCAAGACTATAAACCCTAATTCTAGCATACAAGTAATCATATTAACATAAGAATAAGTTTATAATGTTACCTTGATTGTTATGTAGCAATAACAATCCCAAATCTCCTTGTATTGACTTTGGAAGGCTTAGAGTCACAAGTGTCACTCCTCTAATGGCTTACAAACACCAAGAGCAAATGGAGAAGGTATAAAGAGAGAGGAGAGAGGTTAGAATTCGTCCTTAGGACGTCTTGGGAAGGGATACACGAATTCATGAGCCAAGGGGTGTTTATATAGGTGTTCAGATAGGGTTTCAGTCATTATCCTTATCTAGTTGCTTGCCTACCAAGCAACCCATAAGATAAGTCTTAGAAATCCCTTATCCTTTATCCTTTGGACGATTTCAAGGATATCTTATCCCTTGAATTCTTCCAACCTATATATAGGATAACTATTACCATATATTGTAACTATCACATAATTACAATTCAGCCCCTCTAGTTTAATTAATTACATTTGATCACAAAATTAATTCTTAATTAATTATTGACCAATATTAATTAAACAAATATGATTTCTCCTTTAATATATTATTCTTATAACATATTAATAAATCATAATAACCTCTCTCTCTATTTATTTCTCCAATCAAGTTGCTTTGGTGAAGGCAACCCAAAAGGACCATGCACTATCGGGTCAAGTACATACCAAAATAGTTATGGACTTCGACACTAATCCAACAGTCTCCCACTTGGATAAGTCTAATAACTATTATGCGTATGACTTCAGATCCTGATCTGCAATCGTAGCTTTCCAAAGCCGCTGTCAACTCTGATCATATCAGATACGTGTGTCCTTAGATAAGGGATCATATATTCCTCCATTCTAGATATCGTATGAGATATGATTTGTAATCATTCTCTTTGTACTATTTCTCGATTCCCGATTTATGACGACTGACTAATTGAACAAATCAAATTAGCCCTAGCTCGGCCGAGCATTTACGTTTGTCATCACTAAACCATCGAGGGGCCCAAAGATATCGCTTTTATCCTACTTTGAATAAAAGGAACGGATAAACTTTGATAAAATTCTTGCTTGCACTCATTAACCAAATCATACACAACAATATGTTTTATAACACCAAGTTACAAGTGCGTTTTCATATTATCAATGTGCAACCGATTAGCAAGATACAACTCACACATCTCGGTTTCAAGAATATAAGATGTTATCGTCTCACCAATCACTCGTGATACAATTCATGGAGTGATCCAAGTGAGCGTGGGTTTAATCCAATGCTCAAATTCATATTCATAAGCACTCATGAATGTTGCAGCAAACATTTGCTTATGTTTAATTAATTATTGACCAATATTAATTAAACAAATATGATTTCTCCTTTAATATATTATTCTTATAACATATTAATAAATCATAATAACCTCTCTCTCTATTTATTTCTCCAATCAAGTTGCTTTGGTGAAGGCAACCCAAAAGGACCATGCACTATCGGGTCAAGTACATACCAAAATAGTTATGGACTTCGACACTAATCCAACAGTCTCCCACTTGGATAAGTCTAATAACTATTATGCGTATGACTTCAGATCCTGATCTGCAATCGTAGCTTTCCAAAGCCGCTGTCAACTCTGATCATATCAGATACGTGTGTCCTTAGATAAGGGATCATATATTCCTCCATTCTAGATATCGTATGAGATATGATTTGTAATCATTCTCTTTGTACTATTTCTCGATTCCCGATTTATGACGACTGACTAATTGAACAAATCAAATTAGCCCTAGCTCGGCCGAGCATTTACGTTTGTCATCACTAAACCATCGAGGGGCCCAAAGATATCGCTTTTATCCTACTTTGAATAAAAGGAACGGATAAACTTTGATAAAATTCTTGCTTGCACTCATTAACCAAATCATACACAACAATATGTTTTATAACACCAAGTTACAAGTGCGTTTTCATATTATCAATGTGCAACCGATTAGCAAGATACAACTCACACATCTCGGTTTCAAGAATATAAGATGTTATCGTCTCACCAATCACTCGTGATACAATTCATGGAGTGATCCAAGTGAGCGTGGGTTTAATCCAATGCTCAAATTCATATTCATAAGCACTCATGAATGTTGCAGCAAACATTTGCTTATGTCTAATACTCTTTTAGACAATCCACACACCAATTCATGACAGTCTTCATTCATATCTACTTCCAATTTATGAACGACTGTGGCATGTTTGAATAATTCGATTATACTTAATAAAATCAATTATTCTGGAAGTCAAAACATGCAAAGTGAAACACAAGAATAATACTAATCCCATATGGCCTCAACCCTTTGAGCATAAATAAAACACCTTTTATTTATCACCATATCGATTACTCAATATTTGTCGTTTCGGGTAATCAACTTCTTACTTGAATTATTACACTTGTCCCATGCTCCTAGCATGCACACAATGTTTACCTTGGTTCTTACTTTGTGAAATAGATCAAATTGAACACATTTCCAATCATTCTCATTTCACAACTCCAAATCCTTTTTTCATAAGTTTAAGAATATCAAATTCTTGCTACTTATAGAATATGTTAGATTCTAACATTTTATGCAAAGATCCTTTTGTAATGTCATTGCACTAAAGTCACAAAGACTATTGCCAATAAAAAATACAAAGTCTTCTATTCGGAGATTGTTACAAGACAATTCCTTAGATATGACGTCTCTCACTCAAAGTACATTCCTTCGAACATCCTTTTGCATAAAAGTTTCTAATCTAGACATAGATTTTCAATATTCAATTCCTAATATGGATACGCTTCCATATTTTCCATATGACAACTCATTCTTAATAGAATATTATCTATTTATAATGTCAATATGGTCCATCCAATACCATGCTTCCAACCACTCACAAGCAACCAATCCTCGTTGAACTTTGGATTGTCCTTTGATGGTTGTTTAATTATTTTAGTCAAAACCAATTCTAGTCCCTTTTTCCCTCTAAATGCGCTAGACATTTGGAAAGTTTTAGAATGGTCCAATATTAAAGCATTTGCAATCGATCCTATACCTGAAGCGTATGGGACACGATGCATAATGTTTTATTTTCTATGTTCTCAAAATTCGAATTGTGAAAAGGAATGTCGTAATCATAATCGAAATTTTAAGAACACACTATGTACCTTTGACTAAATTTATTAACATTTCTCAACCTATGCCTTTAGATTTGAAATAAAGCATAATATTCTCTCCCTTAATTATAGCAAAACAACTATACAACCCTTACGACTTTGCAAGGTATAACTCTTGTTTTCTATAATTAATATTGCCAACTTGCAAAACTTTCCATAATAATCATACAATCATAACTTTTATGCTCCCACTATTATGATGATTATTATAAAACATAACACTTATGCTCCCGCTAGCTTCGACATGTATTCATAAACATCTTAACTTCCAGAAAGACAATACCTATTAAATTTCTTAAGTCCATGTTTCTAATACTTAATGCTTTGATAATCTTTTATCAAGGCTTCTCGAACTTATACACCTTTGCCTTTAGATAGTTCATATGTGTGTCTAAACAATTAAGACTAATTGCCAAACTTCACAATTCAAATTATGGAAAGAGATACCGTAACCATGATCGAATTCGAGAATGCAATTTTACAATCACTATCTTATTAAAACCTTTCTTAGTGAAAGCATTTCCTCACAATCATTTTCATGAAGGAGGAAATCTTATGACACTTAGATTTTAACCGGTGTATGTGTTTCTATCCATGTGAATTTGTTAAAACCAAAGTTTACGACAAATTCAAACTCATATGGACCGAACTTTCTTAATCTTGATTTCTTGCCTTATGGTAGCACAGCTGCCCACCACATCTTCCAAGTAGTTAAGCATCTCACCTTTTTCCTATCAATGTACCTTTCATTGATCAAGGTGCCTTGCCTTTTATGCATTCAAAATGAGAACTCAAAGAACTCACATGCATAATTAACTTAATTGGAATAGCACATAAACAAAATAATGTCAACACGATAGGTTGCAAACCTCAACTCGTGTGCTAGTGATGATCAATAAGGTTTATTTGATTTGTTCTTGAAACCTTTCCAGACCATTAAGACTCCCACTGATTCCTTAACATATAAGATTCTTTTGTCAATAAACATTTCTTGACAAACAAATATTCAAGAGTTAGTGTAGTTTTTATCAAAACACTTCATAAATTGGTCCTAGTCGGTCTTTGTCTTATTCAAGACATCACAACTTTCCACATTTGATGAATGTTATAAACCTTTAATACTTTTCACTCATTGTCACAATCTTAACTTTAAGACTTGTTATTGGAACGAAGTATGATAGACTTCTTGATTTAACCATTTCTTCAATCCTTGATTCCTCTTCTTGGACATACAATTGTACCAAGACTCACTTAGAGGATCAATTGAGATATGGTTCCTATCATAAAGCATAAAAGGTACTCTCCCTTCTTCTTCGAATGGAGAAACTTTTATCTCTCTGCTTTCTTGATTCTTCTTATTCGTTCTGCTATTGATTTAAACTTTTTCAATCAACTAAGAATTACACTTAATCTTGCAAGTATAATCATATTTACTAAAGTTTTATTAAATCATGACGAATATCTGTTACTTCTATGGTGAACTTGATCAACACACAACTTTGTGTACTCGATCTCCTAGTCCTTCACTTGACACTTTGTCAACGAATTAGTCTAATTATCAAATATGAAATTTTTCATTCATCATGCAACCAAGTTGCGTGATTCCAAATTTCTGTCCAATTGAAACTTTGGGCGATGCGAAACTCTCCCTATTTGGTAAATTCTCGACATTTCCATAAATAACATAACTAAGAATCATATCCATTTGTTGTAGAAATATGCAAACATCAATTTTCATAACGATTTCATTGCAAGGAAGTAAACAAATAAGTCAAACAAAATTTATTTTATTTATAAAAGCAGCGGAAAAACATTTGTCCTTACAATGCAAAATCTATTGAAAACTATGTAAAAGGAAAATTTCTAACAACTCTATCATAACTATCTAAGCTCAAAATCCAATCTTCAAGTCCATGCGATCGAGATCCATCTCTTGTTATTAGATTCATCTTGCTCTCTTATCAAGCTTCCTTTCTTTTCACCGATCCTACAAAAACATTCAAATGCAATCTTATCACATCATGTATTAAGAATCAACGAATAGGAACTTAATTAAGTTAGATAATGGATTTTACCTGAAGCACATCCATACTCTTTGACTCTCCCATCTTTGGAATTTTCAGGCTCTTGGGGCGGACTTCTATCCAATGCCCTTTCTCTTGGCAATAAAAACAAATTGACTCTTTTGGAAAAACACATGGAACTACTTCAGACATCGCCTTTCTCTTATGATCAAACTTTTCGATCATTGCATGTCTTTCATTGCCATTGTCTATATCCATATAGGTCTTGAAGGCAGATTCACCAATCAACTTTGCTTTTCTATTGCGCCAAACCATTGCTGATTTAGCAGCAATAAGCATATATGTGAGATCAATAAGGGTCACGTCGTGGTTCATCATATAGTACTCTCTTACGAACTCACTATACGAGTTAGGAAGTGACTGAAGAACCCAATCAACAACCATCTCTTCACCGACAACGGATCCCATCATTCTTAACTTATCAATGTGTGACTTCATCCCTAAGACGTGTGCACACACCGACTTTCCTTCTTTATGTTTACTTGCCAAAAGGGCTTGAGTGATATTGAACCTTTCAATTTTACAATCTTGTGGGTTAGGGAGGATAATTGGAGGAGGAGGAGGAAGTGAAGCATGATTTCTTGTTCCTCGATCGAATCGTGGAATATCATCTTCATGTGGAATGCTTGTTCCATGGGATTTGAGAAGACCATAGTTGTCGAACTTTGACATCTACAAAACGGGAGAAAACAAATTCAAGTTAGTTGATCGATTGAGTCCTTAGTAAATCACCCAAATGAGATACTAAGGCTAGGACCCAACACAATATTCTACAACTCGGGAGAGGGATACCGTAACCCTAATTGCAGAATATTTGAAGGTAAGTGAATGACGATTCACTAATTTCCACCATGAAAAACGAAAAAGAAATTTAAGTTTTAAATCTATGAAAACTCCTAGATCCTTTGAGATTCATTGAACTTTCAATGGCATGTTTAAATCTCGATATGTCCCTCTAGTTTGTGACTGGGATGCCGAGGATCACAAAGCGGGTGTGAATAACCATGCAAACTACATGGTGCCCTCACATGTTACAGTCACCTATTCGATGTGCCGGTAAACCACACACGCTCCACCGAACTATGACAAACATTGAGTCACCCTTTGCTACCTTTGCTTAGAACCATTTAATGTGCCGGTAAACCACACACGCTCCACTAAAGTCTTTGCAAGGGCACAAAGTGTAATTTCATGGAATTGCATCAATTCACTTTTGCCTAAGTAACTAAGATTGAGAATTTGAAAAACGTTTAGTTACTTTGTATTTCATTATACTTATAATGGAAGGTTTCGTCATATCCTACCCGTTCGGCTAACGACCCTCCACTAGTCAAGAGTGCGGTGGGTAAGAGTGGATACCCATTCAATTGCCATTTTATAGGCAATTTCCTTAAACACCCCTTATAGACCAGCTTCGTGAATGAGGCCTACTAACGGTAAGACTGACTTTTACTCATACATATATATAATGTTAGACTTTTAATGTTATATATAGTATATGGTGCATTTTACACTTTTAAAATATTAGGTGATCAAATTTAACAATTATACTTTTAATTCAATTAAATTGTAAACCTAAACTTTTATGGATTTATTAAATCTCTTTTAATTATACACCTTAATTAATTAATAAAACCATAAGGGTGTGATTTGAATCTTTTCAAAACATTACTAGGGTTTTAGAATTTAACATTCCTTATTAACTTTTAATCAACTTTTAAATTCCAAAACTTGAGGGCAAGTTTTGAAACCTTTTTTCAAAACATTAGGGTTTTGACTATTTAAATTTCAAAACAACAAAACTTTTGGGTTCAAATTTAAACTATAAAACCTAAAGGGGAAAATATGAAACTTTTCATAACAACAAGGATCAAATAACAAATAATTTTAATTAACATTTAATCACATAATTATCCATAGTTGATTTATTTAATGATTTCTTGCAAAACAATTTATCAATTTAATCAAAATAATCAATCAATTATCACATAAGGAAACAAATATTTTATTAATTGATAATTATCTTTAATTAGATCAAGAATATAGTCATATATATCATAAAATCGGATTTATATTGATCTAATATGATAAAGGCAAGTATCTCAAAGATAAACAACAAAAAATCCCGAAATTACCTCTGTCTGACGCACCGACTCGCCGAGTCACCCTCTGGAACTCGCCGAGTAGGTCTGACTCGCTAAGTCCAAGAGTGACTCGCCGAGTCAGGTCGAACAGTGAGGCCAAAACACATTTTTCAGTTACATTAAGCATCAATACAATAGAAACCAGTCTAGGCTCTGATACCACTGATGGGTTTTGGTCATAAGACATCCTATGTGCTCATACAAACCCTAATGCTTGGATCTAGGTTTCTCTATTGTACATGCTTTGAATCCAAGACTATAAACCCTAATTCTAGCATACAAGTAATCATATTAACATAAGAATAAGTTTATAATGTTACCTTGATTGTTATGTAGCAATAACAATCTCAAATTTCCTTGTATTGACTTTGGAAGGCTTAGAGTTACAAGTGTCACTCCTCTAATGGCTTACAAATACCAAGAGCAAATGGAGAAGGTATAAAGAGAGAGGAGAGAGGTTAGAATTCATCCTTAGGACTTCTTGGGAAGGGATACACGAATTCATGAGCCAATGGGTGTTTATATAGGTGTTCAGATAGGGTTTCAGTCATTATCCTTATCTAGTTGCTTGCCTACCAAGCAACCCATAAGATAAGTCTTAGAAATCCCTTATCCTTTATCCTTTGGACGATTTCAAGGATATCTTATCCCTTGAATTCGTCCAACCTATATCTAGGATAACTATTACCATATATTGTAACTATCACATAATTACAATTCAGCCTCTCTAGTTTAATTAATTACATTTGATCACAAAATTAATTCTTAATTAATTATTGACCAATTATAATTAAACAAATATGATTTCTCCTTTAATATATTATTCTTATAACATATTAATAAATCATAATAACCTCTCTCTCTATTTATTTCTCCAATCAAGTTGCTTTGGTGAAGGCAACCCAAAAGAACCATGCACCATCGGGTCAAGTACATACCAAAATAGTTATGGACTTAGACACTAATCCAACAGTTTTTAACCTCGGCCTTCTTTATAAATGGAAGTGGCGGTTTCTTAATGATAATGGAGTTCTTCGAGTTAAAATTGTCAAATTTTGTCATGGGAAAGGTGGTGGTTTTTTATCTAGTTGCTTGCCTACCAAGCAACCCATAAGATAAGTCTTAGAAATCCCTTATCCTTTATCCTTTGGACGATTTCAAGGATATCTTATCCCTTGAATTCGTCCAACCTATATCTAGGATAACTATTACCATATATTGTAACTATCACATAATTACAATTTAGCCCCTCTAGTTTAATTAATTACATTTGATCACAAAATTAATTCTTAATTAATTATTGACCAATATTAATTAAACAAATATGATTTCTCCTTTAATATATTATTCTTATAACATATTAATAAATCATAATAACCTCTCTCTCTATTTATTTCTCCAATCAAGTTGTTTTGGTGAAGGCAACCCAAAAGAACCATGCACCATCGGGTCAAGTACATACCAAAATAGTTATGGACTTAGACACTAATCCAACAGTTTTTAACCTCGGCCTTCTTTATAAATGGAAGTGGCGGTTTCTTAATGATAATGGAGTTCTTCGAGTTAAAATTGTCAAATTTTGTCATGGGAAAAGTGGTGGTTTTTCGGACGATTCGAGAATAGGAATTGGAGGGGGTGTTTGGCAAAAGATTGTAGGATCCATCATGGATGTATTCCTTCTAATTACATGTATAGAGTGGTGAGGGATGAGACTCAAACGAGGTTTTAGAAGGATGTTTGGTTCTTGGATATTCCTCTTAAGAAGCGGTTCGGGAGGCTCTTTGCTTTGGCCTTTAATCAAGACGCTCGAGTAGCACCAAACATCCTTCTAGAACCTCGTTTGAATCTCATCCCCCACCACTCTATACATGTAATTAGAAGCAATACAACCATTCTCATGGAGGTGATTAATGGATCCTACAATCTTTTGCCAAACACCCTCTCCAATTCCTATTCTCGAATCGTCCGAAAAACCACCACCTTCCCCATGACAAAATTTGACAATTTTAACTCGAAGAACTCCATTATCATTAAGAAACCGCCACTTCCATTTATAAAGAAGGCCGATGTTAAAAACATCCAAACTACTAACCCCAAGGCCTATAAGTTTCTTATTTAAAAAGTAAAAATTTATTATAGGGATTTATAGTTTCATGAGATAATGACTTAGGAGGGTAATAACGTTTTCCGTTTGTCCATATTGGGTCCTCAACGTATTTTTTGTGTATATTACACCATTAAGGTTGTTATAACCGTTTATAAATAATCCTTTTACCGGCTTCTTCCTGTTAAAAGGACTATTTGTAAACGATTATAATAACCTTAATGGTGTAATACGCACAAAAAATACGTTAGGGACCTAAAATTGACAAACAGAAAATGTTATTACCCTCCTAAGTCATTATCCCTTGAAAAAACCAAGAAACGTAGGACTGATACACAATATTTTTTAGGACTAAGCAATAGACCGAACTGCAGAATAGGTTCCCCTTGAATCTCAATTCTAGTTCGATTCGGTTCCAATAGTTATGTAGTGCATAGTTGATCAATGTATTAAAACTATCTCCAGCAACATCATCATCTTGTTTTGCAACTTCCTCTTTAAATGCGGGGCAGAAATCTTTAGAACATGAATCACAAAAAGAATCTCATCCACAAGAACCTTGATAGTGTATATAAGTCATGTCAAAAAGCATCTTGTAGCTCATCATATACACCCCCTTCCCTTATTTCCTAGCAATCGTAAGGGTGGACTCATATAAAGGGGTGTCGAAGTCCACATTCGTCGCCTTCTCCATCACAATGCCAAAGAAAGAGAAAAAACAAGATTTTACGTACCAAGGAAGACATAAAACTTCCGCATGCCAAATGTTGTGTTGCCGAGGCCACATCATTTTCCACATCACCGTTGCCAAGCTCTTGACATCCCCACTCCCTACACCTAAATGAATTAAGACACTAATATCTTATCGAAATTCCATCACTACTCAACCAAGCTAATCCATCCCTAAAAACACGAATTTACCTAACCAAATATTAGATCAATAAACGAAGATCTAATCACCATGTCGGCTTTGGTAGTTGATGAACGCCTATTGTGCTGAGAATCCCAACATAATCCATAAGATCCCTAGACATTTAATCTCCATTTCCACAAGAACTTCATTCTTATGCATATTTGGAGAGAGAGAGAGAGAGAGAGAGAGAGAGAGAGAGAGAGAGAGAGAGAGGCGGGTGCAAAGACTTCAAACTAACACATACAGCACAATAACAAACTTCATGGAAGGCGTAACAACTTTATATATATGATAATTTTTCGTAGAAAACTTTTTTAAGGTAGGCCGTTCGACCAATCATAATGAAAAAGTGATCATGTGAATATATGATTGATTACAATCAATGTAGGAGGCTCCAGGGAGCGTTTTTGTAAAATAATAATAAAAAATAAAACAATTTTGTTGATTGTTACTTGTTGTCTACTTGTTAGGTAATCCTTTTTAATAACATTTATTGTAAAAAAATCTACCAACAACGTATAATTAATATATCCAATTCAAATATGTAATTAAAAACCCATATTATACAACTCTGTGATTTTTGATGTCGTAGAAAAATTGAAGCCATTAAATGATGTGTGACAGTAGCAAAAAGAATATACATACACACAAACACATAACTGATACAAGTGAATGATGATGAATTGACTGACAAAACTGGTGCTGGTGGTACCTCCACCTCCTCATCTGTTTTGCACCATCTTCTTCCTCTTTCATTAATGCTACTACAATCCTTAAATATCTCTCACCTTAAATTTCCTACCAATCATTATAGGGTTACAACTCTTAATGCACGCAGTACAACACCCATTATTCATTAAAAATCTTAAACGTATGCTCCACACCAAACTACAACATCCATGTCTTTCGATCGACTGATTATATCTACAATCTTGCTTACAATTCTTTACAATCAGTCATACTTACGCATGTGATTATGAAGCTGTAGATTTTTCTAAAATAAACTTGCTTACAATTCTTTCGATCGACTGATTATATCTACAATCTTGCTTACAATTCTTTACAATCAGTCATACTTACGCATGTGATTATGAAGCTGTAGATTTTTCTAAAATAAACTTGTTACTTTTGGCGTTTTCCATTATGGATAACTACATTCAAAATGGTAATCATTTAATAGAGAAGATGCATGTTACCAGAAGTCACCGTATATCTGGCAGACATGACATGTTGATAACTAGAATCCACGCATTAAAACCATATTCCAATGATTTAACACAAAGATCTTAACTTTCCAAATGCAATCCAAAATATATTAAGAACCCAAAGACAGATATTTAAACAAATATCCTCGAATCCCACATTTGAATCTGCATATCCAACAATCAGTAATGAGTCTCACCATGTTTCAGAGCCGTTTATCAAACAGGCATCAGATCATCTTAAGATCTAACCACATAACTAGCACAATAACACATTATTTACACACACAAAGCAGTTCAGAAGACCAGGTTACATCAGAAACATATATATATATATATATATATATATATATATATATATATATATATATATATATATATATATATATATATTAGGGTTTTGCTTTGAAGTTGAAAGGGTCAAAGGGAAGGACTTACGGTAAAAAGCAAGTGTTGTGCTTTTGATGATGATCATCAACACAAAGATCTTTGCTTTTGGGAATGAATCATCACCCCAGGACTGCAAAAAGCATAATGCCTTCAACCATATCCAATAGGTCAAAACCAAAAGCATAGAAAGCACACATACACAGTAGCCATGATATGTAACAGTTCGTTTTCTTGGTGAATAGTATAACGACTGTGGGAGACTAATATAGAGAAAAGATTCAAGACGGTTTTACAAAGAGATACCAACAGAGCTCCGTTGACAGTATGCCCACCTCCCGGACTAAATTACCCACTAGTTGCAACACAGAGAGAGAGAGAGAGAAGAAGAAGAAATTTTGACTTAGATTCTTTCTTTTTCTTCATATCAAACTACGAAACCCTAATTACAAGAGCCACACACGCACTATAGTTACTTTATGTTTTTCCTATAGTGGGTTTTGATCAATGAATAGGGAGGTGGACAGAATGCCAAAGAAATCTGCAGGAAGCCCTTTATTAAACCGCCATGAATTAAAGTCGAGAGTATGAATACCCTAATACCATAAAAGCACACACTCAAACACTACGGTATACACATATAAAGAAAGATGTTTGAGAGAGGAAGAAGGGAGATGGGTGTTTATTTATTAAAGATGATGATGATGATGATGAGAGAGAGTAGTATAGAGAGAGAAGACAGCATAGTGAATTAGAGGGTTAAATAATTAAGAGGGGTGGAGGACTGGAGGGTCATCTTGATAACAGTGTAGTATTCCTTTTTCCAGAAGATCACTTGTAAACAACGCACTGAGAATTGGACATGTTGCTGGATTAGAGAATTTAGGCCTTGGAAAAGGTGGTTAGCCATAATTATTCAACCACAAGCTCTCTGTCACGATTATGATGAGTGAAAAACCAACATATCATGGGTCTTTTCTTGTTTGCATAAAATCAATCACACTCTAAAGATTCTATCTACCACATAGATATACAGTGAGAGGTGTGCAAAAGCTATATGTAACCCACCTAAAGAAAAGCTAAGAGAAACTGTGAAAAGTTGCTGGATTTGAGGCTTTTAGGTAATGAAAAATGGAACACATCATCAAATTCACAAAGGATATCAACGATATTCGAATCCGTTTCAAGATTTCAAGATGAACTAGTTTCATGACAGTTGATATATAGCTTGATATATAGCTTTATTCCATATCAAATATAGTATCATGGTTATTTATTTGATCTTGTTTCTGTATATAAGATTTGGAGATCTTTTCGTACGCTCAAAATGAGCAAATCTTTTTCTTCTAATAACAATATTCTCCAACAAAAAGAAATAAACTTTTTATTCGCTTACATGCGTTCAGTGAGTAAACGAGGTTTATATTTAACGCTTCCTAAGAACCCAATTATGCGTCTACTGTAAAATTCAGTTAGCAGGCGTTATTAGGTGTTTTTAAGGTTACTTTGCTTAACCAAAAGCCTTCATTAAAAATGTTTGATTCTTTAGAAGATCGTCGTTTACGTAAAACTCCATGGATTGATTGCGTTAAAAGGTTATAAAAAGGATGTTTCACAAGTACATTGAATTACACAAATGCATGATTTTAAAAGTAGATCAACGTGACCGGTTGAACCAAAAAAACTATCAAAATAATGGTTTTTTCAAGCTCAAAACTATTTGGTTTTAAATTAGTAAAAACTAGCTAGTTTACCAAAAATCTGGTTCAAACCAGTTCAATTCAACCACTAAAAAACCGGTTTTTATATAAAAATTTTAACCGTAAAACATAGTCTAGCACATGTATCCGATAGAACCAAACTCCTTGACCCTTCTTTTTATATAAGCAACTTTCAACCTTTTTAGTTACAACCAATGTAGGAAGAATTAGGATATTTTTTAGACAAAATTGCAAAAATGGTCTCTGTGGTATGCAAAATTTTGGAGTTTTAATCCAAACCACGAGTTTTTTGGATACATAATCCTTTTGGAGTGGTTTCTATGTGGTTTTGGTCCTTAACTTTAACTCCCGTTAAGTTGGATATGTCAAGTCCCCTCACGTGCCTCACACATAAGGGTAATTTCATCATTTCATATGTTAGAGACCATTTTTGCATAAACGTTTTTTGGATTAATTGACATTTACCCCTCATTTACTTTCCCAACACTCGTCAACTCCCCAACTCCCTCCTTCTTTGCTTCTGCTCCATTGAACCTGCAAAAAACCCTCGTTGCTTATCCAAAAAATATAATCGACACTACACATACAAGGGCATATGTTTAATACGAAATGGTGTTCGTAATATGGCATACCAGACCAAAACACGAAGTTGTTGATGTATCAACAGTATATGGTAAGTTGCTTTGTTTTCTTTAACTATTATACTTTTCATTTTCTTATTGATTTAGAACAAAAAAATGCAAAATTTTGACTTTGTTAATATGTACAATTTTGATTTTTAGCTGGTGCACCCACATGGTTTAGTATTAAGCTTCATCATGATGGGAAATTAACTAAGTTACCTGATATAAAGTACATTGGAGGTGAAGTGCGTTATGTTGATTATGTGGACATTGATGAGTTTTCTGTGCATGAACTTGATGTCATAATGCTTGACCTAGGTTACCCAGACCCACAAAATTCTGAATTCGCTGATGAATCCCAATTATATACTACCATTTTAGGATACCTAATGGTGACTTTCAATTTGGTCTTAGAGCTTTAGGGAATGATCAGGATGTGATCAACCTTTCTAAATACATTACACATAACAAGCTGATTGAGGTGTATACATAGCATGGAAAGACAAATTTACTGACTTACTTCATGTCACCAAATGCAAAGGGTAAAGTTGTCATTGAGGAATTACCAGAAAATGATGATCAAGGGGCTGGAGTTGAGGGTCAAGTTCATGCAGATTCTCCAATGAAAAATGTAAACCATGGTAATGGTGAGCCTATTGGTGAGTTCACGTCTCTGGTTCTTTTTGGGAGTAAGAATGATAGTTTCTCACCAGAGTATAGAAGGGGTAGGGTTGGGAATTCCAATATAGGTGAAAGTTCTTGTAGCAAGAGGCTTAATTTAGATTATATTGATGAGGGTGTTCATATTTCAAAGGAAAAGAATGATGATCATGATGGTTCAACTGATGTTCAGGAGGCAGCAACTTGTGTCATATTGGTGAGATGGATGATGTTAGGGAGGCTGCAACTGTTGTTCAAGAGGCATCAACTGTTGATGAAGGATGCTACAACACCCCTTGTTAATAATGATGATGAACAATTGAATAAGTTATTTGATAACCTTATGGAAAATTTGATTAGCAGTAATGATGATAACGCAGACTATGAAGGGGATGGAGAATCTGAAGAGGGTAATCAAGAGTATGAAGAGGATGATGAATCTCAAGAAAGTGATCCAAATTTTGAAGAGTATGATGAATCTGAAAATAATGATCCAGAGTATGAAGAAGATGAGAGACAGATAGAAGATGAAGATCATATGGATGACATAATGGATGTTGACAACAATATACAGGATGTGGATGTGGACATGGGAGACTTCACTCTCAATGTTGAAAGTGATGTGGAAGGTTCTTGTATAAATGTTGTTCATGGGCATGAACATGAAGATATTGAAGTGATCAACAATGAGGAATTTAAATCTTTGGATGAAGGATCTGACCAAGACAGAGAGAGAAGAGCTCTTATCAAGAATTTGAGAAAAGAACAAAGGTGCAGTCTTGGGGAAGTACATAAACAATCATTTTCAGTTGGAGATAAATTTAATAGTAAAAAAGAATTAAATGAGGCAATTGATCTGCATGCACTAGAATCAAGAAGGAATCGTTTCTTTAAAAAAAATGACAATGTAAGGCTTAGGGCACAGTGTAGAGGAGTTGTACCTGTCACCAATAAAGGCCAAGTGGGTAGTCAAGCTACCACTTCAAAAATAAAGGGTAAAGAATTAATGACACCACAATGAAAATAGATGTATGTTATGAGCCTAACCCTAATTCCCCAACCAGGCAGTTTAGAAGAATTTATGTGTGTTTGGGTCCACTGAAAAAAGGGTTCAGGGCATGCCTTAGGGACTTATTAGGTTTTGATGGTGCCTTCATGAAAGGACCATTCCCTGGGCAGGTCCTTTCAACAGCTGGTCTTGATTCCAATAATGGAATTTACCCATTAGCATATGGGATTGTTGAGTCTGAAAACACAGAAAGCTGGAAATGGTTTTTAGATAACCTTGGGAATGACTTGGACCTTGGAAGAAACTCAAATTTTACTTTTATAAGTGACAGGAAAAACGTAAAGCTGGAAGTGATTTTTATGCATTTGGTCATTTAAAGTGTGGTTTTAAGTTAATTCTAATGATTGACAATTGATTCTTACAGGGTTTACATACTGCAATTGAGCAATTGTTTCCTAATGTTGAGCATAGATATTGTATCAGACATATTCATGACAATATGAGGAAAAGATGGAGGCAAACAGAGTACACGAACCACTTATGGAGGTGTGCATCAGCTACCACTATTCCTGAGTTTGAACATTTGATGAAGGAGTTTAGTCAGTATGATAAGGAGGCATGTGAATGGTTGAAGCAAATTCCCTTTAAACATTGGGCAAGGAGTTATTTTTTAGGTAAATCTATATATTCCAATTTGGTCCTTATGTCTTTCACTTGGTGAACTGTTTTACTTGTATGTAAATTGTATTAAATGTTTTTTAATGGTAATGTACACACAGGAAGAGCAGTTTCTGATGTGTTGATATCAAACATGTGTGAAGTGTTTAATGGGAAGATGGAGAAAAGAAGGGATAAGCCTGTCATTGGATGTTTAGAATACATAAGGGAGTATCTAATGAAGAGGATATGCAATGTCATGAAGGAAATGAAAAATGCTAAAGGTCCACTAACACCCACAACAACAGACATCCTAGCTGCAAGAAAAACAGTTGCTTCACAATACATTGCTAGTTGGAATGGGGGAGACAAGTATCAAGTCACAGGAGCTTTGCAGGATCAACATGTGGTTGATGTTAGGAACAAAACATGCACTTGCAGAAAATGGGAATTCCATGCAGACATGCAATTGCAACTCTGAATGAGATGAGTAAAGACCCGAGGTTGAGCTTGACATTTACAAATGGGTTCACAAGGTGTATTTTCTAGATACATGGAAAAAGGCTTATTCTTTTAAGGTGGAGCCAATTAAGGGTAAATCCATGTGGCCCAAAAATGAATGTCCCACAAAGCTAATCCCTCCTCCACATCGCACTCAGGTGGGAAGGCCTAAGAAAAAGGGGAGACAAAGTGAGGGTGAAAGGTTAAGCAAAAAGCAGAAGGAAAGTCAAGGTGATGGAGTGAATGCTACACAAGAAGGAGGTTCCTAAAAACCAACAAATGATGGAGTTCAGAAGCTATCAAGGAAGCATATCAGTGTTACTTGTAGCAAATGCAAGAACAAGGGACACAACTCTAGGACCTGTAAAGGGCAAGGTGGGAATTAGTCCAAGAAGTAATGTGTCATGCATGCATTGGGTTTTCTATGATTTTGGTTGGTTATGAAAACTTGGTTGTTATGTTTACAATATTTTTGTTGAAAACTTTTGGTTGGTTGTTATGAAAACTTGGTTGTTTTCTTAGGTATGGTAATGTGTCCCTTTTGGTAATGTTTAGAATCTTTGGTTGTTATGTTTAGAAACTTTGGTTGTTATATTACAAGTCTTAATGAAATATGCATTTTGTTTATGTACAATTGGTTCTAATATATACATTTTGGTAATATATTCATACCATGTCTATTCATATGTTAATTCTGATACATTCATATCATTTTGGTAAAACATTCATTACACTTGCATCATAAAATTATACATATATCATTATCATCATAAGTCCAACAAAATAACCAAAACACCCTTCAGAGTATACCCCAACACAAACCAAATACAGAAGAATACAATCACAAAGAAAAACCAACTTCCAAACATGTACATTTTCAGCTTCAAATTATCATCCTTCAATGCTTTGACATTTGCCACCAACATATTGTTCCTACATATCAGTCCATTGCATTGATCCTGTAGCATGTTCATACTTTTAACCAACTCATTGCATCGTTCCTGCATTGAATTCAAATTTCTTAGCAGACCAAGTATGATGGCTTTAGCCCTAGCACATATTGGGGGATCAACCACCTAATAAACCCACAAACAGAATCATTCATAGGGCATGCAAAAAATCTCCTTCCTGGATTCAGAGGGGTCCAAGACGTTTTCACCACAACAACTTTTCTACAAAAACATAGCACCATTTTTGTTGTAGTAGAGCTCAAGAAGAAGAAGGGTAGAAGAAAAGAGACGTTGGGGAATGTTGGGGAAGAAGATCGCAATAAGTGGGGGTATTCAAAAGGATTTAATACAAAAACGTTTATGCAAAAATGGTCCCTAACATATGAAATGAAGAAATTACCCTCACGTATGAGGCACGTGAGGGGGCTTAACAGATCCAACTTAACGGGAGTTAAGTCCAGGGACCAAAACCACAAAGAAACCACTCCAAAAGGACCATGGATCAAAAAAAACTCATGGTTTGGACTAAAACCCCAAAATTTTGCATACCACAAGGACCATTTTTGCAATTTTGTCTATTTTTTTATAATCCAAATAACCAATAAAAAAATCTTAAAAATCAAATGGGGTGTCTATATGAAAAAATAGGGTGTCTTTTAAGACAAAACCAGAATATATATTAATGTTAATTCAAACCAAGTCATAATCAAATAGTTATATTTACAGGTATTTTAGTTATTCATATATTTTTGTTTATTTCTTTATAAGTTTGAATAAGTAAAGGTCATGTAGGTCATATTTAATAGTTTAGATAGGGGTTTGTTGGCTCTTGTTTTGTTGCTTTGACTAAGTAGACTATTATTGGGCAGACGTTCCAAGTTTTTAGGATAAGTTTGGCTATTTATTTACATATGTTGTTGTTTTGAATGATAATATAATAGAAGTTTCCCCTTGAAGTAACATTGCTAGTATCAATACAAATTGTTGTTTTGATTGGTGTTCAAAGTTTGTGATTCTAGGGACGAGGAGCTTAATTTCCAACACTTGGTATCAGAGCTAACAAGGGTGGTTCTCGATTATAGTATGTTCCGGTTCTGATGTGGCATTAATGACTCATAGTTGTGTTGATAAATGAAAGTATCGATGTAGTGGTTCGATCCAGGAGATGGCAGTTGTTGAGGAACAAAACAAGCAAGCAGGTCGAGAGGAAGAAAGCAAGCAGTAAGAATGAAAGTAAGCACTAAGGTTGATCAAATTTGGTGATCAAAAGAAACAATAAAAGCGAGTAGCAAGGTTGGTCATGTCTGTTGATTAGAAGGAATAAGTAGGAGTAGAAGGTTGTTGTATCTTAGCAAGCAAGAAAGAAGAAACAAGCAACAATCGAGAAAGAAAAACAAGGCCCGAACAAGCAAGTGAGAAAGCATAAAATTGCAGCAAAGACCGCTAGAGCCCATATCTGGAAAAGATTAGCGATAGCGAGAAGATCGAAGACCGAAGGAGGTAAACGTGATCAGTGGTTTGCTTGAGAAATAGAGACTGAGTGCCAAAGTCTGTGATAGAAAGAAAAAAGCTTGGCAGGAACAGTTTTGATTAAAGGGGGCAATGTTGGTGTTAATCCAAACCGAGTTAAAATCAAGTAATTATCTTTATAGGTATTTTAGTCCTTCTTGTAGTTTTCTTTATTTCAGTAAGAGTTTGAATAAGTAAAGGCCATGTAGGCCACATTTATTTTGCATATTTTTAGAATAATTTAGATAGGGGTTAGTTGGCTCTTGTTTTGCTATTGCTTTGACTAGGTAGACAATTAATAAGTAGACGTTCCGAGTTTTTAGGAGATGTTTGGCTATTTATTTACCTGTGTTGCTGTTTTGAATGAGAATGTAGGAAAAGTTTTCCTTTGAAAGTAATATTTCCTAGTGTCAATACAAATTGGTGTTCGAGCATGTGATTTCGGGACCGGGGAGGTTGATTTCCAACAGGAGAACAATGCAAACAGGATTATTTGACATAAAACGCTTTCAAAACTAAAACTATCGAGCCATAATTATTTTTCTAAGTAGACGTTCCAAGTTTTTAGGAGATGTTTGGCTATTTATTTACCTGTGTTGCTGTTTTGAATGAGAATGTAGAAAAAGTTTTCCTTTGAAAGTAATATTTTCTAGTGTCAATACAAATTGGTGTTCGAGCATGTGATTTCGGGTCCGGGGAGGTTGATTTCCGAGAGGAGAACAATACAAACAGGATTGTTTGACATAAAATGCTTTCAAACCTAAAACTATTGAGCCATAATTATTTTTCTAATTTGTTTATATATATATATATATATATATATATATATATATATATATATATATATATATATATATATATATATATATATACTTCTACTCCTACTTATTTACCTGTGTTGTTGTTTTGAATGAGAATGTAGAAAAAGTTTTCCTTTGAAAGTAATATTTGCTAATGTCAATACAAATTGGTGTTCGAGCATGTGATTTCGGGTCCGGGGAGGTTGATTTCCAACAGGAGAACAATACAAACAGGATTGTTTGACATACAACGCTTTCAAACCTAAAACTATCGAGCCATAATTATTTTTCTAATTTGTTTATATATATATATATATATATATATATATATATATATATATATATATATATATATATATATATATATAGTATGGATGTTATGTATTATGTGGATGTATGGTTGATTGTTAACAATCATTTTAGTTATTTTAAGAAAATGATTAATAAATATTATTGAATTAAAATAATAGAAAAACATCATCAAATTTCGTTGTAAGGGAATTTTAGTCATTTAAGATAAATTTAAAAAAAATGATTTCAAATTTTAGGGATAAATAATCCGCTTGATTTAAAAATCTCATTTTTTTTAAATTAATTCGATTTCAATTCTAACATAATTTATAAGCATAACCGATTTTATTCTATCAGGATATCATTTTGTTATAATGATGTCATATGATAATGTTATTATGTTAGAATATTATTAAATAATAACAAAATTCTTATATATTAATGTCATTAAAAATGAATAAAATTATTAAAAAAAATACAATATTCTTAAATATACAATTCTTGAACAAACACACTTGATTTTCTTCAATGGTCCAAATAATCAACTTTAATTCAATTAATATTATGGAAAAGTGATTTATTATCGTAAGAATGTAATTCTTGGTAGAATATATTTATTCTTGAACTCAATTCTAAGTATTTCTCTAGTATGTGTTTGCAAGGGAAGAACATCACCCTCCCTTATTCTGAAAGAATATTGGTCTTCCTCATTCTAAAAGAATATACTAAAAATTTGATTATGAAAGAATATTGCCCATACTTTCTTTGCATGTGCTCATTCAATGGTTTACATGTAAGTTACAAATCAACACATATTAAAGGTATTCCATGATAACAACATGAATGGATAAAATTAACATTAATACCTTGAGATATGGATCTTATAGTATGTTATAAGGTTTGTTTTATACCTTATGCCATGATGATGTTGCACACCAAAGATATTACACTAAACTAATAAAAATACCAAAGTAACACAAGAAAACAACATATAAAACATTGTATTTTACCTTGCTTGCAACATATCACTTGAGGGTAAAGGTATTGTCCATTGGGCAGTAAATAACTTCGGATCATTGATTCACCCATGTACGCAGGAAGTACATGGGAGTACGCATGGCATTTGTAATGCAAGGGAAAACCCTAAAAGGTTGGTGCCCTATTTAAAAAAACTTAAGACGCCCTTGGACCTTCTATTGAACAACCTCCATCTCTCTATATCCTAAGACCGAAACAATAAGCGTCATTTGTGAGATTTGAGCTTCAAAGTGAGTTTCGGTGGTGTTTTTGGTGAACTAGAACGAAAATACCATTTGGAGGTTGCTTGGGAGTTGCTTGAGCTGGTAGATCCAGAGTCATCTTCATCTTACCAAGTCATTTGAGGCAAAAAGCTCTCATCTTGATGGTCCTTTACGCTAGATCCAACTTAGGTTGTTGTTTGTGCGTTTTTTTGGGTCTTTTAAGACCTATTGGAGATTATGGTCTACTCCATAAGCCATGGATGTTAGATCTTAGCATATTTGAGGTCCATTATCCATAAAAATGCAACCTTTATGAGTTATTTTGATCCATACATGTGTTAAGATACTTAATATTGTTCTTTTTGATTTTTCGATTCCATTAAGCCATGAAGGTAGTAAAGTTGCCAACTTTACATGTTAAACCACCATTTAGGATCAGATCTGAGAGTTTGGCTTCATAGCTTGACCGATCAAGTGCTTAATGGGTTAATTTTGTTGTCTACGGAGTACATGATGAGTACCCAGCTCGTACGCTACTCATACTTGTCCCAGAAGGAGTAAGTTAAGCGTAAGTTTGAGTACGCCTAACATACTCAACAGTTTAAGCATCGGTTAAATTTAACGGGTTTGGGCCATGTTTTGGATATTTAGGGTTTGAGCCTTGTTGGGTTATTTGACTTATAACTTTGGGCCATAGATAGACTATGGGCTTTCTTAGAATTAGGTCCATGATGATATTGGGGCCCAATTAGAAAGTTGAGCCAGTGTGGGCCTTGGGATGCCATTTAGGAATTTGGGCCTTTTGAGCAAATGGGTTGGGCCTTTGTTTTGGGTCAAGTAAGAAAAGTGTAAAACGGTCTTTTACCCTGGATGTTGGACAAGTAATTTATATTCTTGATTATGGGTCGAGATCCAATTATTATTTCGATATTATTTGATGATGTTAGCTAGGGATTTTCCGGATCAGTAGAGCAAGATTTTATCTAAGAGATTCAATAGCTTGAGGTGAGTTTCATCACTATGTTTGGTAGGTTGAAGGCAACAATGCTAACCCATGGTTTATTATGAATAGGATGCTAGTTATTTACGTGACTCTCTCTCTATATATATATATATATATATATATGTGTGTGTGTGTGTGTGTGTGTGTAACACCGTAAATTTCAAAACAAATTGTTCAAATTTTTGTAAAACATAATTCATTTAATATTCATAAAACAACCATATTAATTATCCAATTCGAGTAAATACAAAATCCCAAGATCACAAATGTATAAACTTCGTGTGTGTGTGTGTACGGATCAAGCCGACGCCTTCCCGCAGTCGTCACTAGTACCTAAAATAATGACATCAAACACTGTAAGCACAAAGCTTAGTGAGTTCCCCAAAATACCATATATAACACATATTAGCCACTCAAGGCTATAACTCTGTAGGTCCATGCACCCAAACTCTGTGAACCCTCAGGTTCTAACTGTGTAAACATGCACAACATAAATCACATAGAAATAATGCAGTACAACACATAACATACATAGCATACAAACACTCTATCACATAACTCTGGTTACCTACTCAAGGTAAGTATAGTGAGAAGACTCACCTCGCGTCTCGGTAAGTCGTGAATCCTGAAATCACTAGTGTTCAATCCCCCGAGCTAAAGTCCTCCTATATCACAATACATCTCTAATTAACACTTTCCCAACTAAGGTTGACTACTCTTTAACAAGTCAACTTAGGTCAACGGTCAACTTTGACCAGACTCAGCGAGTGCACAATAGCGACTCGGCGAGTCTGAGCGTATACACTGATTTCCCTGAAATCCTCCCTTGACACGTCGAGTATCCTCCTAACTCGACGAGTTCCACCTGGCATGAGTTGTGGGGCCACTACGACTTAACTCGCCGAGTCTCAAGAACAACTCGGCGAGTCCAGCTTGACTCAGTCCACCTGTCCACTCAGACTTCCCCCTGACTTACTGAGTCAACCCTCCCCAACTCGGCAAGACCACTCGTTGTGTTGTCGGGCAACATTATACTACTCGCCGAGTATGTTCTTCGGACTCAGCGAGTCCGTGCTATGAAATGACTCAAACTTGCTCATAAGGTCAGATCCAGTCCATTAACCCATAGATCCAGTCCTTCCAAGCATATTTATCACGTAAAGTCACTATCTTGATGCACATACAATCTCTATATGACCATAAATGATGTTTTTGTCTCAAATACTACAACCCAAGGTCATAAACTCCATTGCTATACATAAAGCTTGAAGAATGAGGCTCTCTGGACCTCTATGGATCCAGATCCAGAGTCTCAACACAAGAAGGGAACTATTTGGCATCAAATCATCCCATAAATGTCCATAAGAAACCCTATATCCCATTATTCATCACAAAACAGAAAGTAATCCGAAATCATACCTCTAGATTGATGATCTAAGCTTCAAATCCACAGAATAGCAACCTCCTTTGCTTCCTCTTGCTTAGAATCTTCTCCTTCTTTGCTAAATGACACACACAAGGGTCAAGAATGCTTCCTTTCTCTCTTAAAACATTCAAGCACACAAGGGTTTCTCTCTAAGGGTTGGGTGAGCATAAATGACGGCCATAAGGCCCTTTAAATAGGCCACAAACCCTGGAAATTAGGGTTTCACCACACAGCATGGACTCGTCGAGTCCGGACGCGAACCCGTGCCCAAATCCGCGATCCTACTCGGCGAGTCTGGGCTCCAACTCGCCGAGTCCACTCACAATTCCATAAATAAATCCAAAATAAATACCTGAAAATTTCGGGCTGTTACAATATATATATATATATATATATATATATATATATATATATATATATATCTAATATGTTTATTGAGCAGGGTGCGTTGATTATATTGTATTATATTTATCTTTGTGATTCTTGCCTGTGTTTATGTGTTTGTATGTATAGCGGGCGGGGCCTGCTGATTGACCGATTTGTTCCGAATGGGGCTTAATGTCCGGCGGGGCCCGATGACAGGCAGAGCCCATTAATATGTTTGATATGTATGGTGTGGTATTTTGCGGAATTCACTAAGCTTTGTGCTTATGGTTTTTAGTTTATGTTTCAAGTACTTCTGGTTCGAAGGGGAGGAGTATGGGATGATTGCAGTGCATACACCATGTTGTTGTGCATTTTATATGACTCTGACTGTACTTGGATGTTATTTGATATACTATGATTTCACTATGGTTTTATGATATTATTATGGATAATGGTTTTATTAATATAAAAATCAAAATTTTTTGGTCTTAATTTTTAGGACGTTACAAGTTGGTATTTGAGCCTTAGTTTGAGGGATTCTGGCATACTCTTCGGTGTGTCAGAACTCAAACTGGGGGTTTGGTAAATTTTCCAAAAGAGATGTTTTATAAAAGGGTTTTCTAATAAAATAAGAAGGGTGTGGTGCATGCAATCTACCGAGCTCAAGTAAGTTTTACATAAATACTCATACATGTTTTATGATATGCTTTGATTTGTGAATATGTGAATCGCATGTGTTGGGTCAAAAATATGGTTTATACTTTGCTTTTCTAGGAAAATATATTTTTATGTAATGTTGTATGTGTTTGCGGTTTGTGTGTATGGCCGTACACGTGTGTACAGCTGCACACCCTGTGTACGACCGTACACAGGGTGTGCGGCTGTACACACGTGTACGGTTGGAGGTCCATATAAATAGATGTAATGGGTAGAGGAGTGTATGGTTAGAAAAGAGAGAAGAGGAACATGTTCTAGAGAGAAGAATAGTGTGTGTGAGAGAATCTATTGTATATGGAGCATCAATCATATCTTTGAATACATCATAGATTCTTCTTCCCCTTCTCTTCTATATTGATCTGATATCATCCAATTGGTTGGGATTCCGCACCATCAATTGGATCTGATTGATACACAAGTAATTTTGGGGACTTACAATTGGTATCAAAGCTTGGCTTGTATCAATCAATTTTGTCAGATCTGGAGCTTATTTGATCTTATTTTGAAAATATAATATCGTTTTTGGATAGATCTCTGAAAATTAGGGGGGTTTCTTCTTTGCATTTTTCATAAAAACGAGTTTTTGATCGAGTTTTTGAGCAAAAAATGGTGAAAAACGTTGTTTTTTCGTGAATCTGTTGAAGGTGTGCAGCTGGTTGAAGGAGTGCGGCTCGGGTGTGCGGCCTTGGTTCTTAGTTCAGCGCACATTTAAAAAGGGGGGAGCGAAGTTGGAGGCGACGGGGATCGAACCCGGGTCTCCTCCCAACACATGACGCGTCTTACCAGTTGGGCTAGGCAACAACTTGATTCATTCCTTCCGAAATTAATTCATAAAGAGTCCCTCTCGGTTCCTTATTTCGCAAATTGTCACTTTTAACCCCAAAAATCAATTTCTTTCATTTTTAAATTACATTTTCAATCAAAAATTTTAGTTTTTAATTTTTGACTTTTGCCCTTAAATTTTGACTTTGACATTTCTAGTTTTACCTTTGACTTTAAACTTTGACTTTTTCATATATCTTTCAAATTTTCAAATTTAGCTTTTCGGTTTGAGTTTTAAGTTTGACTTTTTGAGTTTGACTTTTAAGTTTGACTTTTTAAATTTGAATTTTAAGGTTGACTTTCTTGGTTTTTAAGTCAAAGGGAAATTATATATATATATATATATATATATATATATATATATATAATAATAATAATAATAATAATAATATGAGTTCCACATCAATTCCGGTAAATGAAGTTTCATGTACTCCATCTTGTGTTAAAACTATTCAATTTTTACGAGAATCAATAGATCTAATCAAGAGAGAGAATGAGGACTTAAAATACGAAGGATATCAACTAAGGAAAGGACAGAAACCCCTGGAAGCTCAATTAGAAACCAAATTCAAGGATTTCCGAAAACTCCAAGAAGATTACAGCAACAAGTGTGAAAATTATGATTACATTAAGAAAAAACTTGATGCTTTGAAAATTAAGTGTGAAAAAACAGATATTAGTTTCAAAAATTACACTGCATCAAGTAAGATAATCGAGTCCTTATTTGAAAACCAATTAAAATTCAAAGATAATCAAAACAAGGGTTTAGAGTATGATTGTGTTCCTCCACCTTTCAATCATAACTACACATCCATCCCTATGACACACGAAGAAATTGACAAGGAGGCATATCTCCAATATGGGAAACCTGTTGCGGTTGTGCCAGAAAAGGATGAAGTGAAGGTTTCTAATGATTCTGTTACATATGCAGGTAAAGTAGCAGAAGATGAGAACAAGGAGAAAACTGTTGAACAATCCAATGACTCCTTGAACTCTAAATTTGTTGCTTCGAACTCAATTGCTTCTGATCAACCTGCTGTTGAGAAATACAGGTCTCTAAAACAAGCGAAGCCGACAGCCTGTTGCAAGTGTGCATGTGAGAACAACCAGAGACAAGGCAAGGATACGCCACCAGGGGTAGGAAGAAACAACTTCAAAGTGAAGAAAAAGACTTGTTTTCACTGTGGAACAGACACAGTGCCAAAAATTGTCCAAATCACGCATACGTTCCCTACTACGTACAAGGCTGATAGAACGCGCCAAAAGGGAGATTTTCTAAAAGAAACCCCTCTAGGTCGCGTTTAGAAAATGGTGACTGGAACGCGCAGAAGGCCAAGAATCAAGCCCACAAGGATAAGAATCTGAATCCCAAGGGAAAGAAGGGAATGCCGACCAAGAAGCTAAATCCAAGAGATGCTCCCGTGAATCCAAAATCAAAGTCATCTCAACGACCGACATCAAGATCAAAAGAAAGTACTGAGCCACCCATTAGAACGAAAAAGAAATGGGTTAAACCCAACTACAGATGGTTTCCAAAGGTCCATTCTCCCAAATCTTCTAATGATTCTAATATTTCAACATCTTTTATTTGTGATAAATAAGACATGTCGTGGGAGAATGTTCCTTGCAAAGATGACAATGGTCAACCAAGTTTCAAAATGGACTAGATTCCACAGACCAACTGATCCCGCTCTGTGTCGGAGCAGCTATGGAGGCATATTATTAGACTTCGGTTTGTTGATAGTGGCTGTTCCAGGTACATGATCAGAGGCATCTCTCAACTGTGCAACACTCAAAACTTTGTTTGAGAGTATGTGTCCTTTGCAAGAAAGGAAGAAAGGAAGGGATCACACAATGGGGTTTGTGGTTAACGATGTGAAGAATTTTCGGATATGTTATGAGTTTATGCGTGCTGTTCTCAGACCTTCTGGATGCAAATTCAATCGGTGACTTACGGTTTGAGTTTTCTTCTCTATACTCCTGAGTTTATCTAACTTTGATTCGTTTTAAAGACAATTCTTTATTATCTTAATAGTTTTTTGTTAGTATTGTTTGGGAAGTGATATCAACAAGTGACAACGGGCAATCTGAGTCTGTGTAAAGTACCAAAGCTGAATTGTCTAGACTCTGTGTTCGATGCGTTGGTAGGAACGAAGAATTTAATGGGCTTAACTAGGCAAAGATGAACCTAAGAAATCAAATGAATTGACAAATCTTGACCTAGATAGATCCGTTTAGCCTGACAATACGACGCTCGGATAGGTTGAGCAGGGAGATATACATGAGAATCCACCAGTCACACTAAAGAACCCGTATCTAGAATTGTGGTTTTACTTTTCCTTGATGTACGGATTCTGTCCTTATTTCCGATATTGACGGGGCGACTGGGGAATTCTGATGAAGTAGGTCTGTAGAAAATTATTTTATTTCTTTCTTACTGTTAGTCATATGTTGCTTCCTTTACGTGATTGGAAGAGATCCGACCTGGACTGAAACATATGCAAATCTATTTCTCTGTATATTATATCTATGAAATTCTTCTTATCTGTTAGCCATATGCTATCTCCTTTGTGCGATTAACAATCCGACCTGGTACACAGCATATGCAACCTTCTGCTTCTCAATCCCTCTAAAAACTATAACTAATAATAATCTAAATCTATCCTCTCTATGAATAATAGCTTGCTCACCTAAAGTAAGTAGTATCTTAGGAGTTCTTGATTATTGGAGTATATAAGGAAGCGGGAAACACGTTCTAGTACATCTAAAATTGAACAATTCTAGATTGTCTGTAGATCTCACTACTCAATTTAGGTGGACAACAATATCCTTGGTTGTCGTCAGATGAATGGTCCATAGGAAGTTTTATGTAGGAACTTAGGATCAACTAGTCTTGTCACTTATAGCGTGTCCAAAATTTGTCACAATTCTTTGTGTTTAAGTGGACCACAATACCGGTGATCGACCAGATCTATTCATGAAGGGGAAGGAACTGACAAATGGATTAAGACTATGTAACATCTTTGATCCCAAATATTTTTGTTTTTGTTAAATTTGTTCATAGTTTTCCTCTATGCACAAATTTAGGGGGAGAATTAAATAAATATATTCAAAAATCAAACAAAAATCAGAAAAATTTAAAAATCAAACAAAAAATAGAAAATAAAAAATAAAAAATAGTGTTATTTTTGCTTTATTTTTTCAAAAAATATCAAAAATCCAAAAATATTTTTTTGTGTGCTAATTTTTCTTTTAGTTTTGTTTTGTCTTGAAAAGTGATTTCAGGTGTCGATGAGACTCATGGAGTCTGTATCGAGATTTCTGATCCGAAGCTTCATTCGTTAGCATTGAAGAATTTTCATTCGAAGGAGCAAGAAATGAAGATTATTCTTTCGACTTTCAATCCTTCAACCCTAGAAGCAAGGTGAAGCTGACTTCAAGATTTTGTGACAGACTGCATTGAAGCCTCCTCAATCAGTCTACTGCTATCTATAAACCTGTTGAAGTGATCCAGAAGATTCGTTCTCTTTATTCTCTCTGAAGATTCTCAAGCTGAAAGCGCCATCTTTCATGAATCTCTACAAGAAGCCTCCTTACCCAATGTGCGTTCAAAGTCAAATTCTGCAGAAATTCCAACTGCTCAAGATGAATTCATTCATTGAAGATTCATATGTTCATCTTGATGTTGTGATGATATTTGAAGATTAATGCTGAAGGCAAACTCCCAATGAAGATTAACAAGAAAAGCCAGCTACTTTTTAGGGGGAGTTTGTTGGGAAAATTAGAAAAGAAAAATATAAACCAAAGGGAGATTGTTGGGTCAAAAATATGGTTTATACATTCCTTTTCTAATAAAATATATTTTTCTGTAATTTTGTGGACATCTCCCCCTTGGTTTATAGCTTTCTTTTCTAATTGGCCCAACAAACCCCCCCTAAAAAGTAGTTGGCTTTTCTTATTAATCTTCATTAGGAGTTTGGCTTCAGCATTAGTCTTCAAATTTCTTCACAGCATCAAGATGAACATATGAATCTTCAATAAATGAATTCATCTTGAGGAGTTGGGATTTCTGCAGAATTTGACATTGAACGCACATTGGGTGAGGAGGCTTCTTGTAGAGATTCATGAAAGATGGCGCTTTCAGCTTGAGAATCTTCAAAGAGAATAGAGAGAACGAATCTTCTGGATTACTTCAGCAACTTTATAGATAGCAACAGACCGATTGAGGAGGCTTCAATGCAATCTGTCACATAATCTTGAAGTCAGCTTCACCTTGCTTCTAGGGTTGAAGGATTGAATGTCGAAAGAATAATCTTCATTTCTTGCTCATTCGAATGAAAATTCTTCGATGCTCACGAATGAAGCTTCGTCTAAGAAATCTCGATATAGACTCCATGAGTCTCATCTACTCCTGAAATCACTTTTCAAGACAAAACAAAACTAAAAGAAAAATTAGCACAAAAAAATATAATTTTGGATTTTTGATATTTTCTGAAAAAATAAACAGAAATAACACTATTTTTTTTTGATTTTTGATTTTCTATTGTTTGTTTGATTTTTGAATATATTTTTTTAATTCTCTCCCTAAATTGTGCATAGAGGAAAACTATGAACAAATTTAACAAAAACAAAAATATTTGGGATCAAAGTTGTTAGACAGTCTTAATCCGTTTGTCAGTACCTTCCCCTTCATGAATAGATCTGGTCGATCGTCGGTATTGTGGTCCACTTCAGCATGAAAACTTATGACAACTTTTAGGAATGCTATCAGTGACAGGACAGATTGATCCTAAGTTCCTAGATAAAACTTCCTAAGGACCATTCATCTGACGACGACCAAGGATATTGTTGTCCACCTAAGTTGAGGAGCGAGATCTACAGACAATCTATAATTGTTCAATTTTAATTGTACTAGAACGTGTTTCCCGCTTCCTGATATACCCCAATAACCAAGAACTTCCTAGATACACCTTACTTTAGGTGAGTAGACTATTATTCATAGAGAGGATAGATTTTGATTATGATTAATTATAGTTTTAGAGGGATTGAGAAGTAGAAGGTTACATATGCTGTGTAGCAGGTCAGATTGTTAATCACACAAAGGAGACAACATATGGCTAACAGATAGGAAGAATTTCATAGATATAAGATGTAGAGAAATAGATTTGCATATGTTGCAGCCCAGGTCGGATCTCTTCCAATCACGTAGAGGAGGGAACATATAACTAACAGTAAGAAAGAAAGCAAATAATTTTCTACAGACCTACTTTATCGTAATTCCCCAGTCGCTCCGTCAATACCGAAATTAAGGACAGAATCCATACATCGAGGAAAAGTAAAACCACAGTTCTAGATACGAGTTCTTTAATGTGACTGGTGGATTCTCATTTATCTCCCTGCTCGACCTATCCAAGCGTCGTATTGTCAGGATAAATGGATCTATCTAGGTCACGATTTGTCCAGTCATTTGACTTCTTAAGTTCATCTATGCCTAGTCAAGTCCATTTAAATCCTTCATGCCAACCAGCGCATCGAACACAGAGCCTAGACAATTCAACTTTGGTACTTTACACAGACTCAGATTCCCTGTTATCACCTTTTGATATCACTTCCCAATAATACCTACTAATGAAAAACTATAAAAGATTGTTTGTATATCTGGAAGCGGGAAACACATTCTAGTACATCTAAAATTGAACAATTCTAGATTGTTTGTAGATCTCACTACTCAATTTAGGTGGACAACAATATCCTTGGTCGTCGTCAGATGAATGGTCCTTAGGAAGTTTTATCTAGGAACTTAGGATCAACTAGTCTTGTCACTTATATCGTGTCCAAAATTTGTCACAATTCTTCGTGTTTAAGTGGACCACAATACCGACGATCGAACAGATCTATTCATGAAGGGGAAGGAACTGACAAATGGATTAAAACTGTCTAACATCTTTGATCCCAAATATTTTTGTTTTTGTTAAATTTGTTCATAGTTTTCCTCTATGCACAAATTTAGGGGGAGAATTAAAAAAAAAATCAAAAATCAGAAAAATTCAAAAATCAAACAAAAAAAATATAGAAAATTAAAAAAAATAGTGTTATTTATGTTTTTTTTTGAAAATATCAAAAATACAAAAAATATATTTTTTTGTGTGCTAATTTTTTCTTTTAGTTTTGTTTTGTCTTGAAAAGTGATTTCAGGTGTAGATGAGACTTGTGGAGACTGTATTGAAGATTTTCTAAGCCAAGGCTTCATCCGTGAGCATTAAATAATTTTCATTCGAAGGAGCAAGAAATGAAGATTATTCTTTAAATATTTAATTTGTCAACCCCAGAAGCAAGGTGAAGCTGAAATTGAAGATTATGTCACAGATTGCATTGAAGCCTCCTAAATCAATCTACTATCTATAAACCTACGCAAGTAATCCAGAAGATTCGTTCTCTCTATTCTCTCTGAAGATTCTCAATCTGAAAGCCCCATCTTTCATGAATCTCTACAAGAAGCCTCCTCACCCAATGTGCGTTCAATGTCAAATTCTGCAGAAATCCCAACTGCTCAAGATGAATTCATTTATTGAAGATTCATATGTTTAGCTTGATGTTGTGAAGAAATTTGAAGATTAATGTTGAAGCCAAACTCCCAATGAAGATTAACAAGAAAAAGCCAGCTACTTTTTATGGGAAGTTTGTTAGGCCAATTAGAAAAGAAAGTTATAAACCAAGGGGGAGATTGTTGGGTCAAAAATATGGTTTATACTTTGCTTTTCTAGGAAAATATATTTTTATGTAATGTTGTATGTGTTTGCGGTTTGTGTGTACAGCCGTACACGTGTGTATGACCACAGACCTTGTTTACGGCCGCACACCCTATGTACGACCGTACACAAGGTGTGCGGCTGTACACACGTGTACGGCTGGAGGTCCATATAAATAGATGTAATGGGTAGATGAGTCCATGGTTAGAAGAGAGAGAAGAGGAGCATGTTCTAGAGAGAAGAACAGTGTGTGTGAGAGAATTTATTGTATATGGAGCATCAATCATATCTTTGAATACATCATTGATTCATCTAAATTCTTCTTCTCCTTCTCTTCTATATTGATCTGACATCATCCAATTGATTGGGATTCCGCACCATCAATTGGATCTGATTGATATACAAGCAATTTTGGGGACTTACAGCATGCTAGGTAGGGTTAATGATCTTCTTAGGTTTTGCATGATAGAATGCTAGGAGATATGCCTTTATATGCCTAATGTATGAGCTTGTAGACTTGCATGCTAGTAGTGTTCAGTCAGTGATAGGATGGCCTGTTTAGGTTATGCTTGTTCCGATTACTCGATGCTCAAATATTGCTTGCTTTGTGCTTTTAGGATTTTCCATTAACCTCACCTAGCTGGTAAGTGAGTATACGAAGTTACATATTGTTGAAACTAAATAATTCTAGAAGGTTAGGTTTTAACTTTATTGCATAGCTCTTGTTCGAGTCCAACCGTTCTAGTGTGGGGAGTAGTGTGGTGGTTACCGTAGGAAAACCTATGAAGCATTTAGTGTTGGGAACCTTATCTTGTTAAGGATTATATGTATGGATAAGGAGTAGCTTAGAGGATTCAAAGAGATCCTTAAGGAAAGTATGAATAGATGTGGAAGGTATTATGGGCTCATACTACTGGAAGCAGAGGATTTGTACTCGAGTTAAGGAGTGTTGACATGATACTAGGAAGCTTATAGAGTATGAGACTCCTCGATATATATATATATATATATATATATATATATATATATATATATATATATATGCACATTCTGATGCATTGTATGGTCTTCTTTCAGTATAGTGACCCTTCGAGGAAGACCAGTTTGTGGTTTTGGGGCTGGGGCTACCCTTCGAGGAAGACCCGCAACATACTTAAGCAGAGTCCTATGATGTTTGGTATGGTCAAGGAGAGCATTACAGAGATTTTGGATGAGCACTTGAGCGCTTTTTGGTATGAGATGGTGGCACTGATGGAGCTCACACATTGTTTTTTTGTGAGTTCCATGCATGTGGAGCCCCAGATTTCTTCGGGAAGAAGGACTTGATCGCAAACAGAAGTTGGTTAGCGTATGTTGCTAATGCCTTCTGCGCTAGCAGCAAATGTCAGACTTGCTTCTTGTCTTCTGAAAGACAGAGCTCGAGACTAGTAGGAGGAGGTAGGACATGCCATGGGAGGCGAGGCGATTGAGTCGATGGATCGAGACTGAGATCACCACTATGTTTCGTGAGACAACGTTGCTGTTTCCGCAATATGTGGAAGACGAGAAGATGAAGAAGGCGAGATACCATGAGATGTTGAGGAGTGATAATCGACAGTTTGTGAGCTGGTCCAATTACAAGACAGTAGATAATATGATAGCAAGGGCCAGGGAGAGAGAGATTGATTTGGAGATGGAGAGGAAAAGGAAGCCATATAAGGTTCAGAGTTCAAAGGGTTCGAGGAGTAGGGATTTCTAGCTGACAACCGAGGAGGCTCGCGCAACACCAAATGTTATGACGAGTATATATCTTCTCCTTATATCTTTATTTATATTGATTTGTCTACTTATATTTGTGTGTTTTATTTTAGGATTGTTCCTCGTGAATGGTATCTCTGCATTGATATTGTTTGATTTGGGGGCTACCCGATCTTTTTTATCGCTTGCGCTTAGCAAGAGGTTCGTTGGAGCTCTTGGGAACAGTATTGTCCTTTAGAGGATGAGATTGTGGATGATCGATCTATCTGGGAATCGAGGTTTCATCAGGGTTGTGTTCTTGAGATATTCAGCGAGCAGTATCCGATTGATTTAGTTCCCATCCCTTTGCACAGGAACAAGGTTATTGTAGGGATGGACTATTTGAGCCCCAATGGGGCGGTGATTGAGTGCGAACAATAATTGGTATGCATTCGAACAATAATTGGTATGCATTCGGACCCTAAGCGGGGGAGAGTTAGTGGTTCAGGGGAAGAGTGATCATCGTGAGCTAATTCTGTGTTCAGCAGCTAGGGGTAGACGCTATTTTCAGTAGGGTTATTCTAGATATGTTGCCTATGTTATGGATACCCGGGAGAAGGATAAGGAAACTGTGGATGACGTGCCAGTCGTTTGGGAATACCAAGATGTGTCCCTAGAGGACTTGCTTGGGGTGCCTCCAGAAAGGAAAGTGGTGTTTAGGATTGACTTGGTTCCAAGTGCGGCTCCGATAGCCAAATCACCATATTGGTTAGCTCCTCTAGAGTTGTAGGAGTTGTCTACACAACTACATGAGCTGTTAGACAAGGGCTCATTCGGCTAAGTAGTTTACCATGGGGAGCACCGATCCTATTTGTGAAGAAGAAAGATGGGTCACATCGGATGTGTATTGAGTACCGGAGCTGAATAATCTAAAGGTGAAGACCATTATCCACTCCTAAGGATTGATGATTTGTTTGATAGGCTTCAGGGTGCATCTTGGATTTCCAAGTTTGATCAACATCCAGGTTATCATCAGATAGGGGTCAAGGAGGAAGATGTGTAGAAGACGGCCTTCTGGACTCATTATTGTCGTTACTAGTTCGTGGTGATGTCATTTGGGCTCACCAATGCTTCATCCGCATTCATGGACCTCATGAACCGCGTATGCAGGCTGATGCTGGATTGGTTTGTGATTGTATTCATTGAAGACATCCTGGTCTAATCCAAGACCCAAGAGCTGCAGGAGGAGCACTTGAGGGAGATATTAGAGAGTCTGAGGAGAGTGACTATATGCGAAGTTCTCTAAGTGTGAGTTATGGTTGTGCAAGGTGCGGTTTCTAGGACACCTTGTCAATGAGAATGATATTCTGGTCGATCCGACTAAGGTTAAGGTCATGATGAGGTGGGAGGTTCCGAGGTCTACTTCTAAGATTCAGAGTTTCCTTGGGTTGGAAGGTTACTATCGGAGGTTCATTCAAGATTTTTCCAAGATAGCGGTTCCTCTAACTCGGTTAATGAGGAAGACTGTCACTTTTCTCTAGGGGCCTGAGCCGAAAGAAGATTTTGAGACCCTTAGCCAGAGATTGTGTGAGGTGCCAATTTTCACCTTGTCGGAGGGTGTTAAGGATTTGGATGGTTTATTTTGATGCGCTGATCATAGGTTTTGGTGCAGTTCTGGTGCAGAGGGTTCGCATGATTTCATGCGCTTTTAAGCAATTGAAGCCTCATGCGGCGAATTATCCGACACATGATTTAGAGCTTGGTGTTGTGGTTTTCGCCCTCAAGATTTGGCGACATCGTCTCTATGGGGTCCGCGGTACTATTTACATGGATCACAAGAGCCTGAGGTATTTGATGGATCAGTCGAATCTAAACATGAGGTAGCGTTGGTGGTTAGATGTGGTGAAGGATTACGATTATGAGATCCTTTACCATACGCGAAAGGCTAATGTGTAGGCCAATGCTCTCAGCTATAAGGCAGTCGCAACTCCGATCAGGGATGTCTGTGTGAGGATGATAGTGATTACTCCACCTTTATAACTGATTCAAGAGGCTCAGGTTGAGGCTATAGAGGAAGGGAACCAGAAGAGCGAGCACATAGTGGTTCAGGTGGCTTCACCCGATTATGATAGTTGGGGTTATTGACTCTCCATCGGAGGGTGTAGGCTCCTTATTAGGGTGGTGCACATCAGGTTCTCATGGAGGAGGCATACAAATCGAGATTCCCCATTCATCCTGAGGTGACAAAGATGTATAAAGATCTCTGTCCTGATTATTGGTAACCTTGTATGAAGAGGGATGTAGCTTGGTATGTGGAGACTTGCAGGAAAGTTAAGGCCGAGCATCAGCTGCCTCACGGAAAGATGTAGTCGTTAGACATTCTCATTTAGAAATGGGAAGATATCTCCATGATTTCGTTATGAAGTTGTCTCGGACTGCATGCAGAGTGGGTTTGATTTGGGTCATTGTGGATCAATTTACGAAGCGTACACATTTTATTACAACTCAGGAGAGTATCTCTGTGGAGAAGTTGTCCGACATATACATCAGGGAGGTTATGGCATGACATTGGGTTGCATATCGCTTGGATCTTCCTGAGGAGCTTAGTTATATCCATAGCAAGTTTCACTTTTCTCAATTGTTGAAAATTTTAGTGGATGATTCCGCGGTGGTTCCATTAGAGGATATTCAGGTGGACAATTGTATGGATTATATCTAGATGGAGATTCTTGATAGAAGGACAAAAACCTTAAGGAATAAGGTTGTTATTAGTGAAAGTTCAGTGGCAATACCGCAAGGGGTCAGAATGGACATAGGAAAGAAAGGATGAGATGAGGAAGCACTACCTAGAGTCATTTAGGGCAGTGGACTTTGAGGACAAAGTCTGATTAAAGTGGGGGAGAATTGTAACATTCGAGATTTTGGTATGTTTCTTTTAAGCCCTTTATGTATAAATTTATCTGATTTTAGTCCCTAGCTCAATACGCGGGGCGTTCTCTATGATTACGCTTAGCGTACTGGGCCGAATTTGGATGGTGGATTCACCCACATACGTACGACGTACGTGGGAATATGCATGACGCACACAATACATGGGCAAACCCTAATTTTTAGGGTTTGTGCGCATTTAAACAACTTTAAGACACCCCTGGACCTTCTATTAAACAACCTCCATCTATTTATACCCTAAGATCGAAACCCTAAGTGTCATTTTTGAGATTTAAATTTGAAAGTGCGTTTTGATGGTATTTTTGGTGAAGTAAAAGGAGAAGTACACTTGGAGGTTGCTTGGGAGTTGGTTGAGCTAGTAGATCCAGAGTCATCTTCATCTTAGAAAGCCATTTGAGGTAAAAAAGCTCTCATCTTGATGGTTCTATATGCTAGATCTAACTTATTATGTATTTATGCATTTTTGGGTCTTTTAAGGCTATTTGAGATTATGATCTACTCCAGAAGCCATGGATGTTAGATCTTAGCACATTTGAGGTCCCCTGTGCATAAAAATGCAACCTTTATGAGTTATTTTGGTCCATTCATGAGTTAGGATCCTTAATTTTTTGAGTTTTGGGTCCCATTAAGTTATACATGGGAGTAAAGTTGCCAACTATACATGTTATGTCACCATTTAGGATCATATATGAGAGTTTGGCTTGATGGATTAAGCAATTGCGTGCTTAATGGGTTGATTTGGTTGTTTGCAGATTATGCGAGGTGTACCTAGCTCGTACACTGTGCGTGTTGCCCCGGAAGGAGTACGTTAAGCGTAGGTCTATGTACGCCCAGTGTACTCAATAGTTTGACCATCAGTTGACTTTGACGGGTTTGGGCCATATGTTGGACTTTTAGGGTTTGGGCCTTGTTGAGCCATTATACTTCTGACTTTGGGCCATGGATAGACTATGGTATTTCTTGGAATTAGGTCCATGATGATTTTTGGGCCCAAGTAGGAAGTTGGGCCATATTGGGCCTTAGGATGCCATTTAGGAATTTTGGCCTTTTTAGCAAATGGGTTTGGACTTTGTTTTGGGCCAAGTAAGAAAAGGGTAAAATGGTGTTTTACCCTAGATGTTAGATAAATAATTTAGATTCTTGATTATGGGTCGAGATCTAATTATTTTGAAGATGTTAGCGTTGGGATTTTCCGGATCAGCAGACCGAGATTTTATCAGAGAGATTCAGCAACTTGAGGTGAGTTTCCTCACTGTGTTTTGTGGGTCAAAGGTGGCAATGCCAGCCCATGGTTTATGATGATTAGGATGCTAGTTGTTTGTGTAACTTTCATGTATGTTTTTCTGATATGTTTACCGGGCGGGGCCCGATGATTATATTGTATGTTATTTATCTTTGTGATTCTTTCAAGTGTTTATGTTTTTATATGTATATCGGATGGGGCTCGATACCAGAAGGGGACTGATGAATGGAAAATTTGTTCCGAGCGAGGCTCGATGCTAGGTAGGGCCCGATGTCGAGCGGGACCCGATGACGGGCAAGGCCCATTATATGTTTGATATGTACGGTATTTGGTATTTTGGGGAACTCAGTAGGCTTTGTGCTTACGGTTTTTAGTTTGTATGTAAGTACAACTTACCTTCTGCAAACCGATGGTCAAACTTTGGAGGATATGCTAAGAGCATGTACCTTGGAATTCCAAGGTAATTGGGATGAACATTTACCTCTGGTAGAATTTTCCTACAGTAATAGTTTTGACTCAAGCATCAAGATGGCACCTTATCAAGCTTTGTATGGACAGTGTTGTTGAACGTCGTCATGTTGGCTTGAAGCTGGAGAAAAGCAATTTATGGGACCCGAGATAGTCCATCAGACTGCTGAAAAGCTGAAATTGATTAGGGAAAGGATGTTAGCAGTTCAGGATCGTCAAAAGAGCTATCCTGACAAGAAAAGACAACTGATGACATTCAAAGTTGGAGATCGGTTTTACTTAAAGTCTCACCATGGAAGCGAATTATAAGATTTGGTAAAAAGGGAAAAGTTGAGTCCAATGTTTATTAAACCATTTAAAGTTCTTCAGAGGATTGGGAACCAAGCTTACAAGCTAGAACTACCATAAAAAGTACATGGTATTCATAACACTTTCCACGTGTGTTATTTGAGGAAGTTCATGGGAGAAGTTCTCGACATAATTCCAATTTCTGAATTAAGGTTGGATGATAACAAGAGGCTAATTGAAGAACCAAAGGCAATTGTTGACTATAAGACTAAGAAGTTGCGACGCAAGATGGTCGATTTAGTGCTTGTGCGATGGAAACATACGAATGGGCCAAATCTCACCAGGGAAATGGAGAGTGACATGATGAGTCGCTATCCGCATTTGTTTGCTGATGTATGATTCTGGGGAAGGAATCATCCTAAGGGGGAGAAAACTGTGACGTCCGTGTGTCTGGGCTAAGCATTAATGATGATGTAATAGTCTAAGTCAACCATTGTAACTCGTTTTGAAGTAATAAAAATGAATTGTTTGAGTATTATGTGCTTTATACTTATTTACGATGATATAATAAATTAAGTATAAAAATTAGTGTCAAAAATAAAATGTAAGATAAACCCGATATCTATGAAGAAAGTTGTAGTGGTCATAATAAGGATTTCAAAGATATAAAGAACGCCAAATCCGAGTTATAACGAAGAAGTTATGACCTATCGAAGTTTCGCGACCAAACCGACACGACACTGGGAATCGTAAAAAGTGAGTTTATGATAGAGTACTGTTTAGCATTAAGGTTCTAAATAAAAGTTGTAGAGTACGTCTCCACCTTCACGTGTATATAAAGAACGTCAAAAACGAAGCTCGTATGCAAAAATTAAGGCCTTCCGAAGATGTAGCTGTCTGAGAGCATGATACGTGTCAAAAACCCTAATCTGACTGGACTCACGATGTTACCAACAATTCTCACGATGTGAGGAGTCGAAATGCTACATTTCGAAGCTATAAGATGCATGGCAAGTCTACGAGATGATAAGTCAAAAGCTCACGACGTGAGCAATGGATTTGTTACGACGTGAGGAGTCAAACGGACACTATGCAAGCCTAGAACACAAATGGTGAAGCTACAAGGTGATCAACCATGGTTCATGATGTGAGCAATGAATTCTCATGATGTGAGAGTCCAAATTTTGGATTATAAATAGAAGGCTTGCCTTCTTTGTTCTGGTTACCAAAACACATCTTTCTCGCTCTTGTTTGTTGAAGTCGTTTTGCGTCCCGAGCCCAATGATCACGAATTGCTGACTGTTTACGCTATTAAAGTGAGTGTATAGTCACTTTCATCTTACACATAGATATTAAGTATTTTGTATAAAAATATGTGATATATATATATATATATATATATATATATATATATATATATATATATATATTGTTTGTTTATTTGAGATGGATGTTGAATGAATGTTTTATACATGTTTAGAATGATATAAATTATATATGTATTTTTATCTACAAATATATTGGGTATAACATGGGTAGATGAAATAGTTGATGTGTGATGAAATAAAATGATGAGAGGCCTTGAAGTTGTCAATGTTCCAGTCATCTAGCAAAGTATAGATGATGGCCACATACTTTTCTAGACAGTCCAGTGGAATAATATCAAGCTTGCAAACTGTAGGTGTTTGTGAACGATGTGTTCACCGGTGTACTCCATCCCCTTCATGGTTGCCTTACGGACATATATAGCTGAGGAATCCCCTTAGCAGTATTGTCCATCCCGATGATGATCCTTAGGCTAGGTCCCTTATGATAGGTGTTTAGGGACGTAAAGTGAGGCTAACAAGAATGAGTAACCAAGGTTATTGTTGGTTGATGAAGTTAATAAATTTGTTTATTGTGGGTTAAAAACATTATGTGCTTACCAGGCTCCCAAGATTGACCCACTCAGCTTTCTGTATTACAGGTAGTTAACAAGAGCATAGTTGGATGATGACGAGGGATTTTGGATTATACGCCACTAAATGTAAATAAATGTTGTAAGGCGTATATTGTATTGTTTATGGTTTTGATCTGTATCGATGTTGACATCCCAAGTTTGTAATGAAATGAAAATACATTTCTTTAAGAAATGCTTTTATAAAACCCCCATAGATGGATATTTACACGTCAAGTTGGAAACTTTATGTGTTATTCATGCTCTAGGAGCCCAGATCTACGAATGGCATGGACTGGATTCGAGCAAAATCGCGTTTATGGATCTTGCATGAAACAGACTCGGCGAGTCGCTCATTTGACTTGGTGAGTCTAGTCGCGAGTCTCCGAGATTATCTCCTTTTTGTTGTGTCGAGTCGTGTAGTGAGCCCAGGGCGGACTCGGTGATTTGGAAGCCAAAACTCACCCATGATAGAACTCGGCGAGTCGATGCCCAGACTCGGCGAGTTCAAGGCAATCTCCTTAGATCAAGATCAGACTCGGCGAGTTGTTCATACAACTCGGTGAGTCACATCATTACTTGTTCATCAGATGAAGATGAACTCGGCGAGTTGTTCATAGAACTCGGCGAGTAGGATGAAGGACTTAAACATCAGTTTGGAAGGAGAACTCGTCGAGTCAACGCCTAACTCGACGAGTAGCAACAAAATCCAGGATAGTTATTTGGACATGGACTCGGCGAGTTGGCGAGCCAACTCGGCGAGTCGGGTCAACTGGAAGTTGACTCTGACTTTGACTTAAGGCATGATCAGGGGTAAAATGGCCATTTTACCCAAAGGATAGTTAGCAGTATTTAATTGAGTAAGTTGTGGGAATTACATCCGGAGGATTTCTATTCTGAAATCCTACGATTCTAGGGTGACCTTTCACTAAACTAAAGTATAAAATTCTCCACCCATCGTAGAGGCTTACAGACTCACACCTGGTCACTCCATAAGCCTACGACTAAGAGTCCAACTAATAAGGGCTACTTAAACCTAACCACTACATGGATGCCAACCAATGACCTCAAAGTTATCTCAGTCTAAGCACACACCAATACCTTGCTTAATCTGATCATACAAGATCTCACACCCTACACAATCGAACAGACCCCTCATTGCCTCAGATCCATTAATCTTCATACTACTCAAGGACTGTTCCTCCATCAATATTATCTGCGTTGACCCAGGCATGTGTTGATCTTACCTCAGTCCAACCGACCACTGGAATAATGGCCTGTGACACACTAGTTAATGCCATGATCCCCTCGTAGACTTACAACATTTCCGCAATTTCCAATCAACCTGGTGAAAGCTACGGCTACCCCATAGTGTTTTAACACTTCCACACTTCCATGGACCCAGTCATGGTCTTACCGTTCAACAACTATACCATCTATAATCATCATGAGTTGAACCGACATCTGAATTTAACCCAATCAGGTATTCGGGTTATACTGTGAACCCCCAATCCTTCATCACAAAAGAACAAGCAGAGAGGTTGTAACACAACTCTCAACTTGGATCTATCCAAATACCCATCATGTGTTACTACTGATACGCAATGAAACCTGATTATTCACCTTTGTGAAACCTTTATACCAATGATTCTCCCCTACTTGGATTCAGCTAGGTTCTTCCAATCTACCAAATATTGATGGATTCCCAATCCATCTCTCAACTTTACAATTCAAACTTTTCAACTGTTGGATTAATGTCTAAGTCCATAACTATAATTCGTAATACTTGACTCGACCCGGCATGGTCCATTTGGGTTGCATGGCATCATGCACTTGGATAGACTATAATGAGAGAAATAAGACACTTATGGTTATTAATATATTATAAGTTCTAGTATATTAATAACAAGAATAATGAGATTATTTAATTAGTATTGATCAATAATTAATCTAGGATTAATTAAGTGATCAAAAGAAGACTAATTAAATATATGGGTTGATTGTGTAAATCATCCATACTTGTATAGTGGGCTAATGCTCCATGGATAATCAAGTTGGGCTAAAACCCATAGGATGGTCCGTGGATGCTCTATGGTGTATTTGAACCCATGGATCCAAGGAAATGGAAAGTCATGACAATTAGGGTTTACCCTAATTGTAACACTATATAAAGATCTTATTCTTGACAAAATTGGTACTAGTATGATTCTAGAGGGGCTAGCCGATTTCATGAAGTGTAGAATTCTCTCAAGTTATTCCAAGTGTATTTGGTGTTGTGTGAACCATTTGAGGTGTCACACTTGGGGCACTAGGCACTCAAGCTTCATGAAGACAAGCACTAACAGAAGGTATGTTATTCTAACTTATGTTATTCAAAGTTTAGTATGCTAGAATAGAACAATACCTTGGAAAGTTGATATTTGCATGTATAATAGAGAAAACATAGATCCAAGGTATTTAGGGTTGCATGTACACTTAGGAGTGTTAGAATGCTCATAACCCAACAGTGGTATCAGAGCCTAGGCTTGTTTTCTTGTTATACTTGCAAATGGAGGTGAAAATTCGAGTTTTGATGCTGTCTGCCCAGCAGACTCGCCGAGTCCATGAAGGGACTCGACGAGTCCAAGGCAAAAAGCATCCAACTCGCCGAGTTGGTTAGTGCACTCGACGAGTTGGACCCCCAGACAGCATAAATTCGACCTTTTTGGCTGGAATTGGACTAGGAACATGACCCTAAGATGTTTTTGAACTTATAAACTTGTTTTTGATGTGCTATTGTTCATGCTAATCCAATTTCAAAGATAATTGTCAATAGATTCATGTTTTGTATTAGTTTAAAGTTTAGACTAATTACATGAAAAAGTTTGATTTGAATTATCTTGTTCTTATGAGTTGCTTAGATTAATAGAAAAGTTGAGTGAAAAAGTTGTTTTCAATCCAAATTAATCTAAGAGTTGATTCTAAAATGTGTTTTTGTAACTTGTCCTCAAGTTATATGAAAAGTCACATTTAAGTTTCATAAAACTCATAAAAGTTGGCAAAGGTTACAAAATGAAGAGTCTAGTTCTAATTAATTGGAGTTGTGACTCCATAATTTGTCCTCAAGTTATGGAGGACCAAGAGTCTCTTCATTAAATAAAAAAATAAAAAAAAAGTGTAACCTTAATTAATTCCATAAGTTATAAAATAAAGAAAAGTTAATTCTTTTATTCATTTAAAGTCTTCCATAACTTGTCCTCAAATTATGAAACTTGAAGAGTTTTTTGATTAAAACTACTTTAAACACATAAGTTATGGAATTAATTAGTTTTGAATAGTTCCAAAACTTGCCCTCAAGTTTTGGAATTTGTAAAGTTTTCTCTTATGAATACTTTAACTCCAAGTTAGCCCTCAGAATTTTAAAAGTTAAAATTCAACCCTTATACTTTATAATATTATAAGTTAATAATATATATATATATATATATATATATATATATATATATATATATATATATATATATATATGTATAAGATTAAAGTCAGTCTTACCGCTAGTACGCCTCATTCACGAAGCCGGTCTATAAGGTGGGTATAAGGTTGTTGCCTATAAAATGGCAACTTAATGGGTGTCCACTCTCACCCACCGCTTGCTTGACTAGTGGAGGGTCGTTAGCCGAACGGGTTTGACAGGACTATAATTCTCCCTTCATTAAAAGTATTAATGATAAATACTAAGTAACTAAACTCTTATAAATACCCAATCTTAGTTACTTAGGAAAATGTGAAGAAGGTACTAATCCATGAAATTACACTTTGCACTTTGTTTAAGTCGGTTAGTGGAGTGTGTGTGGTTAACCGGCACACTAACTCGTATTTAACAAGGTAGGCAAAGGGTAACTTAATGTTTATCATAGTATCGATGGAGCGTGTGTGGTTAACCGACACATCGATTGAGGTATAAACACTTAAGGGTACCAAGTAATTTGCATGGTTACTTCACACCTTGTTTTGTGATCCTCGGCATCCCAGTCACAAAACCTGAAGGGCACACTTGAGATTGAAACATGCCATTGAACAGTTCAATGAATCTCAAAAGATCTAGGAGTTTCAAAAACCAATTAAAACCTAATAATACATTTTGTTTATCTTGGTGGAAATTGGTGAATCGTCATTCACCTACCTTCAAATTGTTTTATAGCTTGGATTACGGCATACCACATCTAAGTTATAAAATAGTTTGTTGGGTCCTAGCCTTAATATTTCATATTGGGTGTCATATTAAGGACTTTAAGATCAACTATCTTGAATATCTCCCAAAACATGTCTGGTTTAGACATTTATGATCTTCCCAAATCTCTTGAAACAAGCTTTCCTAAATGAAGATGATGTTCCAATGGAAATCATACTTCTTTCACCTCCGCTAATTATTCTCCGTACCCCACAAGTTCTTAAAAAGTTTAAGGTCACTCGAACCCTATTGGCAAGTGAAGGTCTAGGTGTGGTCACATCTTTGAGATGTAGTCACATATTGACAAGCCGGGAGAGTTGGGTGTCAATGTCTTGAGAAAGTTGGTGGTTCAATCACTTTCTAAGTCACATAGTGAGTTCTTTTGGAACACCAATGAAACAGACTATGACAAGACCCTTAATGATCTTATTTATTTGTTAAGATCAACTTCCTGAAACTTTATGGACATTGACAATGGTGACACTGGAAATATAGAAAAAAACATTCTCTTCCCAAGGAAAGGGATTGACCATAGTCAACTAGGTTGACCAAATGGTAAAGAGAAAAGGCTAAGTCTGTAATAGTCCCGTGTACCATTATCAAAGGGTCCATATGTTTATATTGCCAAAGGAAGGGTCATTAGTTGCGAAGCTGCCAAATTTACCTAAGGATGTTAAAGTTAATAAGTTTGACTTTACTTCAGGTAAAGTCCACTATCTAACTCTGCTAAGTTTCTATTCTGAGATTCTTATTACATGATGTGACTGGGTCACATGTTGATGTTTTAAGAATCAAAGAAAAAGTGAAGGAACTTAAAGAAAGAATATGCTGAATCTGATCACGTAGATGGATTTCTATCGCATAGTTTGAAGATCGGATTCTTAAGCTACTTCTTAGGAGTTATGAGATATTGCTTAGGAATAGATAACAACAAGTTTTCATATGGATTGTAAGGATAGTTTTTTCCGCAAAGTTTTTAAAATAAAAGGATAAAAAAAATTGATTTTCGTTATTTTAAAATATCCTTACAATGGCATTCGAGGAAAAATTGTTGCTTATGTGATTCCATTAATAGCAAGAGTGGAAATATGAAATTGATTCTTTCATTTGTGGTAATGTCTAAATTTACCAAATAAGGAAAGATTCTCTTCACACAAGTCTCAATTGGACCGGAACTTGGAATCATGCAAGTTGTATAGCATGATGAATGAGAACTTTCAAGTATTGGAAAAATTAAGACTAATTACTTATTCACATGGATGTGTGAGTAAAGTAATGGACTAAGGGATCGAGTACATAGTCATGTGCACTGATTAAGTCCACCACAAAAAGATTGATAAGACTATTCACTATTCATCATAGTTTACTAAAGCTCAGTAAATATGATTATACTTACAAGCTTAAGTGTAACTCTGAGACATTGGAAAAGGTTCCAATGTATGGCAGAGCGAATAAGAAGAATCAAATTAGGCAGAAGGATAAAAGTTTCTCAAATCTGAAAAGATGGGAGAGTACTTTAGTATCAGTTCTGTGATAATCTTAATGATTAAGAAACCATATCAAAATTAGTTATCTAAGGAAGTCTTAGTGCATTCTGATGACTAAGAAGAAGGGATCTTGAATTGTTGAAATGGTTAAATCAAGAAGATGAGTCATACTTCGTTCCAATACAAGTCTTAGAGTTATACTCCAAGATTGTAATTTGAGTGACATGTCTTTAAGAAGGTTTAAAACACGTGTCAAATGTAAGAGTAAAAGTTTTCTACTCTTGTACATTTGAAGTTGGTAAGTTGTGATGTTTTGGATAAAACAAAGACCAACTTAGGCCAACTATGTGAAGTGTTTGTCTTCGTTAGAATCCACACTATCTCTTGGATGTTTGACAAGGGAGTCTTATAAGTCAAGAGGACAGTGGGAGTCTTAAAGGTCTTGAAAGTCTCAAGAACTAATCAAGAATAAAACCTAAATTTCTTCACTAGCACACGACTTAAGGTTTATAACCTATCGTGTTGACATATTCCGTGCCTATTCTAGTTAAAGTTGGCTTTGCATATGAGTTCTTAGAGTTCTCAATTTGTTTCACAACAACTTGGAAGCAATGGCAGGCCCTTGAGCTGCCAGGTGGCAAGAAGTTAAGATTGAGTTCAGTCCATATGAGTTCGGATTTGTCATTATCCTTGTCTTGTGACTATTGTTTTGACAATTCACATGGATAAGAACATATACACCATTAAATCTAAGTGTCATAAGGTTTCTCTCCGATTCATGAAAATGATGGTGAGGAAACACTTTCACTAAGTAGATTTTAGCTAGATAGCAATTGTGACATTTGCATTCTTAAAGTCGTTAGTGGAGCGTGTGTGGTTTACCGACACACTAACCTGGACTTGTGAGAAGTGGCAAAAAGGTCTAACCATTATGATTACGGCATACCTCTTCATAATTGTTTAGACACACAAGTGTGCTATCTAAGGGAAGGTGTATGATTTTGATAAAGTTTTATCAGAACAATCTAGTATCAGAAATATAAACTTTGTTAAGAAAGTCAATAAAGTATTGATTTCTAGAAGTCGAGCTTTCTGAGTAAATGTCAAAGCTAGTGGGAGCATAAGTGTTATGCTAATAATCATCATGTTAGTGGGAGCATGATAATTATGATAAGTATTGCAAGTTAGCAATGTTAATTATAGAAAACAAAAGTTTCAGTTCGTGAGGTTGCAGGGGTTGGAAAAGTTGTTTTGCTATAATTAAGGGAGAGGAAATTATACTTCATCTCAAATCTATCAGCTTAGATCTGAGGTTTTAATCACCTAGTCAAGGATATATATGAATTTCATGTTGGAATGGCTCAACATAAGGAAATTTTGTATATGAGTCCATTATTTTCGTTCTAAAATTCGATTATGATTACGGCATCCCTTTTCATAATCTGAATTATGAGAACTTGGCAAATAGAAATGGAAATATTATAGCAAAAGACTGGTTTAGTCTTTATGAGAGACATCATGAATCATGTCCCATATGCTTCGGATATAGGATCGATTACGTGTGCTATATTCATCCTTTCTAAAATTTTCCAAATGCCTGGGGCATTATGAAGGGAAAAAGGTTTAGAACTGGATATGACTAAAAGGATTAAACAATTGTCGAGGACAATCTAAGGTTTACCAAAGATTGGTTGCTCAAGGACAGTTGGAAGTATAGTGATAATTCTGGAAGGACGATATTGACATAATCTGTAAAGAGGCAACTCTTGTTCAGAAGTGATAGTTAAAATGGAATCTGGAAATGTTTCAAAGTTAGAAATTTCAATCTGTGTAAGATTAAGGAAACTTAATGCAAGAAGGATATTTCTAAGGAGTTGATCTCCTTTGGAATACTCTGTAATGATTGTTGCCAGGTCTTTGTGAATTTGTGCATAATCATTACAAGAGGATCAATGCATATAAGTTTAGAATCTAACAGATTTCAGTAAATGGAATGAATTTGGAATTCTTGTATTTGCAGTAAGGATTTGGGAGTGTGAAAAGAGAATCATTGAAGTTATATTCAATTGATCTAGTTCACAAAGTAAAGATCATAGCCAAATATAGTATGCATACTTGGTGTGTGGCATGACTAGTGTTTAGAAAAACATAGTCTACATGCTTGGAGCATGGGAGAACTATTGTTTTAAATTCAAGAATAAAGTTGATAGCTGAAACAGTATACAATGAATAATGTGTAATCATATGGTGATAAATAAAAGGTGTTTTATTTATGTTCATAGGTTTTGATACCATATTGGATTCAATTATTATTGTGTTTCACTTTGCATGTTTTGACTTCCCGAATAAACTAGGTTATTCTTCCGGAATGACTAAGTTATTCAAACCATCCACAGTCGGTCATATGGTGGAAGTAGATATGAATTAAGACTGTAATGGGTTGGCTTGTAGAGGTCTAAGGTGTTGGACAAAGGGCTACAACACTCATGAGTGTTCATAAGTTCTGAGTATTGGATTCAACCCGCGCTCATTGGAATCACTTCATGGATTTTATCACGAGTGATCATGAGACGATAATATCTTATATTCTTCAAACCTAGAGATATGAGTTGTTACTATGAGTTGGTTGTACATTGATTGCACGAAACCGCATTTGGTAACTCGGTGCTATAAAACGTGCCTTTGTATATGATTCAACAAGTAGTAGAACAAGCCATATGAGTCGAAGTTTATCCATTCCTTTTACCTTCGGGATAAAAGCGATATCTGTGGGCCCCTCGATGATTTGATGATGACAAATGGAAGTGCTCGGCCGGGCCAGGACTGATTTGATTTGTTCAATTAGTGAGTCGTCATAAATCGGAAATCGGGAAACAACAAATGGATAGAGAGAATGATTATAATCCATGTCTCAGTCCATACGATATCTAGAATGGAGGAATATATGATCCCTTATCTAATGGACAAGTCATTGACAAAGGTCATAGTTTATCGACAAGGTCAGAGTTCGATAGAAGCTTTTGAGAGCTACGATTGCCAGTTGGTTCCTGAAGTCATACGCAATAATAGTTTTAGACTTATCCTAGTGGGAGACTGTTGGATTAATGTCTAAGTCCATAACTATAATTGGTAAGACTTGACCCGACCCAGCATGGTCCATTTGGGTTGCATGGCATCATGCACTTTGATAGACTATAATGAGAGAAATAAGACACTTATGGTTATTAATATATTATAAGTTCTAGTATATTAATAATAAGAATAATGAGATTATTTAATTAGTATTGATCAAGAATTAATCTAGGATTAATTAAGTGATCAAAAGAAGACTAATTAAATATATGGGTTGATTGTGTAAATCATCCATACTTGTATAGTGGGCTAATGCTCCAAGGATAATCAAGTTGGGCTAAAACCCATAGGATGGTCCATGGATGCTCCATGGTGTATTTGAACCCGTGGATCCAAGGAAATGGAAAGTCATGACAATTAGGGTTTACCCTAATTGTAACACTATATAAAGATCTTATTCTTGACAAAATCGGTACCAGTATGATTCTAGAGGAGGCTAGCCGATTTCATGAAGTGTAGAATTCTCTCAAGTTATTCCAAGTGTATTTGGTGTTGTGTGAACCATTTGAGGTGTCACACTTGGGGCACTACGAACTCAAGCTTCATGAAGACAAGCACTAACAAAAGGTATGTTATTCTAACTTATGTTATTCAAAGTTTAGTATGCTAGAATAGAACAATACCTTGGAAAGTTGATATTTGCATGTATAATAGAGAAAACATAGATCCAAGGTATTTAGGGTTGCATGTACACTTAGGAGTGTTAGAATGCTCATAACCCAAAATCAACAACCCGAGCTTGCAAGAACTAGCATTCCATTACTATCCAATGTTACTGATCACTCACACTCCAAAACTAGATGACTACTTTCCGAAATCTCAACCAGCTCAATAATCCCAAGTACTTCCCATAATACAACTGCAAATACTTAAGCCACTTCAACTCGTGGCATAGAACTATAATCATTGACCGGAATGTATGAATCATCAATTCAACAACTCACCTATCGAAGGATCAATGTACTCAAAGTTCGCCACTAGAAACCATTCAATTTCTGCTGACAATCAAAATCGCTAAAATAACCCATGTGAACAATACTTTCCCATTACTTAGGAGTGATACATTACCACTGCTCCATCCCCATTGATGGTAGCAGTCTACAACCTAAGCTTAAAAACAACTAGCCTTCCTTGACTAGCGAAGCCTATTGTTTATACATTCCAAAACCTGGTGATCATTCCCAATACCTTAATGAATCTCAAAACTGTTAACCACTTTCCATTGAATCCAATGCAAGTCCTTAGCAACTGATCGGTTAATGAGGAACAACATCTCAATATTGAAAAAGTACCCAACCCCCTCAGCCACTTACTTGCACTCATAGTAATTCCCATGTAAGTTGCAATATATCTTGATTCAAAGGTGTAAACTTCAAAACTACCAATCTTAAACTCATGATTGAATCAAATCCTTACTACCTCGAACCCATGAACACTCCTACACATCCTGTGTTCAAACTCGACACACTTACCTTGTGGTTTCCTTGATTTCTCGCTAATACCATTAAAGCTCAGGGCAGTTGCTGATCTACTAAGTAGGATACTCAATCTTCTTCTAATGACGGCCCCTGGTATGAAAATGACAACTTTCTGGATAAAGTAACTATATTAATCATACAAGCGCTTCTATTCTCAGATAATCAGAGCATAACGTTTCACACATATATCAATATAGAATTATTAGCATAATGATTTAAGCGTGAAAGAGAAGAGTACGATACATACCCATAGTGTCTTAGGATTCTGCTCCCCCTTCCTGCAGGAGCACTTGCAATGAAACTTAATCCGTCGCAACCACTAAATGTGGGTAATTTTCATTGATATATATGAACTGGATGATGACAACAATGACGTAATTCTGCCTCCAGGGTGCATTCTTGGCGAAGGTGGCCCTTCCATCCGCACCTGCCACATTTGGACTTGCCTTGCACATGCTCATGTGTTCCTTTACCCTTCATATAAATTTATTGGCCCCCAGGCCTCTAGCACTAGACATGGCAACATCAAACATCTTAGATGTGGCTAGTAGTGTCAGATCATAAGCCCGCTTCATCGTTCCTAATTACCTCTCTAAACCAAGCTCCTACTCTCTAGTCACCTCGATCATCCCATGAACTGTTTGAACAACCGAGATCTAATCCTTAAACCTGGCAACCAGCCTGTCAGTGACATGAGCAATAATTTTGGGTAACTCTTCATGTAAAGTTTTTGAAATGTCAGTGGCAATCTAATCATGTAATCGATCCCTCGGAAGGCATGATGCATAACCTACCTTCAATCCGTTATGACTAGAGCTAACAATAGGATCCTCCTCCCGAAATATTCTAAGGCTCCACAAGCCGTTAGCTCTCGATGGTTCTCCAACTATCTTGCTATAAGCTCAGCCCAAAAATCCCCAAGACAATCTTCCAAGAGTTCCATGATCCCTTCCTTGATGGTACCAAACATCACATGAGTCTGCTCCAAAATACCAAGTGTGATCTTCGACGAGATGAACTCCTATATCCGCTCATCCTTCGGCTCGGTACCAATACTTCATATCGAACCAAAAAATGAACATCCTACATGTGTGCTCATAACCATTCTGAAAAGAAACCTTACACATAATCAAAACATACCTAAATAATCCTCTTCCTACAGGTTTCCTAGATTATCTGTGACTCTTCTTGAGTCGAGTATAGATCCTTTGCTTTCAGTAGTACGAGCCTAATACTACCTTCCAAACCTATCCACACTTTCCTCAAGAGTTATCCCAGATCCTCCAAGTCACATTCTCAAAATTCTACTCCAAATACCTGCTAAACAACACAACCAACTCACTACATCACATCTTAGGCTCTACCAGGTTTCCGACCTCTCCCTGCCATCAGCTGCTGAACAACTCCCAATAATGTCAACCAATTCCCTCATGAATGCAATCACATGACATAAAGCATAGATAATTGTTTAAGTAAAAGACTCAACCATATAATGTTAGACTCAAAGAGCTGCACAATAGAGTCAAATCCATCACTTTGAGATTATTTAACCTTTGCAACATGTAACTTAACATATTCACTTAATAGTTAACTCACTTCAGTAAGAGTTTCACAAAGCACAAAGCATGCAACACACGAGCAATAACACCTCAAACCACCAGCCAACCAGAGGACATCTAAAGCTCACTTACTACCAAATAAAATCTCAAAGCTACAACATCATTCAATTTCTCTTAGGCTACAAGGCATCATACATTAGTCCAATCCACACAATCATATGATATCCATACTAGCATGAAACTCAAAAGATCAACTAAACAGACATATAAATGAATCTCTCCTAGCATAAAATCCCAAGCAAATCCCTAGCCCAAATCTAGCATGCACTTTTCATATCACATAACATAACAAACATCAAACATAAGACATGTATGGGTATTTTAGGAAATACTTACTTGAGGTTGGCTGATTGCACGTATTTCACCCCTTTTTTCTTAGATATCCTTTTTAGAAAATAACTTTTTAATAAATTTTAGAAATCCTTAGTTTGAGTTCAGACACACCCAGAGTATGTCTTAGTCCCTGAAACCAAGGCTCTGATACGAACTTGTAACATCACAAAAATTATAAGGTAAAAATTTCATTTTTAGTTCAACCATAAACACTATATAAGGGTAAAATGTTTATCACATTACAAGATCCCAAAATCACATTGTCACACCCCAAAACCGATAACGGTGGAATACGTTTCAGGGTGGAGGACGTCATGTACAGTATCATCACAATTGCATAATAGTAAAAACAAGAAATATACAACCATTTCATTACATAGTGAATTTAATTAAAAGCGTGTTCTATAAAGTTTCAATAGACACCAAAAGTAATACAAAAACAAAAGATGGATCTTGTATGCTCCACCTTCTCCAAAATGCTGCACCTGTACCTGTCTATCTTTGACCTGAGGATACAAGTTATTTTGAAAACGAGTATCAGCATAAAGCTGGTGAGTTCATAAGAATTTAGTGTGAATTTTGTATAAAATGCATTAGAACATATAGTGTGTAAAGCTACGATTTACAGTTTGAAAGTAATAGAAAACCCTAGAAAATCCTATATTTTCCAGAAAATACATCGTGAGTGAAAATCTTTAGGTTGCATGTAAGTTTCATTATTGAAAACCGTTTATTGTAAGAGTATATTAGTAATTTACCAATACGTAGTGTAACTAAGAAAAGGTTATGCCTGTCGTCAGTAATAGTGGTGCAAAATCCCATTAGTAATAGATACTTATTTACTTCAGGACATTAATTTACACTTTAGTTTTAGTATATTAGTGTGGATATAGTGTATTCTTTGTATGCGACTGATAGTGTGAGTAATAAAGGACCCCATGACCTTCTCGGTCATACACAGTGTAGTGAAGTAGTGTCATCCCTGGGCTTGCTCGGCTCGGATTGAAGTTAACAGTCGGGAAGTAATAGTGTCTGCCACGTATAGATCTATACATGTAGGGTTGTCTTTCTATCAGAAAACTCTGGGCATAGTATGTAGCGAGTAGAGTATCTTGTAAAGAGTTAGTGTGTTATCTTCCCGAATAGTGCTTTCCCTTGTATTATAGTGTAGTAGTCTTTTATATAGTTCATAGTGTGTTCTCTTATTCGTGTATCGTCTCGCAATAGTATGTATTATAGTATGTAAAATAGTGGCAGTAACGAATAGTAGCGGCCTTAACTATACCTATTATAGTTAACTTAGTGCATATGGTTCCAGGAAATTGTGTAGTATAGGCATCGAATGGAATGAAAATACTTGTATCCAACACCAATATACATGATATATAACTAAGAAATCAACGACAGTCGGACGGATAACAACTACCCTAGCCCAAAATCAAACAAGAACAGGAAATAAGGTGAGTTGTCGGTTCTAAGTCCTTCAAGTCTTACTTATATAAATATATTGGTGTGGTTACATTTTATAAGAAAATTTATTTAATAAAAATCTTGTCCAAAGAAAACATTAAGAAAATAGTTTATTTATCCAAAATAGTTTTGGAAACGCAAAGTTCTTTTATAAGGCATAGTGATAAATCACATGTGATTTGAACTACGGGTAGTGAATCACATGTGATTATTCTTCATAAACGTATATATTTGAATTGTATCCCCCTCCCCCTATAACATATAAAAACATTTGAAAGGTTCATTAAAGGGGTATGAACTCACCTGAAATCGAGTAAATCGGGTAAAAGTGTCGGTTGAGCGTTTGGTGTCAATTAAGGACTTGTACATCGTTTAGGACCCTATTAACATATGAGATATGTGTTTTACAAGATATTAGTCATTTTATGCTTTTTATTAAAACATTTACATATCCTAACATTGATTCGGGGTCTTATGGATTTAAAGTGGTTGTCGGGGATTGTACAAGACCAAAAGGGGTTATGGGGGAGTCCAAGAGTTTACTCCCTAGGAGTTTACGGCCCAAAGGCCACTCCTTGGGAGTTTACGGCCGTAAGCCTCTTGGATTGGCCGTGAACTCTTGTTCACTCTCCAAAATTGATGTCAAGGCTCCTAATTCAATCCCTTAATTTTTCTACTGAAGGTCTAGGGCCAATTTGGGGTTTTAAACCCTCATTTGGTGATGTTTGGGGGAGTTTACGGTCCTAGCTTATGCTTGGGCCGTAAACTCTAAATTACCCCTCAAAATGTGGTGTTTAATGGTCCTAAACTCGAAATGGTACTTCCTAAAAATCATATCTCAAGTCTAACATGCATTGGATGAGTTTTTGGGGCATTTTTACATGGAAAAAGGGTGTTTACGGCCTAAGCATGTGCTTGCGTTGTAAACCCTCTATTATGCTTTAAAATCTCATTTTTTGATGGCCAAACACTTCTAGGTAAAATCCCTAACTAGTATATAAGCTTAAAGAAAGGAAAATTTGGACTTTTGGCCATGTTTTGGGTGTTTACGGCCTAAGGAGCTTCTTAGGCCGTAAACTCCTTCTTTACCCCTCATTCAAATGATTTTTTAGCTATATATACATTGATGCAAGTTTAGAACAAGTTACGGAGGAAAACCTTACATTTGGAAGCCGGAATTTACGGTTTTGGATTCGAAATCGGGTCTAAAGAGAGAAAGTAGTGAGAGAGAGTGTGTTTGGGTGGTAAAAGAGTTCAAAGGGGTGTTACACTTCCTTTTATAGGCCTCGGGTATTGCACCCGATACACGACTACCCGATGCTCAAGTTTAAAGGGGTTTAAAGTTTTTACCCGGGTTAAGTGGTCGAAAAATAATATAACTTTGTTTTGTTAAATGTAACTAACATTAACGAATTATATTTATTTTTACTAAAATGATAATTACATGAAATATAAATAAATATTAAAATATTCGTTTATTTCACAACTCCAAATTACGAAACTTTTATAAATGACCTATTCCGTTAGTGGAAACGGAATTATATAACGGAATTAACGTTGGGTTGTCACATCATCCCCCCGATAGGGGAATTTCGTCCCGAAATTTAGAATTCAAATAGTCAAGTTATTACAATACTACTAAGCGAAGAGATGGGGATATTTGAGTTTCATTTGATCCGCGCGCTACCAAGTGAATTCCGGTCCCCGCTTAGCGTTCCACCGAACCTTCACAATTGGGATGCAGCTTTGTTTTGTTCGTTTTACTTCTCGATCCATGATCTCCGCAGGCTCTTCCATGAAGTTGAGGCTCTCATTGACCTCTATCTCGTCAACTGGGATCACGAGAGTCTCAGCGGACAAGCATTTCTTCAAGTTTGAGATGTGGAAGGTAGGATGTATGTTACTTAGCTCATGAGGTAGATTGAGTTTGTAAGTACAGGGCCGATTCTAGCGAAAATCTCAAAAGGCCCTATGTACCTTGGGTTTAGCTTACCACGCTTTCCGAAGCGTATTGTGCCCTTCCAGGGTGAGACCTTCAAAAGGACTCGATCTCCTACCCGGAATTCCAAGGGTTTTCTTCGTTTGTCAGCGTAGCTTTTCTATCGATCTCTAGCGGCCTTTAATCATTCACGAATCTGTACAATCTTCTCGGTCGTTTCTCGAATGATCTCCGGACCAGTGAGAGCGCTATCAGGAACTCGTCCTCTAGCTAACTGAGTGTCACCCACCTCAACCCAACACAGAGGGGATCTGCACTTCCGGCCGTAGAGGGCTTCGAATGGAGCTGCCTTGATGCTTGTATGATAACTATTGTTGTAGAAAAAATCCACAAGGGGTAAGTGTGTATCCTACGATTTACCAAAGTCAATCACGTAAGCTCGCAGCATATCTTCTAAAGTTTCGATCGTCCTCTCACTTTGTCCGTCATTCTGCGGATGGTAGGTTGTACTCATATCCAACCTCGTCCCTAGTGCCTTTTGTAGTGATTGCCAAAATCTCGAAGTAAACCTACTATCTCTATCTGAGATAATAGATATAGGGATGCCATGCAGCCGTACTATTTCCTTAATGTATGTTCTTGTGAGTTTCTCCATCTTGTCCGTTTCTTTGATGGGTAGGAAGTGTGCAGACTTGGTCAATCTGTCGACGATGACCCAAATGGAATCCAATCCACCCGCTGTCTTGGGTAGTTTGGTTATGAAATCCATTGTGATCCGCTCCCACTTCCATTCTGGTATCTCCGGTTGTTGGAGGAGCCCCGATGGCTTCTGGTATTCAACCTTGACCTTCGCGCAAGTAATGCACTTACTCACGAAGGTAGCAATCTCTGCTTTCATGTTAGGCCACCAGTATAGCATTTTGAGATCCAGATACATCTTATCTGAACCTGGGTGGACGGAGTATCGAGTGTTGTGTGCTTCCTTTATGACCAAATCTCTGAAACCTCCGTGGCGTGGAGTCCAGATCCGGTTCATGAGATAGTAGGCTCCGTCACCCTTAACCTCCAAGTTCTTATCCATCCCACGCAGTAATTCACCCGTCACATTCTTAGGCTTTAAGGCTTCTAGCTGAGCCTCCTTAATCTGTGCGGATAGATGTGAATGGATAGTCATTGTTAGTGATTTGACTCTTCGTCCAGAAGACTCTTTTCTACTCAGCGCGTCTGCTACTACATTGGCTTTTCCCGGGTGATACCGAATTTTTCAGTCGTAATCATTGAGTAGTTCAACCCATCGGTGTTGTCTCATGTTGAGCTCTTTCTGGTTAGGTATGTGTTGGAGGCTTTTATGATCAGTGTACACTACGATCTTCGTTCCATACAAGTAGTGTCTCCAGATTTTTAGTTCGAAGACGACCACTCCTAACTCAAGGTCGTGAGTAGTATAGTTTACCTCATGTGTCTTTAGTTGTCTTGAGGCATAGACGTTGACTTTACCTCGTTGCATCAAGACACAACCGAGCCCCTGATTCGATGCATCGCAGTACACAACAAAATCTTCTGTTCCTTCGGGAAGAGATAATACTGATGCGGTGCATAAGGCTCGCTTCAGGGTCTGGAATGCCTTATCCTATTTCTCTTCCCAGTTGAATGTTACGCCCTTCTGTGTCAACATGGTGAGAGGTTTCGCAATCCGAGAGAAGTTTTGGATGAATCTGCGGTAGTAGCCAGCAAGGCCTAGAAATTGATGAATTTCTGTAGGCATCTTCGGTAACGACCAGTTCTCAATAGCTTTAATTTTGGAGGGATCCACGTGGATTCCATCTTCACTAACCACGTATCCTAAGAATTCAACTCTTCGAATCCAAAATTCGCACTTAGAGAACTTCGCATATAACTTCTCTGATCGTAGGGTTTCCAGGACTCATCGCAAATGATCCATGTGTTCCTCCTCGCTCCGAGAGTAGACGAGTATATCATCAATAAAGATGATGACGAACTAATCTAGATATGGACGACATACCCTATTCATCAAGTCCACGAATACTGTGGGTGCGTTAGTCAGTCCGAAGGGCATCACTACGAACTCGTAGTGCCCGTAACGAGTTCGGAAGGTTGTCTTCGGAACATCTTCCTCAAGGACTCGTAACTATTGATACCCGGACCTAAGATCAATCTTGGAAAAGTAACTCTCCCCTTGTAGTTGGTCGAATAGGTCGTCTATACGAGGAAGAGGGTAGCGGTTTTTGACCGTGAGTTTGTTGAGCTCCCTATAATCGATGCACATACGGATCAATCCGTATTTCTTCTTCACGAACAAGATCAGAACTCCTTAGGTTGAGAAGCTCGGTCTTATAAAGCCCTTCCTGAGCAGCTCGTTAAGTTGACCAAATAGTTCTTGCATCTCGGCAGGCGCTAAATGATAGGATGACTTAGCTACGGGAGTAGCTCCTGGGACTAGGTCGATTCTGAAATCAACCTGACGTTTGGGAGGTAAACCTGGAAGGTCTTCCGGAAAGACGTCAGGGAAATCGCATACAACGGGGATGTCTTTTGGATCATTCACTTTCTGGCTTGAGTCGACGACGTGTGCAAGAAAGGCGCGATATTCCTTACGTAAGTATTTCTGAGCCTGTATACTGGAGATGATACGAAGGCTCGTACCGGTTTTATCTCCATAGATCAATAGAGTTTCGTGATTCCGAAGGTTCAGGCGAATGGCTTTGTCGAAATATAGGATATCAGCGTGATGAAGACTCAACCAGTCCATACCAACAATGACATCCAAACTCTTGATTGAGACTGGTATGAGATCGATTGGAAACGAGTGATCGTATAACGTGAGGGTACAACCTATGTAGATTTCGTTAGAGCTTTCGGTCTTCCCGTTATCCATTTCTACGATGAATGTTTCTTTTAGTGGTTGAAGGGATTGTTTGAGTAAGTGTTTAAAGTTTTGGTTTACGAAGTTTCTTTCTACACCACTATCGAATAAGACACAGGCATAAGAGTTGTTGAGAAGAAACGTACCCGTGACTACTGTGGGATCCGCTACTGCATCGTTGTGACCAATAGTGAGTAGTCTTCTAGTTACTCCTGTATTCCCAGCCTTCGAGCAGTTTTTCTTGAAATGACCAGCTTCACCGCAGCCGTAACAAGTCGGGGTCACTCCCGAGCCGGGAACTTGCGAGATAGGTTTGGGTGGGGCTCTGCTAAATCGGGTAGTATGTCCCTTTTGGCCGCAGTTGGAACACTACAATTCACGGCAGGGGCCGTTGTGGTGGAAAGGGCACTTGGGACACTTAGGTAGATTCCCAACGTAAGCTCTTGTTAGTGCAGGTGCGGCTGGAGTGGTGGCAACATGGACCGCCACAATTTGCTGGTCCTTGGAGGAGGTTTGAGTTTTCCTGCCTTTCTTCTTATCCAGACGCTTCCTCTTTCTGTCAAATGAATCGGGTGGTGCAGTGGTAGTTGTGGTTGTTGTTGCTGGAGTGGAAGAGACTTTGTGATTGATTAGACTCTGGGCCAATTCCTTGGTGTTGTCGAAGGTGGTAGGGCGTGAGGCTAGAACATTTCCTTGATACAGGGGCATTAAACCCTAGATGTATCGTTCAATCTTCTTGCTTTCAGATGGGATCATATTGGGACACATAGCCGCCAAGTCGCAGAACCTAGCCGTGTAGGCTATTATGTCGGTCCCTTTCATCTTGAGGTTCCAGAGTTCCTCTTCAAGTTTTTGAATTTCACCCTTAGGGCAGTACTCCCTTCACATTAGATCTTTCAAAGTGTCCCAGCCCATGGCGTTGGCTGTTATCAAAGAGAGTGAACTGACATGGCCATTCCACCATGTCAGAGCCCTGTTAGTGAGGGTAGCAATAGCAAACTTGATTTTGCTCTCTTCGGGGCAAGAGCACATTTCAAAGTCAGCTCCAGTTCTTTCGAACCATTGAGACAATGCCAGAATTCCTCCGGTACCATCGAAGAAGGTAGGTTTGCATTTCATGAAGTCCTTATATGTGCATCCCTGCACTCTTTGATGGACTTCGCCAAATCTAGAGTTACCACCGCTCGCATCACCGGAGTTCACTTGAGCCATGGCTGCTGTCACAGCTGCAGTCACAACCATTTGGAACAGCACTGGATCGAACTGCGGAAGAGGAGGAGGTGGAGGAGGGGTTTGAGTTGTTGGTCTTCCTCTGCTTGGACGCTTTTGTGGGGGCATCTTTCACTAGAAGATCATAGAAATGAAAGCAATAGTAAGAGTCTATTGTGAATATGAATAGAGTGTTTCATGGATTAAATCGTCATAATCCAAAGATCAGAATGAGAGTCATAGCAATAGAGTAGTTAATTGCCAAATTACTGGTATTAATGATGTAATACAAGCTCATGAAAAGTGACATAACAGTAGGTCATACATCAAACCATAAGGAAAAATGTTGGCAGTTTAGAGGTCTAGTTAGAGTACTTTTAAAGCTAGGAATGTTAACAGACAAAAGATCTACAAAACATAAAGAGGAAAGACTAGTCCTTTAGACAAAAGAGTGAGGTAACTAGACGTCTTCTACGGGCGACGGTTACTTGTTAGGCGAACCCTCAGATCCGCTAGTTGATGCATAACTTCCTGAAGGTGTCGTTCATTAGCCCTTTGACGTGCTTGGAGTTCCCTAACTTCAGCTCAGGATGCAACTAGCTGATGTTGCAGAGCCTCATTGGTCCTCCTTGTCCTGTCCATGGCTTCTTCGAGTTGGCGAATGCAAACAGTGTTGAGATTCGAATTGGTATTCACTTCTACAACCCGACCAATAGCTGCTTGACGCTGTTCGACATTCCTGACAATCCTTCGGACGATGATGGGCAGAACCCGATCCGCCGATCCTCCTTCGCTTATGTTGTAGAAGCTTCGGTTTCCGTTGTAAGGTAAATGTTGGCCCTGCTCCTCGCTCCATCGGTTCAAGGATATTGCCCACAGGGGAGTGGGACCCTGAAATGCCACACGGGGGTTGGGGCTCGGAGCTCCAGGAGGTAGCTTGTTAACTTCTGATTCGGAGTCGGAGCTATCCGAAAAGCCTTCTACTCGGTGGTCATCTAGAGGGATCTGGTGATCATTGTCCGACTCTTCGTCAAGCCATCTTCCATTGCCCTGGTTTGGGTAGTACAAATTACTGGGAAGGTGGAAGCCAGCCATGATATCTACACGAGAAAAGGGGAAAGGAAGATTAATAGACGCACTAACCTAAAATACTTATAAGATGATCATCACGAGTTAGACCAATACTTGCATAATGCATACTAATTACTTTCATAATGATAGTCCGTCGAATAAGTGAACCTAACTCTAAATCCACAACCAAACAAGGAACAGGAAGTAAATCAAAGATCACAGATTCTAAGTCTATAATGCCCTAGTCACATGTAAGCGGAAAGTATCCATTTAGCAACTATTGCTCCACTAGCAACGACCCTTTTTGGTTCTCAGGTATGTATATTTTAGAGGTACAAAATACTCCTATAGTATTATTATGCTAATGTTATTGTGGTAGTGTTGGTAAGTTTTAGCCTTGTTGCAACACCACAACCAAAATTAGGCACACGCTAGTCACTCCCAGGAAAATGTAGTTGATCAGGCTACACCCCCCAAGATGTGACCATATGTCTCTAAGCCCAATTGTACTGCCCAACAATCTTAATACTTTTGTTATGTTCTAGTGTGATACTGACTTCTGTGTTTTATGGAGGTGTGTGTATATATACTTAGTTAAATCTTTTAAATACTTAACAGTATATATTCTTGGTCAGAGTGTTTCAGCCCCGAAGTGTTTATAGTTCGTATATCTTTTATAGGATGATATACTTGATTCACTATAAACAATGCTCTGATACCAATCCGTCACACCCCAAAACCGATAACGGCGGAATACGTTTCAGGGTGGAGGACGTCATGTACAATATCATCACAATTGCATAATAGTAAAAACAAGAAACATACAACCATTTCATTACATAGTGACTTTAATTACAAGTGTGTTCTGTAAAGCTTCAATAGACACCAAAAGTAATACAAAAACAAAAGATGGATCTTGTATGCTCCACCTTCTCCAAAATGTTGCACCTGTACCTGTCTATCTTTAACCTGAGGATACAAGTTATTTTGAAAACGAGTATCAGCATAAAGCTGGTGAGTTCATAAGAATTTAGTGTGAATTTTGTATAAAATGCATTAAAACATATAGTGTGTAAAGCTACGATTTACAGTTTGAAACTAATAGAAAACCCTAGAAAATCCTATATTTTCCAGAAAATACATCGTGAGTGAAAATCTTTAGGTTGCATGTAAGTTTCATTATTGAAAACCATTTATTGTAAGAGTATATTAGTAATTTACCAATACGTAGTGTAACTAAGAAAAGGTTATGCATGTCGTCAGTAATAGTGGTGTAAACTCCCATTAGTAATAGATACTTATTTACTTCTGGACATTAATTTACACTTTAGTTTTAGTATTTTAGTGTGGATATAATGTATTCTTTGTATGCGACTGAAGTGTGAGTAATAGAGGACCCCATGACCTTCCCGGTCATACACAGTGTAGTGAAGTAGTGTCATCCCTGGGCTTGCTCGGCTCGGACTGAAGTTAACAGTCGGGATGTAATAGTGTCTGCCTCGTATAGATCTATACATGTAGCATCGTCTTCCTATCGGAAAACTCTGGGCATAGTATGTAGCGAGTAGAATATCTTGTAGAGAGTTAGTGTGTTATCTTCCTGATTAGTGCTTTCCCTTGTATTATAGTGTAGTAGTCTTTTATATAGTTCATAGTGTGTTCTCTTATTCATGTATCGTCTCGCAACAGTATGTATTATAGTATGTAAAATAGTAGCAGTAACGAATAGTAGCGGCCTTAACTATACATATTATAGTTAACTTAGTGCATATGGTTCTTGGCAATTGTGTAGTATAGGCATCGAATGGAATGAAAATACTTGTATCCAACACCAATATACATGATATATGTGACAACCCGATATTTCAACTCTTTGTAATGACCTAATAGGTCAAGTATTGTAAACATTTTTGAGTTACTAAAATTAACTTTGATAATAAAATGTCCAAAAAGTTTCTATTTAAATTCTTCTATGTTTAGATATCATCAAACCATGATCGTATGTAAAAAGAACGCCCAAATCCGACTTCGTATATTGAAGTTATGATTTTTTTTCAAGTCCAGCTTAGCAACAGACAGCTAAAAACTCGAAACGGAGATCGAGCGACATTTGGCCGGAATGACCTAAACGAGAATCGAAGGTCTCGACAATGGTATTTCAACGGTAAAAAGTCTGGCAAAAACCGACGTCAGATAAAGAAGTTATGAATTTTTAAAGAAATTCCTTAATCACATCATTTTAATAATTAAATAATAAAAATAATTTCGGAATTTGCCAACGGAATCTAAACTAAAGTTGTAGATCGTAGTCTCACCTTCGCGGGGATATAAAGAACGTCGAAAACGGAGTTCGTATGAAGGAGATATGAATTTTTGAAGTTTGATAAATAATTTATATATAATTTTTATTAAAAATTCGGTATTATCCGAAGAGGAGTCAGCCTAGGGCCGAGGTACGCGCCGCGTACCCTCGTACGCCCCGCGTACTCGAGGCCACGGCCTCGGATCGTCCACGTCGCCCTATACAAACTCTTTTACTTATCAAATGCTTTTATTTAAACTATGTTTTACTACTTATAAATTGCATGCCCATATATGTATAGATATATAAGTAATGTTTAAAGGGCTTAGGAAGGCCATCCGCCCTATTTCCTTTTCGCGCACTGAGATGTGGTCTGGTGGGATTTCGGGTGACCATCCGAGGGTCGTTTCAATATTAGTTATATATCATATATACATGTATAGACATAAAAGTACTTCCATATTCATACTTATCAGCACATCATTAGTAAGTTACCATCGGGGTAACACAGGATCATACTACTACAATTTCTAGATCAACGAGTCAGTTCATTCAGGAGTCAATACTTATTACTAAGAGAACATATACAATGATACTAGAACAAGTAATATTATATTACATATACACGAATACGTTAACAATTGTGATCCACTGTATGGGAGCATGTCTTAATTGTCATGACCCGAGTTGTAGCCAGAGTCTCTTGGAGGGAGAGCGTGAGTTTGCGTATAGATCTATACTGGATTGACTATCCTACACCTCGCTGCTAGCTACAGTGGGACCGACAGGTCTGCGGTTGCCAAACGTCATACCTTATTTTTCGACTATACGTTGTCGATGTTACCAGTCGATAGTATGGTGCAATTTATCACATGATACCTTAATATCAACCCGGTTTAAGGTAGTTAGTACAACAGTAGTTCCTATAAAACAAAACTACCGTACTACAATAATTTACCCATTACATTTTGGTGATAACCTCACTTAAACTTTAATGTACAAACTATATTTTGTTAAATGATAGTTACACTTGGGAAATTACACACTTTTACATCAAACGAGCATACAAAACAGTTAAGCCTTGGTAGAGGGCTACTTTAACAGAAAATATAGTTTTTTCCTGAGAGATTCAAACTTTTACAAAAACTTACATACATTTACAACTCATACTCGCGATAGGTTCAAACGTTTTGATAATAAACCTCAACACTAAAATACTTATGAATTCACCAGCTTAATGTTGATAAACTCTTTCAAAATAACTTGTATTCTCAGGTCATCAGTAGGCAGGTACCGATGCTAGCTTTTGAGAAGATGGAGCGCATTCAAGACTCATCATACTATTTTGATTTACGTTATATTTTTGGTGTCTAAAACTGTACGGAACACGCTTGTATTAAAATTTTATATTTAATGCAATGGATGATGTTGTTTGCTTATTTACATTTACTGTGTTGTGATACTTTACATGACGTCCTCCGCCCTAGAACGTTTCCGCCATTCTTGGTTTTGGGGTGTGACAGATTGGTATCAGAGCATTGTTTATAGTGAAGCAAGTATATCAACCCGTAAAAGATATACTAAACTATAAACCCATTTGGGATTAAAACACTCTGACCAAGAGTCTATACTTTAAATACTGAAATAGTTAATTAATTATACTAGTCTGCATTCATACTAAAACCAGTGTCACAACGACAAGAACAAGAGTATTACGATTGTTAAATATCACAGGTAAGCTAGGGGATGTATGGTCAGTCCTGGGAATGACATAGCCTGATCAACTATGCTGGTCCGAGGAGTGATTAGCATATGCCCTAGAATAGTTGTGATGTGTTAACAAGTCTAAAAACTTACCAACAATGCCACAAAAAGATCAGTGGAACTTAAACTTAAAATACTATAGGTGTATTTTGTGCTATTAACTACATACATACTATATCTTTATACCTCTCTTCTCGCGTGGATTTAAATGGTTGGATTCCATCACGAAGACCCGTACTTTCCAAATGAAGGCAACATAGGAATGCTCGATGCAGAGTCTGACGATGAACACCGAATTCTGTTGGATGATCATCAAGCTGAAGGCTTCTCAGATGGATCGGACTCTGAGCCTGAAGTCAACAACCTACCGCTCGTAGGTCAACCCCCGAACAACAACCCTCGACCCGCTTTTCCAGGTCCTACTCCCTTATGGGCAAACAACTTGAATCGTTGGAGTGATGAACAGGGTCAACCCTTACCATACTTTGGGGACCGAAGCTTTTACAACGTCAGCAATGGTGGCTCTGCTGACCGAGCCCTGCCTGTCATTATCCGCAGAATAGCTCATAATGTCGAGCAAGGTAGAGCAGCCATTGACCGGGTCATGGAGATTGATGCCAACTCAGTTGTCAACACAGTCCGCATCCGCCGTCTTGAAGAAGACATGGAACGGACCTGGAGAACCAATGAAACCCTACAGCAACGTCTGGTTGCTTCTCAAGCTGAAGTCATGGAACTCCGAGCTCGTCAAAGTGCTCATGAGCAACACCTTCAAGAGGTGGTCCGTCAAATGAGAGACCTTAGGGTTCTCCCGAGGAATATTCATCGCCGTTAGATGATGTCTAGTACATCATTATCTTTAGGGTTAAGGATTAGCCTTTAACATCTGTGCTCTCAGTAGCACTTGTCTGTAAAATATTTGTAACTTTCAGTACTCTAATTAGGAATCTAAGAACTATCAAACTTTTCTATATGGTATGATGTAAGACCTACTGTTAGGTTGATTTTCCTTGAACTTATTACATCAGCGATACCAGTATTATTGAAATCTATCTAAATTGTGGGAAAAATCTTTACACTTGTGTTTTCCTACTAATAATTCTTGTTGTGATTTCAAACACTCATTCAACTGTTGGGCTATGGTTAGTTAGTCCATGTGTCACTCGCACGTTGCTTACAAATTGATTCTTACCATTTTTCTTATCTTTATAAACTTATAGCTGAAAGATGCCTCCTCGCAAATCTCCCAGGAATAATCCTGCACCACCACCTCCTCCGCCTCCGGTCATCGATACTGCAGCCCTAAATGTTGTCATAGCTGCAGCAGTGGCAACTGCCATGGCTCAGTATCACTCTTCTGATGCCAGCAGAGGTGGAACCCCTATGGAATCAATCCCGTTTGAAACCCCTGTGCGCTCGAGAGAGTGCTCTTACAAGGATTTCACCAACTGCAAGCCGAAGTCCTTTCATGGGACCGCCGGAGTCATTACCCTCTCGCAATGGTTCGAGAAGACTGAAGCGGTCTTCGAAATATGTTCATGCCCTGCTGCGAGCAAAGTGAAATATGCCGCATGCACCTTTGAAGGAAAGGCCCTAACGTGGTGGAACGGCCACGTTAAATCTCTAGCTCTCGTCGTAGCCAACGACATAGGCTGGGAAACGATGAAAGACCTCATGATTGAGGAATACTGCCCGAGGGGCGAGATCCAGAAACTAGAGCAGGAGCTTTGGAGCCTGACCATGAAGGGCACCAATATTGTTGCTTATACCGCCAGGTTCAGCGAACTGGTGGCCCTCTGCCCTAATATGGTTCCCACTGAAGGGAAAAAGATCGAAAGGTACATATGGGGGCTTGTGCCTCCGTATCAGGGGAATGTTCTAGCATCAAACCCCGCTACCTTCGACAGTGCCAAACGATTGGCACAATGACTCATTGACCATGGAGTCAAAACCCCTGCAACCACAACCACCCTAGCCATCCCGGAACCCTCCAAACCCGCTGATACTAAGCGGAAATTTTGGGATGAAAAGAAGAAGCAACAGGCTGCCAAAAAGCAGCAAATTGTGGCAATACATGCCGCAATAACCCTTGATGCTGCTACTACTACTCCGGTGGGTGGGTATGCTGGAAGTTCGCCCAAGTGCAACAAATGCAACTACCACCACAATGGCCCCTGCCATGAAATGCAGTGCTCTAACTACCACAAGAGAGGACACACAGTCCGTTTCTGTAAATCTCCGGCGAGACCGATCGCCCAAGTCCCGGGCTCTGGCGCGAGCCCGACCTGCTATGGATGTGGCGAAACAGGCCACTATAAGAGGGACTGCCCCAAGGCAAAAAATGCTGGCGGAGCAGGGAGGGTACTAGCGATAGGCCACGGGGAAGCAGTTGCTGACCCGAAAGTGGTGACTGGTACGTTACTCCTTGATGACTCCTATGCATGCATTCTATTCGATAGTGGAGCGGAGTGAAGCTTCGTAAACCATAAATTTACTCGCATGCTTAATCAACCACCGCACGCACTCAAAGAACTATTCACAGTAGAAATGGCTAATGGAAAAACTGAAAGTACGAGTAGCATATACTTAGGTTGTACCCTAACTCTAGATAACCATTCATTCCCAATCGACCTCATGCCAGACTCAATAAAAAGTTTCGACGTTATCATTGGCATGGATTGGTTAAGCCTTCATCGCATCGACATCATATGCTACGAGAAAGCAATCCGTTTAAACCTTTCGTCTAACGAAACTCTTATAGTCTACGGCGACAAACCCGGTGCAAGTCTTCGCATCATATCAAGTATTCAAGCACAGAAGTATCTGCATAAGGAATACCATGCATTCCTTGCTCACGTCATCGACCGGAGCCTCAAAACGAAAGAACTAAAGAACATCCCTGTAGTGAGCGACTTCCCCGACATTTTTCCAGAAGAACTACCCGGGTTACCTCGCAACGATAGGTCGAGTTTAGAATCGACTTAGTTTCAGGAGCTACCCCAGTAGCCAAGTCGCCCTACCGTTTAGCACCAGCTTAGATGCAGGAACTCTCTGGTCAACTTAACGAACTGCTTAGAAAGGGCTTCATAAGACCAAGCTTCTCACCTTGGGGAGCACCGGTCTTGTTCGTTAAGAAGAAAGACGGATCATTCCGTATGTGTATCGACTACAGAGAACTCAACAAACTGACGGTCAAAAATCGTTACCCTTTGCCTCGCATAGACGATCTATTTGACCAACTGCAAGGGGCGAACTATTTTTCTAAGATTGATCTGAGATCCGGATATCACCAGTTACGGGTACTAGAGGAGGATGTTCCAAAGACAGCCTTCCGAACTCGTTACGGACACTACGAGTTCGTGGTGATGCCATTCGGATTGACCAATGCGCCAGCAGTCTTCATGGATCTGATGAATAGAGTATGCCGACCTTATTTGGATCAGTTCATCATCGTTTTCATTGACGACATCCTGATCTACTCCCGAAGTAAGAAAGAGCATGGAGATCACCTGCAACAAGTTCTAGAGACATTACGAAAAGAGAAGCTTTATGCGAAATTCTCGAAATGTGAATTTTGGATCCGGAGAGTCGAATTCTTAGGACAAGTGGTAAGCGAAGAGGGAATCCACGTGGAACCATCCAAAATTAAAGCCATTGAGAACTGGTCAGCACCTAAGATGCCGACAGAAATTCGTCAATTTCTAGGTCTTGCTGGCTACTACCGCAGATTCATTCAGAACTTCTCCCGAATAGCGAAACCTCTTACAACCCTGACCCAGAAAGGCGTGGCCTTTGACTGGGAAGAGAAACAAGAGAGAGCGTTCCAAACGCTCAAGCGAGCCTTGTGCACCGCGCCAATACTATCTCTCCCCGAAGGGATTGAAGACTTCGTAGTCTATTGCGATGCATCGAACCAAGGGCTCGGGTGTGTTCTGATGCAGCGAGGTAAGGTCATCGCCTACGCCTCGAGATAGTTGAAGACACACGAGGTTAACTACACGACCCACGATCTTGAACTAGGAGTAGTGGTGTTTGCTCTGAAGATCTGGAGACATTACTTGTATGGAACGAAAAGCACTATATTTACCGACCACAAGAGTTTACAACACATTTTCGATCAAAAGGAGCTCAACATGAGACAACGACGGTGGGTCGAGCTACTCAGTGATTACGAATGCGATATTCGTTATCATCCGGGTAAAGCCAACGTAGTAGCAGACGCCCTAAGTCGGAAGGAATATTCTGGTCGAAGAATCAAGTCATTGTCAATAACCATCCATTCACACTTGTCTAATCAAATTCAGACGGCCCAACTTGAAGCCATGAAACCTGAAAATGTGACGAGTGAATCCCTCAGAGGAATGGACAAGAATTTAGAAGCCAAGTGTGACGGAGCCTTATATTTCATGGATCGGATCTGGACACCGAAAAACAGTGGTTTCCGAGACTTGGTCATGACAGAGGCGCACAACACTTGGTATTCCGTCCACCCAGGTTCAGATAAGATGTATCTGGATCTTAAAAAGCTATACTGGTGGCCTAATATGAAAGCAGAGATTGCTACCTTCGTGAGTAAATGCCTTACTTGCGCAAAGGTTAAGGTCGAGTACCAGAAGCCCTCTGGTTTATTGCAACAACCAGAGATCCCAGAATGGAAGTGGGAGCGCATCACTATGGATTTCATAACCAATTTGCCCAAGACAGCAGGTGGACTTGATACCATATGGGTCATCGTCGATAGATTGACCAAGTCTACACACTTCCTACCTATCAAAGAAACCGACAAGATGGAGAAACTGACTAGGACATACATTAGGGAAATCGTACGGCTACATGGTATGCCTATATCTATTATCTCCGATAGAGATAGTAGGTCCACCTCAAGATTCTGGCAATCACTACAACATTCCCTAGGAACAAGGCTGGAAATGAGCACAGCCTACCATCCGCAGACCGACGGACACAGTGAGAGGAACATCCAAACTCTGGAAGATATGTTGCGAGCCTGCGTGATTGACTTTGGGAAGGCATGGGATACTCATTTACCCCTTGTCGAGTTTTCCTATAATAACAGTATCACACGAGCATCAAGGCTGCTCCATTTGAAGCTCTCTACGGCCGAAAGTGTAGATCCCCTCTGTGCTGGGCTGAAGTGGGTGATACCCAATTAGCCAGGGGCCAAGCTTCCGACAGTACTCTCACCGGTCCGGAGATCATTCGGGAAACGACAGAGAAAATCGTTCAAATCCGTGAACGATTGAAAGCCTCTAGAGACCGACAGAAGAGCTAAGCAGATAAATGAAGGAAACCTTTGGAATTTCAGGTGGGAGACCGAGTCCTTCTCAAAGTCTCACCCTGGAAGGGCTTGATACGCTTCGGCAAGCGTGGGAAACTTAATCCGAGGTACATAGGGCCTTTTGAAATTCTTGCAAGAGTCGGCCCCGTAGCTTACAAACTCGATCTACCTGGCGCACTTTGTAACGTACATTCTACATTCCACGTATCTAACTTGAAAAAGTGTCTATCCGACGAGACTCTCGTAATCCCACTCGACGAGATCGAGATCAACGAGAGCCTTAATTTTGTGGAAGAACCAGTAGAAATCATGGACCGAGAGGTCAAGCAAACAAAACAATGTCGCATACCCATCGTGAAGGTTCGCTGGAACGCTAAGCGGGAACCTGAATTCACATGGGAACGCGAAGATCAGATGCAACGCAAGTACCCACATCTGTTTCCCTAATCCACGAGTGTCCTCTTACTTGAATTTCGGGACGAAATTCCCTCTAACGGGGGGATGATGTGACAACCCGATATTTCAACTCTTTGTAATGACCTAATAGGTCAAGTATTGTAAACATTTTTGAGTTACTAAAATTAACTTTGATAATAAAATGTCCAAAAAGTTTCTTTTTAAATTCTTCTATGTTTAGATATCATCAAACCATAATCGTATGTAAAAAGAACGCCCAAATCCGACTTCGTATATTGAAGTTATGATTTTTTTCAAGTCCAGCTTAGCAACAGACAGCTAAAAACTCAAAACGGAGATCGAGCGACATTTGGCCGGAATGACCTAAACGAGAATCGAAGGTCTCGACAATGGTATTTCAACGGTAAAAAGTCTGGCAAAAACCGACGTCAGATAAAGAAGTTATGAATTTTTAAAGAAATTCCTTAATCACGTCATTTTAATAATTAAATAATAAAAATAATTTCGGAATTTGCCAACGGGATGTAAACTAAAGTTGTAGATCGTAGTCTCACCTTCACGGGGATATAAAGAACGTCGAAAATGGAGTTCGTATGAGGGAGATACGAATTTTTGAAGTTTGATAAATAATTTATATATAATTTTTATTAAAAATTCGGTATTATCCGAAGAGGAGTTAGCCTAGGGCCGAGGTACGCGCCGCGTACCCTCGTACGCCCCGCGTACTCGAGGCCACGACCTAGGATCGTCCACGTCGCCCTATGCGAAGCTATCCGACCCGCCCCATCCGAAATACATAAGCGATGACGTACGGGTACGCGCTGCGTACGCCCGTACGCCCCGCGTTCGGAGGCGGTTCAGCACCCCTATAAAAGGGATGAGAGCCTTTCCGAAAAATTTGTTCATTTTCTCTCTTTCTCTCATGATCTTGCCTCGATTTCCGTGCCCATTCAAACCCGAAGCTCTGGTCTTTTTGCTCAAGTCCCGAGAGTCGATTTTACTCCCGAGATTCCCGAGAATCCCGAGAAAAATCCGTTTCCCGAGACGAAACTCTGCCCGGATTTCGATCTCGCTATCTTCAAACTCCTAAGTGAGTTCATACCCCTTTATTCAACCTTTGAAATGCTTTTAAATATTTTAAATACTTTATGGGGGGGATACAAGTTAAACACCTATAGTTATTGCTTCGATCACATGTGATTGCATTAATCACATGTGATTAATAACTAGGAAACCAATGATTTTTATCACTATTCAAACTATTTTACTTCAAAATGTTTCACAAACTCTTTTACTTATCAAATGATTTTATTTAAACTATGTTTTACTACTTATAAATTGCATGCCCATATATGTATAGATATATAATTAATGTTTAAAGGGCTTAGGAAGGCCATCCGCCCTATTTCCTTTTCGCGCACTGAGATGTGGTCTGGTGGGATTTCGGGTGACCATCCGAAGGTCGTTTCAATATTAGTTATATATCATATATATACATGTATAGACATAAAAGTACTTCCATATTCATACTTATCAGCACATCATTAGTAAGTTACCATCGAGGTAACACAGGATCATACTACTACAATTTCTAGATCAACGAGTCAGTTCATTCAGGAGTCAATACTTATTACTAAGAGAACATATACAACGATACTAGAACAAGTAATATTATATTACATATACACGAATACGTTAACAATTGTGATCCACTGTATGGGAGCATGTCTTAATTGTCATGACCCGAGTTGTAGCCAGAGTCTCTTGGAGGGAGAGCGTGAGTTTGCGTATAGATCTATACTGGATTGACTATCCTACACCTTGCTGCTAGCTACAATGGGACCGACAGGTCTGCGGGTGCCAAACGTGATACCTTATTTTTCGACTATACGTTGTCGATGTTACCAGTCGATAGTATGGTGCAATTTATCACATGATACCTTAATATAAACCCGGTTTAAGGTAGTTAGTACAGCAGTAGTTCCTATAAAACAAAACTACCATACTACAATAATTTACCCATTACATTTTGGTGATAAGCTCACTTAAACTTTAATGTACAAACTATATTTTGTTAAATGATAGTTACACTTGGGAAATTACACACTTTTACATCAAACGAGCATACAAAACAGTTAAGCCTTGGTAGAGGGATACTTTAACAGAAAATATAGGTTTTTCTGAGAGATTCAAACTTTTACAAACACTTACATACATTTACAACTCATACTTGTGATAGGTTCAAACGTTTTGATAATAAACCTCGACACTAAAATACTTATGAATTCACCAGCTGAATGCTGATAAACTCTTTCAAAATAACTTGTATTCTCAGGTCATCAGTAGGCAGGTACCGATGCTAGCTTTTGAGAAGATGGAGTGCATTCAAGACTCATCATATTATTTTGATTTACATTATATTTTTGGTGTCTAAAACTATACGGAACACGCTTGTATTAAAATTTTCTATTTAATGCAATGGATGATGTTGTTTGCTTATTTACATTTACTGTGTTGTGATACTTTACATGATGTCCTCCGCCCTAGAACGTTTCCGCCATTCTTGGTTTTGGGGTGTGACAATATATAACTAAGAAATCAACGACAGTCGGACGGATAACAACTACCCTAGCCCAAAATCAAACAAGAACAGGAAATAAGGCGAGCTATCGGTCCTAAGTCCTTCAAGTCTTACTTATATAAATAAATTGGTGTGGCTACATTTTATAAGAAAATTTATTTAATAAAAATCTTGTCCAAAGAAAACATTTAGAAAATAGTTTATTTATCCAAAATAGTTTGGAAAACGCAAAGTTCTTTTATAAGGCATAGTGATAAATCACATGTGATTTGAACTACGGGTAGTGAATCACATGTGATTATTCTTCATAAACATATATATTTGACTTGTATCCCCCCCTATAACATATAACAACATTTTAAAGGTTCATTAAAGGGGTATGAACTCACCTGAAATCGAGTAAATCAGGTGAATCGGGTAAAAGTGTCGGTTAAGTGGTGTCAATTAAGGACTTGTACACCGTTTAGGACCCTATTAACATATGAGATATGTGTTTTACAAGGTATTAGTCATTTTATGCTTTTTATTAAAACATTTACATATCCTAACATTGATTCGGGGTCTTATGGATTTGAAGTGGTTCTCGGGGATTGTACAAGACCAAAAGGGGTTACGGGGGAGTCCAAGAGTTTACTCCCTTGGAGTTTACGGCCCAAAGGCCACTCCTTGGGAGTTTACGGCCGTAAGCCTCTTGGCTTGGCCGCGAACTCTTGTTCACTCTCCAAAATTGATGTCAAGGCTCCTAATTCAATCCCTTAATTTTTCTAGTGAAGGTCTAGGGCCAATTTCGGTGTTTAAACCCTCATTTGGTGATGTTTGGGAGAGTTTACGGTCCTAGCTTATGCTTGGGCCGTAAACTCTAAATTACCCCTCAAAATGTGGTGTTTAATGGTCCTACACTCGAAATGGTACTTCCTAAATATCATCTCTCAAGTCTAACATGCATTGGATGAGTTTTTTGGGCATTTTTACATGGAAAAAGGGTGTTTACGGCCTAAGCATGTGCTTGGGCCGTAAACCCTCTTTTATGCTTTAAAATCTCATGTTTTGATGGCCAAACACTTCTTGGTAAAATCCCTAACTAGTATACAAGCTTAAAGAAAGGAAAATTTGGACTTTTGGCCATGTTTTGGGTGTTTACGGCCTAAGGAGCTTCTTAGGCCGTAAACTCCTTGTTTACCCCTCATTCACACGATTTTTCAGCTATAAATACATTGATGCAAGTTTAGAACAAGTTAGGGAGGAAAACCTTACGTTTGGAAGCCGGAATTTGCGGTTTTGGAGTCGAAATCGGGTCTAGAGAGAGAAAGTAGTGAGAGAGAGAGAGTGAGTTTGGGTGGTAAAAGAGTTCAAAGGGGTGTTACAGTTCCTTTTATAGGCCTCGGGTATTGCACCCGGTACACGACTACCCGAAGCTCAAGTTTAAAGGGGTTTAAACTTTTTACCCGGGTTAAGTGGTTGAAAAATAATATACCTTTGTTTCAGTAAATGTAACTAACATTAACGAATTATATTTATTTTTACTAAAATGATAATCACATGAAATATAAATAAATACTTAAATATTCATTTATTTCACGACTCCAAATTACGGAACTTTTATAAATGACCTATTCCGTTAGTGGAAACAGAATTATATAACGGAATTAATGTTGGGTTGTCACACACATAATGTGGAAAACAAGGACGGATACGATGTGATCATGTCGGGCCCTTCCCTTTTAAGCTAGAAGTACTTGAAGCACAAACTTAAAACTCTAAGCACAAAGCTTAATGAACTCCCCCAAAATACCCCATAGCATACATACATAAAAGTAAAAAACATATTGGGTCTATTTCATCCCCTTCGGTATCTTTCAACCGGTAGTGGTGTATTTCACCCCCTTCGGTATCTTTCAACTGGTATTGGGTCTATTTCATCCCCTTCGGTATCTCTCAATTGGTAGTGGGTCTATTTCACCCCTGTTGGTATCTTTCAATTAATATTAGGTCTCTTTCACCCCCTTTGATATCTTTCAACCCGTACTAGGTCTATTTCACCCCCTTTAGTATCTTTCAACCGGTATTGGGTCTATTTCATCCCATTCAGTATTTTTCAATAAGTATTGGATCTATTTCACCCCCTTCGGTATATTTCAACCGGTACTAGGTCTATTTCAACCCCTTCAGTATTTTTCAACCGGTACTTCGTCTATTTCACCCCCTTCGGTATATTTCAAACAGTATCGGGTCTATTTCACACCCTACAAGTAGCATATAATCATAACAGTAAATGTCACAAAGACAACAATCACATACACATATAACAGGAAGTTGTCAAAAAGACAACTATCAACTTATAAATAAAAATATGTGGGTCGGCATTGGTGCCTTTAACCCATGAGTATAGTCAAGGAAACTCACCCCAATCTAATTACAATCCAACATATTATCAAGCTACAAGACCGTAGAATCACTGTGCTAGCCAATCAGATACAATCATGATCAATAATTAGGTAATAATCATAATCGAGACTTAATTGACTAATCCCGACTCCTACACTAAAAGACTATTTTACTATTCCCCTTAAGTCACCCAAAGACCAAGGCCGAATGTCAACTAACCATCCTCATGTCGTGAACATTCTTTTGTCACGTCGTGACATCTCACTGGGTCCAATTCCAACTCATCCTGGCTTAACTCAGTCAACTCGAACATGAAGAGTCATAAGAGATAACCTCATGTCGTGTGATCACTCTATAGCCAAAAGTCCAAATTTTAAGTCGTTAATCCATTAAGACTTGAACTCTAACTTTTCATAAGGTCTTATAACTCCATAATGCTCTGGAAAGTTGATGCTTTTAAGACATATATGTCTAATACATGTCTAGATTTGATATGGGTCAAAAGTAGAAGAAAAAGACATCCAACTTTCATGCAAGGTTCCAAAACTCAACCATTCCCTAGATATGAACTCTATATTACTCTTAAGACCCTAATAAGACATAAAATTTCCAACTTTATGGTTTCCATTCTTCAAACTTGCACAATCAAGAGGAAAAGTGGGACAAAATATAGATCTTGCCTCATAGAACAAAAAAGGAGGAATCTTTGATACTTACAATCATCCAGAAACAATGTAAGATGATGATGATAATGAACATTCCTTGCAGGCCTCAACTCAAGATCACCTTCTTCTTCTTCTTCTTTTTCTTTTCTCCTTCTTCCAAACCAAGAAAAGCTCCAAAATGACCAAGGATCAAGCAAGGATGAGGACTAGGTTTTCTTAAGGTGAAAGAGGGTTTGGGGTTGGTACAAAACCCTAAAAGGAATTTAGATAAGCTTAAATGTGAAGGAAACCCTAAAATGATCATGGGCTTAGGCTGCATCAACTCTTACATCGTGAGCTCTATGTCTTGCATCATGAGACCATTCCTATATGGCAATCCATCATAACCCACCTTACGTCACGACCCTCTCATGCCTCACATCGTGAGGCTCCTTTTCCTCAAAATTCCACCCTTTTAATAGCTTGAAACCCTAAATCGACTCATCTAGGAAAACGTGTGTTACATCTCGTTTTGGGCATCGAGTTTTTCACGCCGATGGGTTCTGGGAGGCATTATTTAATCAAACTTGGGACAAGTCTGATGCAGATTTTTTTTTCCAGATAAGAAAGGAAAATTTTTCTAACAGATATCTAACTATTCCCAAGCGAATATGCAAGCCCGCAAAAGTATATTTGACAAAAAGTAAAGAGTTTCAGTTTGGGAACAATATACCAAACTGTGCACTGAGCAGCATTGAATTTATCGTGCTTGTTTTTTTCTTTAAAATTCTACTCTATTGACCCTCTTCTACATGATGAGTAGAAAAAACGATCAAAGTTTTGGCTCCTGATCTGCTCTAACAAAGTGTAGATCAGAAAAAGAAGTTCAAGATTTTTCAAAAATTTGAATAATGGATTTCAAAACTCTGATCACTTTCAAACCTTTCGATGTTGTTTCCAGAAGCTTAGAAGTGCAGAGAGATTTTAGAGAGCAAGAGAGAAAATTATGGTGGTGGGAGTTTAGGAGTCTTGAATGTATAGATTTTCAAAAATTGCGACCATAAATTCGATCCAATTTCTGGCTTTGCAGCAATCAAATTTTTTTTTCTTTAATTTCCGAACAAAAATCCTTGAAGCCTTTATTCTTTCAATTTTACATAACATATTCGATCGAATTATTTTAGAAATCCGAATTTTCAATTTTTTCCATCATAAAAACCTCGAAATGTTAATCCGATCAAATTTTGGTGAAGAATTCAATTGAATTTTTACAAAAAATTCATTTTTTCGATTTTTTATTTAATATAGAAATCTATCTTGTTGCCTTGCTTTGAAAAACATGATTTCATTTTAAAAACAATTTAATTAAATCATAAAAATTACACTAAAACGAAGGAAAAACTAAAAAAAAAACAAGATATTAAACACTCGGGTTGCCTCCTTGTTAGCTACCCATTTTTAATGTCGTTGACTCGATGTTGTTATTTGATTCCTTCAATTGTGGTAAGTTGGTACTTCAACAACCTCCACTTCTTCATTTGTAACCTGGAAACCTTCATAAAAAGGTTTGGGTTGGTGACCATTAATCTTGAAGAATTTTCATGTTTGGTCATTCTTAATTTCTACGGCACCAGGATCAGACACATTAGTAATAACAAAAGTTCCACCCAACGATACCTTAATTTACCAAAAATAAGTTTAAAGCAAGAGTGAGACAAAAATACCTTTTTATCAGTAGTAAATACCTTTCGAGATATCATATGGTTGTCAAAAGCTTTGGTTTTCTCCTTGTAAACCGCTTCATGGTCGTGTCGTTTTGGATTTCTTCTGACTCTTGTATATCCAACCTTCGCTTCTTCCCATCATAAGCCATACTCATATTTAACTTCTTGATAGACTAATATGCCCAATGCTCCAACTCCACTGGAAGTCAAAATGGTTTCCCAAAAACTATTCGATATGGCCACATGCCGAATGAAGTTTTGTGTGCTATACAGTGAGCCCATAATGCATCATCCAATAGCATAATCTAGTCCTTCTTGATTCTATTGATGTTTTTTTAATGATATCCTTGATCTGCCGATTAGAAGCATCAGCTTGCCCGTTGCTTTGCGGGTGATATGCAGTTAATACCCGATGTGTAACACCATATTTCTTGAAAATGGCCTCGAGGGTGCGGTTGTAGAAATGCTTTCCGTGGTTACAGATGATGGTATTTGGTGTCCCAATCCTAGCGAAAATATTAGTTTTAAAAAATCAAACACAATCTTCATGTCATTTGTCTGTGTGGCTTTTTCCTTAACCCTTTTTGACACATAATCCACTGCTAGAAAGATGTACACAAACCCAAATGATGGTGGAAATGAAGACATGAAATCTATGCCCCAAACATCAGAGATCTCGCATACTAGAATCGGGTTGTGTGGCATTTGGTTCCAAGAGGTTAAAGATCCGTTCATTTGGCACCGGTCACAGGTTTTACAAAACAAGAACGGATCACAAAAAATATGGGGCCAATAAAGATCGTTGTCTAAAACCTTGTGTGCGGTTCATTGTGGACCATAATACCCTCCACATGCTTCAGTGAACACAAAAGTTCAAAATTGATTTAACTTCAACCTGGGGTACATATCCTCTAATCATCTGATCAATGCAATATTTTCATAAATAGGGATGGTCTCAAACGTATTGTTTAGCCTCCTTATTGATTTTGTTTTTTCTAAGATCAATTGAGGTCTGAAGGGAGTTCAATGGAAACCAATTAATTCACTATATAAACAAACTAAGGTGGATTCTGAACAGTGAAAAGATGCTCGTCAAGAAAAGTTTTACAGATCACTGTCGGGTCTTCTGGTGGGATGAGCTGGATCAGATGATTAGCTACTAGATTTTCTTTCCCACTCCTGTCTCTGATCTCCATGTCGAATTCATGTAATAGCAGAATCCATCTGATCAGCCTTGGCTTTGAATCGTTCTTAGCGAGAAGATACTAAATGTATGCTTGGTTACAAAAGTTATGACTTTCATCCCCCGCAAGTATTGTGTAACATCCCAAATTTCCTATAAAAGTTTTTCATTTTTAATTAACAAAAATCATTCTCAAGACAAAATATTACAACCACATTTGTTTTTAAAAAAAATGCATCGTATCAAATAAATTATCCAAAAACATCAGTGTCCCAACAAAACGCAAGAGAGTGCATGCCGCACCATCACGCCAGACCCTTGCTCTTATGCTCTGAAGTACCTGAAACAACCAACAAACTGTAGGCTAATGTTTAGTGAGCTCCCTAGAGCATACCCCACACAATCCATCGTATCAAATAAATTATCCAAAAACATCAATCTCCCTCGACACGACCTACGATATGATACGAAATAAATGGGTTTGCGTTGATTTTTTCAACCTTCCAACCCGTCAACCCGCCAACCCGTTTATTAAACGGGTCATATGTCGGTTGCTCAAAAAATAAACGGGTTGACCCCTAACCCATTTATATTTTTAATAATAAAATTATTTTATTTTTTAAATATATTTATATATCAAGTATTAATATTTAATAAGTATTATATAACATATACCATTGATTCCTAGACCATTTAACTGTTTTGACATTTTGACTCGTGGTGGATGGCCTAAGATCGTAAGTCGTAACCTGTAAGGCTAAGTCTGTTACCATTTTTATCAATTTCCTTAACTAATAATCTCAAATTCAAATAGCGTATGAGCGTATCTCCCTATTCTAGACTTCCAGTCTCCCGAATTCCGACAGTCCCACTCTCCCCTCTGTTACTCTTTGATCGAAATCAGGTATCAAAATCAAATCGTGTATCGAAATCACAAACGACGTTGATGCCTGAAGGCTGAAGTGGTGAAGCCCAGAACATGAGTCACTAATATAGTCTTTTGGTATCTTTCTTAAGTTGTTCTTTTATCTCAGTTTTCCATTTACAAGATGCACTTCCTTAGTTCCTTACAGATTTGGTTTTTAATAAAAAGGTGAAGTGTTTATGAATGGTTATAATAGGATTGTGAGAAGTGAGATTGTCGATGACCTGATAGGATGATAACACAAACACATAACTATTGTTTCTACTTGAAGGTTGAAGTTCATCATAAACAAGATAATGGTGTTGGAGAATTAACATTATTTTTTCGGAGAAAAGAATGGGAATTGTGGCTATTACTTTAGCACTTGGACTATCTGTGTTTGTATTAATCTTTAGTTTTTAACATGTTTCTATGAATGTTTTTAATTTTCATTTGGATGTTTAAGACTTAAGTGTGTAAAATTCGGATATGTTTGCATCAACCATCAAGAATTTACTCATGTTTAATTGTCAATTTTATTTATGGAATCTGACCCACGGACCCGCCAACCTATGAACCCGTATAAATAAATGGGTTGGTGGATCATATATGGGTTTATGTTTCAAACCTGCCAATATGTAACCCGCCAAACCGTGACCTATATATTTAAATGGGTCGTGTTTATGTTGGCATATTTTGACCCGCCAACCTGCGAGATGCCAACTCGAACATGACACGATTGTCAGGCCTACATATTCAGTCCTTTCCAGTCGAATCTATAGCTTCAAACTATAGATCCAATCCCCTAGGGTGTAGTTACCAAAGAAAGTTGCCAAATTTTTGTGCATGCAAGGCCTCAAGAGGCTAAAACACTCAAAACTAATCTTAGGAAGAGGTTTAGGGCATCGACAAGGGCCAAGACAAGATAAAGTCGACAATTTTATGTCATTGGTACCTAGAGGAGTCCAGATCTGAGACCATGTCTTCATAATAAGCTCAAACATGAGAGTGACTCCATTTTGCCCTAGAAAAGCCCATATTCTTGCATAAGGGAAGATCTAAGAAATGGAACGTCACACCCTAAAACCGAGAATGGTGGAAACGTTCTGGGGCAGAGGATGTCATGTACAGTATTACAACAATGAAAAGTAGTAAACAAGCAACAACATTATCTATTGCATTAATAATAGAATTATTATACAAGTGTGTTCTGTCAAATTTTGAGAAACACTAAAGCATAAATCAAAATGAAAGATGAATCTTCAACGAGCTCCATCTTCCCTAGTCCTTGCATCGGTACCTATCTATGATGACCTGAGGATACAAGTAATTATGAAAGCGAGTATCAACTTTAAAGCCGGTGAGATCATAAGTATTTTAGTGTCTTAATTTGTATGTAAATGCTTGTATGTATTTGAAATGTAAGTATTTGTATGTATACAAATAATAAGTATTGAAAATGTAAATGAACTGTAAGAATGAAAATGTATATGAATTGTAAGTATGAACACGTTTTTAAAACAACTGTAAACATTTAAAAACCCCTATAAATCCCTATGATTCCTATTAGTAACAAAAGGAGTCGTCTACCAAGACTTAACTGTTCTCATGTAGTCTTCTACCAAGAACTAACTGTTCTGAATGTAGTCTTCTACCAAGACCTAACTGTTATGAATATAGTCTTCTACCAAGACCTAACTGTTCTGAATGTAGTCTTCTACCAAGACCTAACTGTAATAGTATCACCCTTTGGTACTAGGGTAAATAACAATGTTAACTGAATACATCCGTAGATGTACATTTACCTCTGTTGCTAACAGCTGGGTATAGGAATAGTCAGTCCCCAAAAGTATACATGTAATGGTATCAACGTTGACATCCGTGGATGTGCTTTTACCTCTGTAGCTAACAGAGGTTCTAGGAATGGTTAGTCCCGCAATGTATCCTTGGGTACTAGGATATTAATCCCAATCTATCTCGTCAATTGTGTGATTGAATCACAAGGTAAAGATAAGAATGAGGATTATATAACAGAATCTATACATATAACATGTACTAGTAATTCCTGTAAGTGTACTCATGTACATGTGATCATGTAAACATATCTATGTAATAGTATAGTAATGTATTGTAATTTTCCACGTGTGCTAGCTGTAAAGTGTGATCTCTCTCTATCTAGCATGTATAGTAATGTACTCGTTCTAGTATCGTTGTATATGTTCTTCTCTAGTATAGTTGTATATGTTCTTCGCTAGTATAGTTGTATATGTTCTTCGCTAGTATAGTTGTATATGTTCTTCTCTAGTATAGTTGTATATGTTCTCATAGTAATAATTAATGACTCATGAATGAACTGACTCATAGTATGATATTGTGTTCTAGTAATAGTTCTAGTATCTTCCTAAACTACCCCTATGGTAGTTTACTAGTAATCTAACTGGTATGTATGGACATGGATGTATACCCTTGCTACCCAAGGGTATTGATTGAACTGGAAGGACCTTTATGACTACATATGTACACATGATATATAACTAATATTTAAACGACCTTCGGACGGGTACCCGATATCCCACCAGACCACATCTTAAGCGCGAAAAGGAAATAGGGTGGATAGCCTTCCTAAGTCTTTTAAACATTACTCATATAAATATACATATATAGGCATGCAATTTATAATATCAAAGCATAAAGTAAGTTTTGTAAAACCTTTGAACATAATTATTATCTTAAGAAAAGATTGACTTGATGTCAATCTATAAAACAATTTGAAGGCATGGGTTTGGTAAAACAGTTTAGTATAAAGAAACATTTGTTTGAAACACAATTGTAAATAAGTTTGAAAGGTAATATGCAGAGTGAAATGTACAGTGTAATAAAGAGTTTAAAACATATAAAATGTTTATAAAAATCATTTGAAGAAAACTGTTTGGTAAAACGGCTGACGTGTAGTAAATCATTTGAATGTTACATATTAATCACATGTGATTGATATAGTAACTATCATAATTCTACTTATTAATCACATGTGATTGATATAATAACTAGTATGATTCTACTTGTATCCCCCCCTCCATAAAACATTTAAAAGTAGTTTAAAACATTATTTAAGGGGTATGAGCTCACCTGTGGTAAGTGGATTGGAAAGAAGTTTCGGATAAGTGCTTGGTGTCAAGTGAAGACTTAGACACGCACAAATATCCTAATAACATGTAAGGATATATGTATATACTCAATTAGTCTTTAAACAACTAATAAACAAAGTTAAAACACTCTAAGACATGTTAAACACTTTATACAAGTGTTAAAAGTCTCAAGGGTTGCATTTAAGTGTTGTATGGAAAGGCTACTGTGTTTGGGGTTCAAGGGTAACTCTTAAAATTAGTTTACTCCCTAAGGATCAACACCCCTTGAGTTTACGGTCATAAAATCTTGAGTTTAGGGCCATAAACTCCAAATCTTTTGACCATTTGGTGATTTGAAGTCTTCTGGGCTATTCCAAGCATTCCTACATCACGAATTAGCCTTAGGTAGTGTTGTGTGGCATCAAAACACTCCTAAATGGATTTTACGGTCTAAGGACCATTTCTCATGAGTTTACTACCTTAAACTCATGAGTTTACTACCTTAAACTCCTAAGTTTATGGTATTTGGGGTTTTCAAGTCCTTAGCTCAATCATGGCACTAGTCTACGTTAGATTTAGCCATAAGAAACAACTATGGGCCATTTTTGGGACATTTACACCACATTTGAGGTGTTTACGGTTTAAGGACTTCCCTAAACCGTAAACACATGAAATTGGAAGATTTTGGTGGATTTTGGGTGACAAACTCATCAAGGATGAATCTAGACAAGTCCTTAAGGCATAATGAAGCATCTAAGCACCTTAACACACCATTTTGACCCAATAGTTGGTGTTTACAGTTTTGGGATCTCTTAAAACCGTGAACACCTTTATTTTGGTGTTCTTGGGACTTTTCTTTGGTATAAACATGTATAGCAAGCTTAAAAAGACTCTAGGATAGAAGTACTTACATTGGGGAAGCTTGAAATGAACTTTAAGTCCAAGAACACTAGTGTGTGTTCTTGGTATTCTTGGTGTTTTGGAAAAACTAATCAAAACACATAAATGAATGGATTAAATGATGTACAATCACTAGATTAAGCGATATACCAACTTGAAAGGCTTGAAACACTTACTAGTTTGAAGATTTGGAATAAAATCTTGGATGATACTTGAGAGAATATTTTTGGAGTTTACTCTTTTGATAAATGGGGAGTAAACACAAATGGGGAGTAAACTCATGTATAAGCATGAGTTTACGGCTTTTTGGATGATTTTTCGAACCAAACATAAAAGTTTGGTCGGGTGTTTCTAATACGCGAAGTGTTTGCGGTTTTCAAAAATCAAAACCCGAGCCGACACTTTCTTACACCCGTTCGCTTAAAAATAATCTTAAAATAATCAAAAGAATTTTATATTTCTTAAAAATAAGAAATAATTACATTGACTTATGCTACGAAGTGGTTGACTTTTAGGGTTTGACCGAATGGAAATTTCGGGTTGTCACATGGAACGCCATGGTAAATACTTTTTTACCTCTAGATGATTGCTAACACAGAGTAAATGTCGGATCTATGGACTCTCCCTTTGGTCCAACTTCTTTAAGCTCCAAATTTCTTCACAACCACACCAAAATCACTCTCCAAGGCTCTCACACACACTCAAGAATGTCTAAAGCTCGAAATAGGGCATCTCTAGGTTGTATAGACGATGATGGAGGCCACAAATTAACCAAAAGTTCTTTATATAGGGTGTAAAACCTAGAAAAATAGGGTTTTCCTTTCCAGTGTCTACTCGTCAAGTTGGGGCCTTGCAACTCGTCGAGTAGACACTTTATCCTATGTCCATAATGATCCCTACTCAACGAGTGGAGCTCCCAACTCATCGAGTCCCAGTACAAAACCCTAAAATGTTAGAAAAATAATTAATACCTTTAACAAGCGTTACATATTGTTTGCATTCTCTAGCATGAAAACGATGGACAATAACTCTTTTTCTAAGGTTGAATGATTTTCTTGCATGCTGTCCAAGGTTTTTGAGGTGTAGTAAATAACATTGGTGACCCGATTTTTCCTTTGTCCCGATACAACTCCAACACCAGAATTGATTGCATCGCACATAGCTCGAAAGGCTGAATCCAATCCGATGGTTGGATAATAGGAGCTGAAGTGAATAATTTTTTTAGCAAAAATCTTTTCACAGTCTTCATTAAATTCGAAGATTGCATCTTTTTGCAACAAATGGCATATGGTCAGTGTGATCTTTGAATAGTCTTTAATAAACCTCCTGTAAAATCCTGCATTCCTAAGAAAATGATGCACTTCCAAAACACTCTTCGGGTAGGGTAAGCTTTTTAAAATATCTATTTTAGCTCTATCTACTTTTAAACATGTTTTTGACACTTCATGACCCAAAATCAGACCTTAGTCGACGATAAAATGACACTTTTCAAAGTTTAAGAACCATGTTAGTTTCAATGCATATTTGAAAAATATTTATGAGGTCTTTATGAAAAATATCAAAGGAGTCTCCATGGAAAGTAAAATCCTCCATGAAGACTTCTATGATTTGTTCTACATACTCAGAAAAAAAAACTTTCCATACACCTTTTCAAGGTGGCGGGTGCATTGCAGAGTCCGAAGGGCATGCGTCTGTTAGTGAATGTTCTTAATTGGCAGGTGAAAGTTGTTTTATCCTGATCTTCTAGAGCAACTTGAATCTGATGAAAGCCTGAGAATTCGTCTAGACAACAGTAATATGTCTTTCCAGCAAGTCTTTCTAACATCTGATCAATGAATGAAAGTGGCAAATAATATTTTTAGGTGGCAGTGTTTAATTTCATGTAGTTGATGCATACGCACCATCCACTATGAACTCGAGTTTGGACTAACTCTTATTCTTTATTTTCCACAACTGTCACTCCAGCTTTCTTCGGTGTGAGCTGAACTGGACTGATCCATTTGTTGTCAGATATCAAGTATATCATTCCAACATCCAAAAGTTTAATTATTTTCTTCTTAACCACTTCCATCATCAAAGGGTTCAATCTTCGCTACGCTACTCATGAGGGCTTAAAATATTCTTTCATTAGTATTTTGTGTACACATAAAGATGCGAAGAGTCCTTTTATATCAACTATGGTTGAACCAATGACATTCTTATACCGCTTCAGAATTCCTATCAGTTCGGATTCTTCTTTTTCTGATAGCTTGTTGGATATAATGATTGGGAGTGCTTCTTCTTCTCCAAGAAAAACATATTTCAAATGTTTTGGTAGATTCTTAAGCTTCAATTCGGGTGCTTGCACTACAAAAGGAAAAAGTTTGGAGTTGGAATTAGGTAACTTAAGAATCTGATTGTTATACCTGAGTTTCCTCTACTAGTCCATGTGAGCTACCATTTCCTGCACTTTTTTATCAACAATGTATTTTTTTTATAAAACATCGGCTACATTAACAAAAAAAATTCTATGGAGAACAAAAGCTATTGGTTCTCTTTTAGTAATTTGAATATATTCAACATTTAATGGTACGGTTACATCTATCAAATTAGGAGATGAAACATCGTTTGGATAGTACATGACATCATGTATATTGAAGTTGATAACTTCACCATCGAAGTCCATGGAAAGGGTACTGCCATAAACATCTATTTTAGTAATAACCTTTTTCAAAAATGGTTTCCGCAAAAGAATGAAACTGTAATTCGCTGAGTCATCATCTTCCATAACTAAGATGTAAAAATCAGCTGGGAATATCAGCTCATTCACTTAGACTAAAATGCCCCCTAGTACACCTTTTACGTATACTCGTGAACGATCAGCCAAATGGATGACAACACTGGTTCTTTTTAGTGGCCCTACCGCGATAGTTTAAAAACCGAATAAGGTAAAACATTTATTGAGGCTCCTAAGTCCAGCATGGCATGTTGTACTAAAATATTCCCCAACTTACAATGAACCGTGAATACTGCTAGATCTTTTCATTTTGGGGGTAACCTTTTTTTTGTAAGACACCTGAACCATTTTTGCTAACCTTAACTGTTTCCTTACCTTTTCGGTTTCTTATATAAGTACATAGTTCTCTTAGAAATTTGGAATACCAGGGTAGTTGTTTTATAGCATCTAGAAGTGGGATGTTTACCTCAAATTTTCTAAAGAAGTTCGTAATCTCTTGGTCTCCCTTTTCTTTTTCATGTTTTTCAGTCTTGAAGGAAAATAAGGAGTAATTTTTATCTCAGCTTCAACATACTTGTATTTTTCTGCACCTCTTTAGTTACTATAGATTCTTTCTCGACTATAATCCGTACTTCCTCATCTTCTTGCTGATCTGGTCCCTTTTAGTTTTTACCATTTCGGAGAGTCAAAGCACAAGTGTTGTGCTTTGGGTTTTTCTCGGTTCGAGATGGAATTTTTTCTTGTGCATGTACCTCCATGTTCCTCATATAGTTCGCGAGTTATGATACTTGCTGCTCTAGATTTTTCATGCTAGAGTTGGTCTCATTCTAAAAATTTGGTACTGGTAGCAATGCTTTTAACAATGTCTTCTAGAGACATGTTGGAACTGCTAGCTTGCTGCTCAACAGGTGGTAGCTGTAAATTAAGTTGATGATGATTTTGCAAAAAAAGATTGTTGTTGAAATCTAGGTGGATTTTGGTGCTAATTTCTCTGTTGAAAGTTCTATTGGGATCTTTGCTGAAAGTTGTTATGGAATCCTTCTGAAGCTTGATTATCGCACGGCTGACCAAACTGTCTCTGTTTTGCTTGATAATCTCCCATGATCTAGAAAACTTTAGTGTCTTCCTGCAATATTAAGCACATTTTTGTTGGGTGCCCAGTCTTCACGCATATCCTACAAGATTTGACCTTTAGTTCAACACCCTTGATTTTGTCGGTAAAAGACCAACCTTTGTTAATTCTGAAATCTAAGACTCAAGGTGGGAATTGTTGATTTCCTTTACTCCTCACGATTGATCTAGATACCATTCTTCTTCATTTGTTGAGTGTTTTGATTCGGTTGTTAGCTACTCTATTAATTTCTGGATGTTAGTTGGCTTTATATCTGCAAGCAAACTACCAGTCGCAGCGTTAATATGCCACCTTTCTATTGGGGTCAGACCTTCATAGAAGCACTGATATAGCTGATAGTCACTAATCCAATGGTGCGTGCACCAGACCATCAACTTATTGAAATGCTCATAATAAGTGTAGAGGGCCCATTTTTTTGCCTTTCTTTATGGCATTAACTTTTTACAGAGGTTGGACACTTTGGATTGTCGAAAATATTTTCTCAGAAAAGTTTAGCCAGCTCATTCCATGTAGTGATTTATCCAAAAGGGAGATCATACAACCACTCTTTTTTTACGTCTTGGACAGAAAAGGGGAATGACTTCAACTTGAACTGGTCTTCCGTGATTGTATGTGGCTTCATTCTAGAGCATACTATGTGAGCCTCCTTGAGAAGCTTATGCATATCTTCATTCTGAAGGCCTCAGAAAGTTAGGAGCAGATGAATTAAACCAGACTTTAGCTCAAAGTTTTGAGCTTCTGGAAAGGTGATACACAAATGCTATTGTGTAACATCTTGTGTCGCCCATTCTCTGATAGTCTTTCCAGGATAGTCTCCATGTTCACTCGTGGCTAGTTCTGTTTCGGTATCTGAATCAGATGGTTCATGTGTTTCATATTTAATTGAGGGTGTTGGTGAGTAAACTTTCAATGAACTCTTGGTAGGCAACGATGAGGGTGCTTCAAGAAAGGATGAAAAGTTTATCCCAGACTCATTCCACAAGGGACTGCCTTATGGATTTCTTTCCTCTGAAGGTAAAGAAGATGTTGATGTGAAAAAATGTTACTTTTTATGTTGAAGTGCTTTTTTTCTGAGTTTTCTTGTTGTCTTTTTTATTTATGTAGCCTCCTATTTTCCCCATTGGATTGGTACAGAAAGATAATATCAAGAAGATAATTGTATGAATAATGAAGAACATAATATGTGAGTAATAATGTAATATATAGATAGAGAGATACTATATGATACATTATCAGCACCCATGGATGGGGAGAACCCCCACCCACAACTTTCTCTCTCTAAAGTCTACATAGTGCACTCTTGAAATGAAAGACCATACACCTCCACTTTATATACTAATGAAGGGAATATGCTTTCCATACAAGAGAATATTCTAACCTAATAAACACTCATCATTGTAGAGCATTTTCGTTGTAGAACATTTTGCTACTACTGTTCTTTACATTTTGCTGTTGTTAAATCTAAGATTATGAAGAATAATATTTGTGCTAAAGAAGATGGATTTTTTCTTAAAAATTTGGTGTTTATTTCTTGTTATCCCATGTAAAACGTGTTTTGAAAAAGAAAAAAAAGTTGTATGGGATAAAAGATTCGATTCAAAGGTCAAATTTCGGAATTCATGAGCTTTTAGTGTGTTTTGGACTCTTATCTCGGAAGTGTACAAGTGCTGAAGCATGTGGTACAGCAGGTTAATATATATGTTCAATTGTGTGGTCAAAGAAACCTTAAATGCATGTCTAACAACAGGGAACATTTTTTTTATCTTTTAGTTGACTTATTTATTAGAGAAATATAGGGATAGGACAACTCATGAATCTTTTTAGCATTTTGTCCCTCTTGCATTTAATGCTCTGATATCTTTTGTCATTTAGTGTGGAGTTGTGATAAAATCCTCAACTCTGAGATGTTTCCCCAAACCGAAGCCTCTTATATCCGAGACCTTCTCATCACTTCAAACCTCTCCTCGCACCACAGATCCAATCCAAGAAGCCTTGCTATCCGATAAGCCTGAGTATTCGAGACTCTATGCATCCGAGGTCAATTCAGTCTGAAACATTAAAATTCTGAAGTCACGGACATCTTAAAAGTCTTGCTTTGGACTTCAGGTGTATTCCTCACATCCAAGATCACTCTTGTCCGAGACTCAAACCATTCCAAGACATCATCGCCTTCTGAGACACCCTCGCATTCCGAGGAGCTTCGCAGTCTGAGATGCATCTCCTTCCGAGATGCCCCTTGCGCCTCTGAATCACCACCAATCAGTAGTTCAACCTCTGAGCCACCATTTCCAAAGCCCTGCTTACTCACCCATGTTGGTCCCATTATAGGATCTGAGATACCACTCCGAAACCTCATTCATTCCGAGGTCAACCCTTCTAACACTTTTTCTCTTCAGATCCATGCTTCTCTTCGAATCCTTCTTATTTTTTTAGTTTCTTCGGATCTCCTTAGTTCAAAGCCACCATGAATGTTAATTTTTTTTTTGTGTTTTATTTGAAACCAATTCAATTTACTTAATACCCATTACTATGGACAGTGAGATTCAGTCCATATATGACAACCAAGTTTGGAATTTGGTTGACAATGTGGCAGGTCGTAAGACGGTCGGGTGCAAGTGGATCTTCAAGAAGAAGACTGACATGGATGGGAAGGTACAAACTTATAAGGTGTGATTGGTTGCGAAGAGCTTTACTCAGAATCCTAGATTTGATTATGAAGAGACCTTCTCACCAGTTGCGAAGATAAAGTCTATTAGGGTGATGCTAGCCATTGCTGCATGTCATGACTATGAGATATGGTAGATGGATGTTAAAACCGCTTTCCTTAATGGAAATTTGGCTGAGGATGTTTGCATGAGTCAGCCAGAGGGTTTTGTCAATGCAAAGCACCCCAATAGAGTGTGTAAGCTTGAGAAGTCCATTTATGTACTGAAACAAGCATCTCGCAGATGGAATCTTTGTTTCGATGAGAAAGTCAAAGAGTTTGGTTTTCTGCAAAGAGAGGATGAATCATGTGTATATGTCAAAGCCAGTATGAGTATAGTTAGCTTCCTCGTATTGTATGTCGATGACATACTACTTATAGGAAACAACATCCCAACCTTGGGGATAAGGATAGTGAGAAATAGGAGTAAAAGACTAATAGGACTTAGTCAAAACACTTACTTGGACAAGGTACTAAAGCGTTTTAGTATGGCGAATTCCAAGAAGGGGGAGTTACCAATACAAAGTAATGCCAAGTTGAGTAAAACTCAAAGTCCGAGTACCAAAGTCGAGATAGCAGAGATGAGTTGAGTACCTTACACTTCTGTAATTGTGGCTCCATCATGTATACTATTGTCGGATAAGGTGTCTAAGTCCATAACTATTTCTGGTATGTACTTGACCCGACCCGGCATGGTCCATTTGGGTTGCATGGCACCATGCAATTGGATAGACTAAATGAGAGAAATAACACTTGGAGATTATTAATATATTATAAGTTCTAATATATTAATAATATTATTTGATTAGTTTGATCAAGAATTAATTTAGAATTAATTATGTGATCAAAAGATAACTAATTAAATATATGGGTTGATTATGTAAATCATCCATATCTTGTATAGTGGGCTAAGAGGCTCCATGGATTATCAAGTTGGGTTCCACCCATTGGATGCTCCATGGGAGTTACAAACCCATGGGTCATGGAAATGAAGAGTCATGACACATTAGGGTTTAACCCTAGATGTGTCAACACTATATAAGAAACATATTCTCCACCAAAATCGGTTGACAAAAAGAAACAAGAGGGCTTGGCCGATTTTTGAGAAGTGTGTGTTCTCTCATAAGTTCTTCCAAGAGCATTTGGTGTTGTGTGAAGCATTTGAGGCATCACACTTGGGGTGCTAGGCTCACAAGGTTTCAACGAACACAAACAACAACAAGGTAAGTTATTCTATCTATACTTTAAGTTAAAAGTGTTCCCCATGTATGCTAGATAGGAATATAACCTTGGAATTCAACTTTGCATGATAATTAGACAAACATAGATCCAAGGTTATTAGGGTTGCATGTACACTTAGGAAGTGTTAGAATGCTCAAAACCCATCAGTGGTATCAAAGACTAGGCTTGTTTGTCTTTTATTTGTGCTTAGAAGTTGAAAAAAAGTCGAAAATCTTGCTGTCTGCGAGTGGACTCGTCGAGTCTATAGGGGGGACTCATCGAGTTCATGTGTATCTTCAACCAACTCGGCGAGTGAGTTCATGCACTCGGCGAGTAGGGTCGAGTGATTGCAGAATTTCGATTTAGTTGCTGGAAATGAATTAGAAACATTACCCTAAACTGTTTTGGTAATTGAAAACTTGTTTTTGGTGGTGTAATGTCCTTGCTAATTCATTTACAACAACTAGTTATCAAAATTACAAAGTTTAAGTGTAATTTATGAATGTGTTCATATTCATGTTCTTGTTCTTATGATGTTTTAGATGATCATAGGAATTATTTGTAACCTATGTGGTAGATTAATTCTTGATCATAATGTGTTTTAATGGAGTCCATAACTTGTCCTCAAGTTATGGAAAACCAAGAGTCACACTTGAATTAAAAACCATTAAAACAAACACAAGAGTTAGAAAAATGAAGAGTCTTCATTTTATTACTCTATTAAACTCATAAGTTACAAGAAATGAAAAGTTTTGAAAGTTACAAAACTTGCCCTCAAGTTTTGGAACAAGTAAAGTTAAGTTAAAAACTTTAAGTTCCAACCCCTAGAATTTTAAAAGTTAAAATTCAACCCTTATACTTATATTATGATGATTTAATAATTATATATATATGTATAAGAATAAAGTCGTCTTACCGCTAGTACGCCTCATTCACGAAGTCGGTCTATAAGGTGGGTATAAGGTTGTTGCCTATAAAATGGTGACTTAATGGGTGTCTACTCTCACCCACCGCTTGCTTGACTGGTGGAGGGTCGTTAGCCGAACGGGTAAGACAAGGACTTTTAAACTCTCATTCAAAGTATGATGAATATTATAAAGTAACTAAATGTTTTATTAAATTCCCAATCTTAGTTACTTTAGGAAAATGTGAATAAGGTGCTAATCCATGAAATTACACTTTACACTTTGTCTAAGTCGTTGGTGGAGCGTGTGTGGTTAATCGGCACACTAACGTGGACTTAACAAGGTAGGTAAAGGGTGACTTAAGGTTTATTATAGTATCGGTGGAGCGTGTGTGGTTTACCGGCACATCGATTGGGTGATAAACTTTAAGGGTACCAAGTGATTTGCATGGTTACTTCACACCTTGTTTTGTGATCCTCGGTATCCCAGTCACAAAACTTGGAGGGCACTCTCGAGATTGAAACATGCCTTTGAAAAGTTCATTGAATCTCAAAGAATCTAGGAATTTCTAAGAACCAATTATAAAACCTAATATCTAATATTTCGGTTTTCGTGGTGGAAATTGGTGAATCGTCATTCACCTACCTTTCAAATATAGTATAGCTTAGATTACGGCATACCTCTTCTAAGTTATATTATATTGTGATTGGATCCTAGCCTTAATATTACATTTGGGTGTTTTATTAAGGACTCTCTTAAATCTATACTAAGCTTGTTCTCCTCTTTCAGATGTCTTCAAATAATGCTTCTGGCTCAAATCCTAATGGCTCCTTTACTCTTATGAGTTTGTGTGGGAAAGTCACCTTTGATGGATCCAACTTCAATGAATGGATCAGAAACATCAGGATGATTACCCGCTACGAGGACAAAGAATATGTCGTTGACAAGGAGCTTAAGGAGATTTATGAGACCACTGCAACTCCTCTGGAGATCGCTGACTTCCAGGCACATGAAAGGGATGCTACGAAAGTAGCATGCATCATGATGGCCACAATGACAGCAGAACTCCAAAAATCTTATGAAGATTTCTACCCTTATGAAATGCACCAAGATTTGATGGAAAGATACCATCAAAGTGCACGACAAGAGAGGTACGAAATCATCTGCTCCATGATAACAACCATGATGAAGGACGGGGATTCCGTCACGAGCCACATGCACAAAATGCAAAGATATGTGGATCGATTGCTGAAGCTTAATGTGAACCTCCCTGAGGAGCTTGCAATAGATATAATTTTGCGCTCCTTACCATCGTGCTATGATCAATTCCGCATGACATATCACATGAATAAGGAAGAGGTCACTCTCAGCAAACGTCAGGGACTTCTCAAGACTGCAGAAACAGGTCTTAAGGGGAAGTCGGTTGCTATCACTCCTACTCCAAACTCAACTCCGGTTTTGGCAATCGGGAAAAGTCGAGGGAGGAAGAGAAAGAGATCTTCGAAGGGTACCAAGGCTCGGACCCTTGATGGCTCTTCTTCAAGTGGAACCAAGAAAGGTTTCATTACTCCTTCTTCTGACCCAAAAGAGGCTGAATGCTTCTATTGCCATGAAAAAGCTCATTGGAAGCGGAACTGCCCAAAGTACCAGCAGTATGTGAAGGATGGGAAAGTTAAACCCAACCATGCAGGTATTTACACTATCATTTCTAATAACTCACCCCATTCGAAATCTTGGGTCCTTGATACCGGTTTTGGTATTCACATTTGTTGTGACTTGCAGGGACTAAGAAGAAGTGAGAATGTGGAGCAAGGAAGAATAAACTTGATCATGGGGAATAGGAAAGCTTCACCTGTCACCAAGATAGGAGTTTATACTTTATCGCTAAGTAGTGGGTTTAGTTTAGATTTGAATAAGTGCTGTTACTCGCCAGGAATGGCAAGAAATATTATTTCCTTTCATGCTCTGTACAAACAAGGGTTTACCTTTTCGTTTAATAATGAAGTTGGTTCTATTGATGCTTTCTTTAATAATGTTCTTTATTTTAAAGCATTACCTTGTGATGGTGTGTATGAAGTTGTGTCTGTTGTAGATAATTCAGAAAATAATGTTTTGTGTATCGATTCTACTCATAATAATAATATGGATAAAGCATCATTATGGCATTGTCGTCTTGGACATATAAGCAAGAAGCGCATAGGCCAACTCCAAAAGGATGGAGTCTTGGAGTCATTTGACCTAAAGTCAGATGATAATTGCGAATCATGCTTACTTGGAAAAATGACAAAGTCACCCTTCACATGCTCGTGTGAAAGAGGTGAAGGTTTGTTGGACCTTATACACACGGATGTGTGTGGACCATTCAAACATGCCACAAGGGATGCTAATCGTTATTATTTGACTTTTACTGATGATTATAGTAGATATGGATATGTCTACTTAATCAAGCATAAGTCAGAGACTTTCGGAAAGTTTAAGGAATTTAAACAGGAAGTCGAGAATCAAATGGGCAGGAACATTAAGATGCTTCGATCCGATCGAGGTGGTGAGTATCTTAGTTCAGAGTTCCTCGACTATCTAAGGGAATGTGGGATTGTCTCACAATTGACACCTCCCAGGACACCGCAATTGAATGGTGTGGCTGAGAAGCGTAATCGAACCTTGTTGGACATGGTTCGTTCCATGATGAGTCGAGCTTCGCTACCAATCTCATTCTGGGGGTATGCCTTAGAGACTACCGCCCATATCCTTAATCTAGTCCCTACAAAGAAAGTTGCCAAAACTCCTCACGAGATGTGGACTGGTAAAGTACCTAAACTAGACCACATCAAGATTTGGGGTTGCGAGGCTTTCGTGAGACGCGAGACTCATGATAAGCTCGAACCCCGAAGCGAGAGGTGTATTTTCATCGGCTACCCACAGCAATCCTTTGGTTACCTCTTCTACAGACCTAGTGACAATGTGGTCTTTGTAGCAAGAAAAGGAGTCTTTCGAGAAAGAGAGTTTATAAGCCAAGGAGACAGTGGGAGGCAAATTGATCTTGAAGAAATTCAAGAGTCAAGTGGTGAAGGAACTTCAAACTCTAGCCCTCAACTTGAGGAGGAAACTCCTGTTGAGCCAATTGACGAATCTGTACCTCTGAGGCGTTCCACGAGAGTTAGGAGTGCACCTAAGCATTACTATGGATTCCATATTACTGCAGAAGGTGAGACACTTATTAGTGATGGAACACTAGTAAGTCAAGATGACCCTAACAGCTATGAGGAAGCCATGGCAGGCCCCGAGTCTACTAAATGGAAAGAGGCTATGGATAGCGAGATACAATCCATGTATGACAATCAAGTTTGGAACTTGGTTGAGAATGTACCAGGTCGAAAGACTGTAGGGTGCAAATGGGTCTTCAAGAAGAAGACCGACATGGATGGTAAAGTACACACTTATAAGGCTAGACTGGTTGCAAAGGGCTTCTCTCAAATTCCTGGAGTGGATTATGATGAGACCTTTTCTCCGGTAGCCAAGATTAAGTCTATTCGGGTTCTGTTAGCCATAGCCGCATTTCATGACTATGAAATTTGGCAAATGGATGTCAAAACCGCTTTCCTTAATGGAAAGTTGGCTGAAGATGTTTACATGAGTCAACCAGAGGGTTTTGTCAGCAACGAGTACCCCAATAGAGTGTGTAAGCTTGAGAAATCCATTTATGGGTTAAAGCAAGCACCTCACAGATGGAATCTTTGCTTTGATGAAAAGTTCAAGGAATTTGGCTTTTCTAGGAGTGAAGATGAATCTTGTGTGTATGTCAAGGCTAGTGGGAGTATAGTTAGCTTTTTGGTATTGTATATGGATGACATACTACTCATAGGAAACGACATTCCAGCTCTGCAGGAAGTAAAGTCCTGGCTTGGAAAGTGTTTCGCTATGAAGGACCTTGGTGAAGCTGCCTATATTTTAGGGATAAGGATCTTGAGAGATCGGAGTAAAAGACTAATTGGACTTAGTCAAAGTACCTACTTGGATAAGGTGCTGAAGAGATTCAGAATGCAAGACTCCAAGAAAGGCGAATTGCCCATCCAGAGTAACGCCAAACTGAGTAAGACACAAAGCCCTAGCACTGAGGCTGAGATAGCACAAATGAGTCGAGTACCTTATGCTTTGGCTGTAGGATCGATCATGTATGCTATGACGTGTACTCGACCTGATGTAGCTTTTGCCCTGAGCATGGTTAGCAGGTTTCAGGGGAACCCTGGCAAGGCACACTGGACTGCGGTAAAGAATATTCTCAAGTACCTACGAAGGACTAAGGACTGGGTCCTTACCCTCGGTGGGAGTGATGACTTGAGAATTGTAGGGTATAGTGATGCTAGCTTCCAGACTGATAGGGATAACTTCCGCTCCCAGTCGGGCAGGGTCTTTACCCTAAATAGAGGAGCAATTTCTTGGAAGAGTTCCAAGCAAGAGACAGTGGCAGATTCTACTTGTGAATCAGAGTATATTGCAGCTAGCGAGGCAGCAAAGGAGGCGTTATGGCTGAGGAACTTCATTGGAGACCTTGGAGTTGTACCAGCTATTAAAGAGCCAATGGAAATTTTCTATGATAGTGAAAGTGCTGTTGCCTTAGCCAAGGAACCAAGGGATCACAGGAGATCCAGACACATCGACAGAAAATACCATTTCATCAGACATCGGATCGAAGAAGGACTCCTCGTGGCAAAGAGGGTATCATCAGATGAGAATCCGACAGATCCCCTCACGAAGGGACTGACTCGGGTTAAGCATCTCCAGCATGCTCGGAGCATAGGGCTGAAGGATGATATTAGATTTAGTAGTTAGATAACCTCGAAATTTGTAAAGTGTAATTGACATTTGATGATGAATAAAAAGTGTTTTATTTATGAGTAAAGTGTTGCTATCTCTTGTCGATCGTTTACTATATTTCTTTTGCATGTTTTGACTTCCAGAATAATTTTTGTTTGGTATAACATATTATTCAAACCTCCACAGTCGGTCATATGTCGGAAGTAGGTATGAATCAAGACTGTCATGTTTGGTTGTAGAGGTCTTGGACAAGGCTACAACAATCATGAATGCTCATAAGTTCTGAGCATTGGACTCAACCCACGCTCACTGGAATCACTTCATGGAATTCTATCTCGAGTGATCGTGAGACGGTAATATCATATAAGTCTTCAAACCTAGAGATATGATTTGTTACTTACAAGTTGGTTATGCATTGATTGTACGAAAAATGCATTGGTAACTCGATGTTATAAATCGCGCTCTTGTGTGTAATTCAATGAGTAGTAGAACAAACATATGAGTCGAAGTTTATCTGTTCCTTCTTGGATTAGAAGCTGATATCTGGGCCCCTCGATGATTTTGTTTTGACCTATGTACCGGGCCCGGTCAGAACTAAATTGATGTGTTCAATGAAGTTCTTTGTCAAACAAATCGGAAATTGGGAAACAAACTGTTGGACAATAAGTAAGACATTGTTCCGTGTATTTGTCCGACTGATATCTAGAACAGAGGATTATATGATCACTTATCTTAAATGGCGTATCATCATCTTCTCAGTTCCGAGAAACCTTGTAAAGAGCTACGATTGTCGATCGGTTCCTGAAGTCATACTTGCAGTAATAGTTATTAGACTTATCCAAGTGGGAGACTGTTGGATAAGGTGTCTAAGTCCATAACTATTTCTGGTATGTACTTGACCCGACCCGGCATGGTCCATTTGGGTTGCATGGCACCATGCAATTGGATAGACTAAATGAGAGAAATAACACTTGGAGATTATTAATATATTATAAGTTCTAATATATTAATAATATTATTTGATTAGTTTGATCAAGAATTAATTTAGAATTAATTATGTGATCAAAAGATAACTAATTAAATATATGGGTTGATTATGTAAATCATCCATATCTTGTATAGTGGGCAAAGAGGCTCCATCGATTATCAAGTTGGGTTCCACCCATTGGATGCTCCATGGGAGTTACAAACCCATGGGTCATGGAAATGAAGAGTCATGACACATTAGGGTTTAACCCTAGATGTGTCAACACTATATAAGAAACATATTCTCCACCAAAATCGGTTGACAAAAAGAAACAAGAGGGCTTGGCCGATTTTTGAGAAGTGTGTGTTCTCTCATAAGTTCTTCCAAGAGCATTTGGTGTTGTGTGAAGCATTTGAGGCATCACACTTGGGGTGCTAGGCTCACAAGGTTTCAAGGAACACAAACAACAACAAGGTAAGTTATTCTATCTATACTTTAAGTTAAAAGTGTTCCCCATGTATGCTAGATAGGAATATAACCTTGGAATTCAACTTTGCATGATAATTAGACAAACATAGATCCAAGGTTATTAGGGTTGCATGTACACTTAGGAAGTGTTAGAATGCTCAAAACCCATCAACTATGACTTGCACTCACCCTGATGTGGCCTTCGCCTTGAGCATGGTCAGCAGATATCAAGGGAACCATGGCATAGCACATTGGACTGTAGTCAAGAATATTCTTAAGTACCTTCGGAGGACCAAGGAATGGTTTCTAGTCCTCGATGGGAGTGATGACTTAAAGGTGCGAGGGTATAGTGATGCTAGTTTTCAGACCAACCGAGACAACTATCGTTCTCAGTCGGGTTGGGTCTTTACGTTGAAAGGAGAGTAGTGACTTGGAAAAGTTCCAAGCAGGAGACCGTAGCGGATTCAATGTGCGAATCAGAGTACATAGCAGCGAGCGAAGAGTCAAAGAAGGAAATATGGTTGAAGAACTTCATCGGGGACCTTTGAGTTGTGCTAGCCATAAAAGACCCTATGTAGATTTTCTGCGATAATGAAGGAGTCGTTGCCTTGACCAAGGAACCGAGGGATCATGGCAGATCTTGACATATTGACAGGAAATATCATTTTATTCGACATCGGGTGGAAGAGGGAATCCTCGTAGTGAAGAGGGTATCATCAGAGGATAACCCAACAGATCCTCTTATGAAGGGACTGAGTAGGGTTAATCACTTGTAGCACGCTAGGAGCATCGGGCTGAAGGACGATATTAGTTTAGATTAGATAGCTTCGAAATGTGTAATAGATAAATGTAATTGACATTTGATGATTAAATAGAGGAGTATTATTTATAAGTAAAGTTACTGTCTTATGTTGATTGTTTCACTTTACATGTTTTCCCTTCCTGAATAATAAGATTATTCGAATGTTCTCCAGTCGCTCATACTTTGGGAGTAGGTATGAAAGAAGATTGTTGTGAATTGGTTTGTAGATTGTCTAAAGTGTATTATACATTGCAAAAGTTTGCTGCAACGTTCATGAGTGCTTATGAATAACATTTGAGCATTGGATTAGACCCGCGCTTTCTGGAATCACTTCATGGAATTTATCTCGAGTGATCTCAAGACAATAATATCATATGGTCTTAAAACCTAGATATATGGTTTATTGTTTGCAATTTGGTTGTGAATTGATAATGCGTAAAGGCATCAGTAACTTGATATTATAAAACGCATTATTGTGCATGATTTGATGAGTTAGAGGTAAATGCATATAAGTGGAAGTTTATCTGTTCCTTTTATCCTAAGAGGGTAAAAGTGATATCTTGGCTCGTTAATGATTTGGTTTGACTTATGTGCTAGGCCCGATCAGAGCAGAGTTGACGTGTTCAATAAAGTTCTATGTCAGACAAATCAGAGATCGAGAAACAACCTATTGGACAATAAGTATGATTATGTTCCATGTAATTGTCCGCACGATATCTAGAACGGAGGACTAGACGATCCCTTATCTAAAGGATATGTTACTGATAATATTAGAGTTCGACAGCGTCTTTGAGAGCTACGATTGCTAATCGGATACTACTAGCATTTATAGTTACTAGACTTATTCAAGTGAGAGACTGTTGGATTAGTGTCCAAGCCCGTAACTATATTTGGTAATTACCTGACCCGGTTGTGCATGGTACTTTTGGGTTGCCTTCACCAAAGCAACTTGACAGGATGATTATATATATATATATATATATATATATATATATATATATATATATATATATATATATATATATATAGAGAGAGAGAGAGAGAAAGAGAGGGGGGTTATTATGGGTTATTAATATTTTATATGAATAATATATTAAAGGAGAAATCATATAGTTTAATTAATATTAGTCAAGAATTAATTAAGAATTAATTTTGTGTCTAAAAGAGATTAATTAATTACATGGGACTAGAACTGTCAATTATGTGATAGTTGATTTTGAGCTAAGAATCCTTATGGATTAGGGCATGGATGAAATTAAGGTGGAGTCCATCTTAAATTCATCCAAGGAGGCCTTATTCCAGAAAGTTCTCAAGTTCCTTAGGGCATAAGTCATCTAATTAGGGTTTTGACTGAAACCCTAGAAGCTCAAATATATAAAGACCCCTAGGGCTAAGAAAATCAGCCACTTGATCCCTTGGAAGCCTGGAGCTGACTTTTTCCCATCATCCTCTCTCCTAAATATCATCCTCTTACTTGTGGTGTTGGTAAGCCATTAGAGGTGTTACACATGTGACACTAAGCTTCTTGAAGATCAAAGGATTCTTGCAACTATTGAAAGGTATCATCTAAACTTGTTATATTGTAAATCTCATTTTTTGATAGTATGCTAGATTAGGGTTTGAAGTCTTGGATGAATTGCATGTACAATAGAGAAACCAAGATCCAAGCATTTAGGGTTTTGCATGAGCACATAGGATTGTTCTTTTGTATAAAACCCATCAAATTCAACATATATAAAAATAGATTTGTGGTATGTTGGTTAAGTCGATTATTTATTCATAAGGTTGTTGGTTCAATTCTCCGTTCTTGGTATTTGTTTTATTTTACCATGTTCACCCCTAGAAACTACAGGTTCAATTCTCCCTTCTTAGTCTTTGTTTTATTTTACCATGTTCACCCTTAGCAACAAGAAGTATATGTTGAATGAAAAAAGTTGTGCCACGACTCCATAAATTCCTGCAGCCACTACTTACCAGTAAATACATTTAAAGCATAAGTTATTTTACACATAATACATGGTAGAGGAAAAATCCTTAATCATATTATCAATTTCAAAGACATAGTATCCAATTTCACAATGATGGAAGTTAAGTACGACAAAGAATATTTGGGTTTGAAGTTATTATGTTCACAATACAATATTGATTATAGACGTGATACCCTTAAATCTTAATCTCGGTGTAACATCCCAAAAATCCAAGGTAAAAAATTTCATTTATGTTATATTGAAAAAACTATTGTAACTTTGTTTTAAACATTTAAAAGCATTCCAATTAACACAATTATCAGAGTCAAATCCCAAAGATCACAGATTGCAGAAAACACGGGTGTATGCGCTACGATCGTCCCAAGCTCCTTTATTTTGAAAACTAGAGTACCTGAAACATAATCTGAAAATGGTAAGCACAAAGCTTAGCAAGTTCCCGAAAGACCACATACCATGCATATCCAATGATCTATACATGTCATACATAACCGTGAACCATACATATCATTCATATACTCTAATCAATAAGAGTGCTATATGCTAATCATAATCTTGCCATTATGTCACGAGCCACCTCGTGGTCTTTCTTGCCAGGCTAGGGGCCACAACCCTGGGTCTTACAGACAAGTGCCAAGAGCCAACTCTTGGTCTTCTATGCAATCATCACAAAGATAACTAGCATACAAACTATACTACTTACTAATTACTTGCCAGAGTTCATACTCTAGTATTCAATACAACGTGCCAGGATCCGCCCCCTGCTCTTTCATACATAATGCTAAGGGGTAACCCCCGAATCTTCCTACAATACACAAACCAAATAGGCCGACATTATTGCCTTCGACCCATACAACAGTGAGGAGACTCACCTTGAATGATGAAGCTCACTGCAAGAAATCCTTAGTTGTTGTCCGAACAACTTCTCGAGCTAAAAATACCAACATATTACCCAATTAGCAATTGGGTTGCAACCCATGATCCATAATCTGTACTGTTGGGTTTTGAGCATTCTAACACTCCTAAGTGTACATGCAACCCTAAATACCTTGGATCTATGATTTCTCTATTATACATGCAAATAAGAACATCCAAGGTATTATCCTAATCTAGCATACAAAACAATGAGTGTAACAAGATAGAATACATACCTCTTTGATGTAGAAAGTCTTCATGAAGCTTGAGTGCCTAGCCCCAATAGTGTGGAAGCCTCAAATGGAATCACAATCATCAAAACACTTAGAATAACTTGAGAGAGTTCTACACTTCATGAAATCGGCTAGCCCTTTGTTTCTCTCTAGAATAATACTAGTGTATATTAGTGGCCGATTTTTGTCAAGAATAATATCATTATATAGTGTTACAATTAGGGTAAATCCTTAATTGTCATGGATTTCCATTTCCTTGGATCCATGGGTTCAAATACACCATGGAGCATCCATGGACCATCCTATGGGTTTTAGCCCAACTTGATTATCCATGGAGCATTAGCCCACTATATAAGTATGGATGATTTACACAATCAACCCATATATTTAATTAGTCTTCTTTTGATCACTTAATTAATCCTAGATTAACTCTTGATCAATACTAATTAAATAATCTTATTATTCTTATTATTAATATACTAGAACTTATAATATATTAATAACCATAAGTGTCTTATTTCTCTCATTATAGTCTATCCAAGTGCGTGATGGTATGCAACCCAAATGGACCATGCCGAGTCGGGTCAAGTCTTACCAATTATAGTTATGGACTTAGACATTAATCCAACAGTCTCCCACTTGGATAAGTCTAAAACTATTATTGCGTATGACTTCAGGAACCAACTGGCAATCGTAGCTCTCAAAAGCTTCTATCGAACTCTGACCTGGTAGATGAACTCTGATCTTGTCAATGACTTTTCCATTAGATAAGGGATCATATAATCCTCTGTTCTCATGATATCAGCCGGACAAATACATGGAAGAACGTCGTACTTATTGTCCAGCAGTTTGTTTCCCAATTTTCGATTTGTTTGACAAAGAACTTAATTGAACACATCAATTCAGTTCTGACCGGCCGGTACATAGGTCACAACAAAATCATCGAGGGGCCCAGATATCGCTTCTATTTCTAGAAGGAACAGATAAACTTCGACTCATATGCTTGTTCTACTACTTGTTGAATTGTACACAAAGGCACGTTTTATAACATCAAGTTACTGATGCGTTTATGTGCAATCAATGCACAACCAACTCATAGGTAACAACTCATATCTCTAGGTTTGAAAATTTATATGATATTACCGTCTCACGATCACTCGAGATAAATTCCATGAAGTGATACAAGTGAGCGTGGGTTTATTCCAATACTCATAACTTATGAGCACTCATGAATGTTGTAGCAACCATTGCCATGACTAAACCCATATAGCCATCTACAAACCCGATTCATGACAGTCTTGATTCATACCTACTTCCAACATATGAACGACTGTGGAGTGTTTAAATAACTTAGTCATTCAGAAAGAATAACCTAGCTATTTTGGAAGTCAAAACATGCAAAGTGAAACACAATAATAATCGAATCCAATATGGTCTCAGAACCCTTTTGAATATAAATAAAACCACTTTTTATTTATCACCATATTGATTACACATTATTCAATGTTTCAAATAATCAACTTAAGACTTGAATAAAAACAACAGTCGTCCCATGCTCCTAGCATGTACACTTTGTTTTTCTAAACAATAGTTATGCCATACCCCAAGTATGCACACTATGTTTGTCTATGATCCTTACATTGTGATGTAGATCAATTGAACATGATTCCAATGATACTCATTTCACAATCCCAAATCCTTATTGTAAATGCAAGAATTCCAAATTCATGTCATTTACTGAAATCTGTTAGATTCTAAACTTATATGCATTGATCCTCTTGTAATGATTATGCACGAAGTCAGAAAGACTTGACAACAACCATTACAGAGCATTCCAAAGGAGATCAGCTAATTAGGAACATCCTTCTTGCATTAAGTTTCCTAATCTTACATAGATTGAATAATTTCTAACTTTGAAACATTTCCAGATCGCATTTTGACTATCACTTCTGAACAAGAGTTGCCTCCTTACAGATTATGTCAATATGGTCCTTCCAAAATTATCACTATACTTCCAATTGTCCTTGAGAAACCAATCTTTGGTAAACCTTAGATTGTCCTCGACAATTGTTTAATCACTTTAGTCATATCCAGTTCTAGACTTTTCCCTTCTAAATGCCTTAAGCATTTGCAAAATTTAGAAAAGATGAATATTATAGCACATGCAATCGATCCTATATTCGAAGCATATGGGACACGATTCATGATGTTTGACATAAAGACATGATACTAGACCAGTCTTTTGCTACAATATTTTTATTTGCCATGCTCTCAAAATTTAACTATGAAGAGGGATGTCGTAGTCATAATTGAATTTTGAAAACGCAATATATATAGAATTTCTTCAAGTTGAACCATTCCAACACAAAATTCATATATATTCTTGACTAAAGATGATTAAAATCTCAATCTAAGCTTTAGAATTGAAATGAAGTATAATTTCCTCTCCCTTAATTATAGCAAAACAACTTTTCAACCCCTGCAACTTCACGAATTGAAACTTTGTTTTCTATAATTAACATTGCTAGCTTGCAATACTAATCATAATAATCATGCTCCCACTAACATGATGATTATCAGCATAAGACTTATGCTCCCACTAGCTCTGACATATTTTCAGAAATTTGCTGGACTTCTGAAATTTAGATTCATACACCTTTCCGTAGATAGCTCAGCTGTGTGTCTAAGCAATTTCAAGAACTATGAAAAGGGATGTCGTAATCATAGTCTCAATTTCTTAGGCATTTGCCATTTCTCACAAGTCCATGTTAGCGTGCCGGTTAACCACACGCGCTCCACTAACGACTTTTGAAAATGCAAATAACACAATTGCTATCTACGTAAAATCTACTTAGTGAAAGCGTTTCCTCACCATCATTTTCATGAATCAGAGAGAAACCTTATGACACTTAGATTTTATAGTGTATGAGTTCCTATCCATGTGAATTTGTCAAAACCATAATCACAAGATAAGGTTAGTGACAAATTCAGCCTTACATGGATTAAACTTATTCAATCTTACTTTCTCATCACCTTGGTAGCACAAGGCCCACCAATGCTTCCAAGTTGAACTCTGATAACTCACACGCAAATCCAACTTATTTGAAGTAGGTATAGAAATAAGAATTATGTCAACACGATAGGTTGCAAACCTTAAGTCGTGTGCTAGTGATAAATTATAGGTTTTACTCTTGATTAAATCTTGAAACTCTTTCAGGATCTTTAAGGCTCCCACTGTCCCCTTAACATATAAGTTTTCCTAGTCAAGAACCATTCCTTGACAAAAAAAATATTCAAGGGATAGTGCGGATTCTTATCAAGACTAACACTTCACACAATTGGTCTTAGTTGGTCTTTGTCTCATCCAAGACATCACAACTTACCAATCTCAAATGTACAAGAGTAGAAACACTTCACACTATATTTGATAAGTATTTTAAACCTTACTTTATGTCACTCAATGTTACAATCTTGGAGTATGACTCTAAGAATTGTTTTGGAACAAAGTATGACTCATCTTCTTGATCTTAACCAATCCAACAATTCATGACCTCTCTTCTTAGCCATAACAATGCACTAAGACGTCCTTAGAGTATGAATTTGTGATATGGTTTCTATATCATTAAGATGATCATAAAACTGATACTAAAGTACTCTCCCATCTTTTCAGATTTGAGAAACTTTTATCCTTCTGCCTAATTTGATTCTTCTTATTCGCTCTGCCATACATTGGAACCTTTCCAATGTTACAGATTTATACTTAACCTTATAAGTATAATCATATTTACTAATCTTTAGTAAATCATGACAAACCAATCTTTGTGGTGGACCTTGACCAGCGCACACCCAGTGTACCTAATTCCTTAGTCCTTCAATTGACTCACATATACATGTGATCAAAGAATTAGTCTTAATTTTTTCAAAGATGAAAATTCTCATTCATCATATAGTACAACTTGTATGATTCCAAGTTTCTGTCTAATTGAAACTTGGGTGATGAAAAACTTTCTTCATTTGGTAAATTCAGACACTACCACAAATGAAAGAATCAAATCCACTTTCCAATATTGCTATTATTGGAAACATATAAGCAACAATTTTCCACAGATGCCATTGTAAGGATATTTTTTTTTAAAAATAAATAAAATTAAAACCTTTTTTTCTTTTATTTTAAAACTTTGCGGAAAAACTTATCCTTACAATCCACATGAAAACCTTGTTGTTATCTATTCACAAGCAATATATTATAACTCCTAAGAAGTAGCTCAAGAATCCGATCTTCAAACTATGCGATAGAAATCCATCTACGCGATCAGATTCAGCATATTCTTTCTTTAAGTTTCTTTACCTTTTCTTTGATTCTTAAAAGACATCAGCATGTGACCCATTCACATTACATAATAAGAATCTCCAAATAGAAACTTAGTAGAGTTAGATAGTGGACTTTACCTGAAGTAGAGTCAAACTTATCAACTTTAACATCCTTAGGTAAATTATGGCTGCTTTGCAACCAATGCCCCTTTCTTTGGCAATATACACATATGGACCCTTTGATAATGGTACACGGGACTATCACAGACTTAGTTTTTCTCTTTACCATTTGGTCAACCGAGTTGACTATGGCCTGTCCCTTTCCATTGGGAAGAGAATGCTTTTCCAGATTTCCTGTGTCACTATTGTCAATGTCCATCAAGTTTTGAGGAAGTTGATCTTAACAAATAGATAAAATCATTAAGGGTCTTGTCATAGTCTTTTTTCATAGGTGTTCCAAAAGAACTCACTATGTGACTTAGAAAGTGATTGAACCACCAACTTTCTCAAGACTTTGACACCCAACTCTCCCGGCTTGTCAATATGTGACTACATCTCGAATATGTGACCACACCAAGACCTTTACTTGCCAATAGGGCTCGAGTGACCTTAAACTTTTCAAGAACTTGTAGGTGAGGGAGAATAATTGGAGGAGATAGAGGAACTGAAGCATGATGTTGAGGAACATCATCTTCAAGAGATTTGGGAAGATCATAAATGTCTAAACCAGACATGTTTTGGGAGATATTCAAGATAGTTGATTTAAAGTCCTTAATATGACACCCAATATGAAATATTAAGGCTAGGACCCAACACAATATTTTATAATTTGGAAGAGGGATGACGTAATCCAAGCTATAAAATATTTGAAGGTAGGAGAATGAAGATTCACCAATTTCCACCATGAAAAACGAAATAATTTATTAGGTTTTAATTGGATTTGAAATTCATATATCTTTTGAGATTCATTGAACTTTTCAATGGCATGTTTCAATCTCGAGTGTGCCCTCTCAAATTTTGTGATTGGGATGCCGAGGATCACAAAACAAGGTGTGAATAACCATACCAATTCACTTAGTACCCTTAATATTATCACCTAATCAATGTGTCGGTTAACCACACACGCTCCATTGATCTATGACAAACATTAAGTCACCCTTCGTGGTCCTTACTAGTCCAAGTTAGTGTGCTGGTTAACCACACACGCTCCACCAACGACTTGGTAAGGTACAAAGTGTGAATTCCATGGGTTAGCACCAAATTCACATTTTTCTTAAAGTAACTAAGATTGGGAATTATTAAGATTTTAGTTACTTAGTATTTATCATTAATACTTTTAATGAAGGGAGAATTTAAAGTCATTGTCCTACCCATTCGGTTAACGACCCTCCACCAGTCAAACAAGCGGTGGGTGAGAGTAGACACCCATTAAGTCGCCATTTTATAGGCAACAACCTTATACCCACCTTATAGACCGGCTTCGTGAATGAGGCCTACTAACGGTAAAACAACTTGTTCTTATACATACATATATATATATATATATATATATATATATATATATATATATATATATATATATATATAATAATTAACCATTAATGTTATAAATAGTATAAGTGTTGAATTTTAACTCTTTTAAAATTCTAAGGGCTAACTTGGAATTAAAGTATTCATAAGAGAAAACTTTTCAAATTCCAAAACTTGAGGGCAAGTTTTGAAACTATTCAAAACTAATTAATTCCATAACTTATGTGTTTAAAGTAGCTTTAATCCAAAAACTCTTCAAGTTCCATAACTTATGGAAGACTTTAAACAAATAAAAGAATTGACTTTTCTTTATTTTTATAACTTATGGAATTAATTAAGGTTACACTTTATTTATTTATTTATTTATTAATGAAGTGACTCTTGAATTTCCATAACTTGAGGACAAGTTATGGAGTCATAAAAAAAATTCAATGACACAAGACTCTTCATTTTGTAACCATTACCAACTTTTATGAGTTTTATGAGTCTTTAATGTGACTCTTCATGTAACTTGAGGACAAGTTACACAAACACTTTTTATACTCAACTCTTAGATTAAAATGGATTGAAAACAACTATTTCAATTAACTTTTCTATTAATCTAAGCAACTCATAAGAACAAGATAATTCATATCAAACTTCTTCATGTAATTAGTCTAAACCTTAAACTAATACAAAACATGAATCTATTGACAATTATCTTTAAAAATAGATTAGCATGAACATTACCACATTAAAAAACAAGTTTATAAGTTCAAAAACAATGTAGGGTAATGTTCCTAGTCCATTTCTAGCCAAAAACCTCGAAAATATGCTGTCTGGGGTCCAACTCGTCGAGTGCATGAACAAAAGTCGGTGAGTTGGATGCATTTTGCCTTGGACTCGTCGAGTCCCTTCATGGACTCGGCGAGTCTGCTGGGCTGACAGCATCAAAACTCGATTTTCCAGCTCCATTTGCAAGTATAACAAGAAAACAAGCCTAGGCTCTGATACCACTGTTGGGTTTTGAGCATTCTAACACTCCTAAGTGTACATGCAACCCTAAATACCTTGGATCTATGTTTTCTCTATTATACATGCAAATAAGAACATCCAAGGTATTATCCTAATCTAGCATACAAAACAATGTGTGTAACAAGATAGAATACATACCTCTTTGATGTAGAAAGTCTTCATGAAGCTTGAGTGCCTAGCCCCAATAGTGTGGAAGCCTCAAATGGAATCACAATCATCAAAACACTTAGAATAACTTGAGAGAGTTCTACACTTCATGAAATCGGCTAGCCCTTTGTTTCTCTCTAGAATAATACTAGTGTATATTAGTGGCCGATTTTTGTCAAGAATAATATCATTATATAGTGTTACAATTAGGGTAAATCCTTAATTGTCATGGATTTCCATTTCCTTGGATCCATGGGTTCAAATACACCATGGAGCATCCATGGACCATCCTATGGGTTTTAGCCCAACTTGATTATCCATGGAGCATTAGCCCACTATATAAGTATGGATGATTTACACAATCAACCCATATATTTAATTAGTCTTCTTTTGATCACTTAATTAATCCTAGATTAACTCTTGATCAATACTAATTAAATAATCTTATTATTCTTATTATTAATATACTAGAACTTATAATATATTAATAACCATAAGTGTCTTATTTCTCTCATTATTTCTCTCATTATAGTCTTACCAATTATAGTTATGAACTTAGACATTAATCCAACATGTACTTGGGGTAAAATGACCATTTTACCCCTGGCCCAACGAGAATCATAGCAAAGGCCCAAGCCCAAATCCAACAAGATCCAAAACCACAAAAATCCATCAAAAGCCCACTAATGGCCCAATTTTCCAAATTGGGTCGAATCCCATTCGGGCCTTAACTTAATCCATAATTTTTTGATTATAAAACTGATTACCCCAATTAACCCTTAGAATATCTTGTTCAAAAGCTAAGGTCAAAAAGTCAGCTTGAGTTGACCCAACTCGTCGAGTTTTATCCTTCAACTCGCCTTATTTATCTAACAATCCACGATGTCAGGAAAAACCGAGCCAACTCACCGATTTTATCCAGAAACTCGCCGAGTTCGCCAGAAAATCATCATCTTAATAAGTTAAGCCGTTTTTATCATATCTAAGGTTCCATAACATAGATTTGAATTGTTTCCAACATACAAATCCATAAAGTCGACATCTTAACGACTTTTTAAAGCCCCACATGGATCTAAACTTGAGATATAACAACCTGCTTCCATGGAAATGGCCTTTCCTCAATCATGGAATAATTTCAATCCAAAACATGACCACTTAATGACTCAAGGGACAAAATAACATTGTGAATGGAAATTGCAAGCTTCACAACCATGAGAATTCATCATACTTCGTTAATGGGACCAAAAAGGTACATGAATCTAAACAAGAGAGATCTAAACTAATAATCACCAAGTTCAAGGCTTTATACCTCAAATGATTTCTAAATGATGATGATGTTTCGGATCTTCAAGCTCAAGCTTCACTAACTCTTCTTCACCAACTTCCTCTTTTTCTTTCCAATTCTCCAATCCTCCAAAAATGATCTTACAAGGTCAAGAACACACACAAAGATGCTAAGGGTTAGGGTTTAGGGTTTCTGAGCTAAGGAGGCTAGGGTATGGGACTTAATGACATATTTATATCGCTTGAACCCTAAAACTTAGGGTTTTCTCAACCAACATCCAACTTGTCTATTTCTCTTCACCAACTGAACGAGTTGGTCCTTAAAATGTGTTGTCCAAAAGCCTCTAACACGTCAAGTTGCCCACCATCAACTCGACGAGTTTGTCTTAAAAAAAGATTTATACCACAATTGATTTTTTAGATTATGGGAGTTACAATCCCCCCCACCCCTTAAATTAGATTTCATCCTCTAAATCGCTCCTTATTAAAACTCTTATCAAAACAACAACCTAAGGAACACAATCGGAAATTCTACACATAAGACAATCTTCCCAAGATACCTGAATCCAACTGAAACTTCTATCTGAAAAACACAGTCAATCCTTCAGTCCTTGCAAGCAACGTCTACCTTTCTAAGACTTAAAATATATTATGGTTTGACTCTCCGATTGACCATCCATGCTGGAACAATTCCATGCCATACTTTCAACAGAAAAATAAACGTAACATAACAATTCAAACCCTAATCAACAATGGTCTATCCGAAACTACTGAAACCATCCCCATAAAAGTTCTTCAATACCGATGAAGAATGAATCCATAATCTCTCAAATAAAACCAATCCTATCTCACCTGAAATCCGAAACCTAAGTCTCAATGGTCTGACTCCCTGTAAGACCTCCCATGTCAAACCGCCACTGTCCCAACATCATAGAATTTCATACCAAACAAAATGCTTCCAATCCTTTAACACATCATTGCTTCAAAGGGACACAAAGTCACTAACCATAAATAGTTACAGAGCACTTATTCCTGACAGAAGGATCATATAATCCTTTGAGTAGAAGATTCATCCCTACAACAGCTAGACTTAGATGAGAGTTATGCAACACGGCCAAATCAATTACTCTAATATTATTTAATCATGTTGCAAGTTAATTAGCATTTCCCAATCACCCAATTACCCCACCTATACATAAAATCCTGAACACTAAAACTGCACGAAACACTGAAACTGCCCGAAACACTAAAACTGCCTGAAACAGCATGCTGCCTCCTGGTTGCATTTCAAAATCCATCGAGACCTCCCCAGTCCTAACTCGTCAGTTAATTGTCTGAAATACTGGGTTTCGGCCCAGTTGCTGAGCCAAAAGACTCACACTTATTCACCCCTTATGACTTCCGAAAGAAAGCCTCATAGGCATTAGCTACCCAAATCATCTCGACACTAACCCGATACTAAACTGATCGCTATAGGACCAACTGTAGTCTTTCCTCATACCCAGTCACCCACGACCTACCATAACCGGATTCCAAACATAATATGGCCCTCCTACAACCTTTCGAACAGACCCACCCTGAAATAAACCATCCGTAGAAAACCGCAAGAAAAACACAGGTTTGCCACAGTCACACCACCTAACATTGACCGGTGAATACTACGGGCCACCCCACAGTTTTACAACACTCCCACATCAACTGACCACTAATGAGTGATATGGACCATCCTGCTTTCTTACAACACTCCAACATTAGCTGCTAACTAGTGAATGCTACGAGCCATCCCACAGTCTTACAACACTTCTACACTATACATAATTGCAACCCACTGCCTTACCCCTAACCTATCAAACCGAACACACCCATAGCCGAGCACACACTCGACCGAACGCCCAAGATGAACTTGAGCCATGCCTGGAACCTCAACCTGGTTCCCAAAGCCTGCTGACGACCAACGCTTATCATTGATAACGATCCCTACTATCCAACTCAAAAGACCGAACAACCCCTAAAGACCAACTAATCACTTTCAGAATCTCCACAACGATTATAATTCTAAATGATTAAAATGATATCCCACTCAAATCTTAAAACTCAAAAGACGGAATCTCCAACTAAAGCCTTAGCAGCCAACCACTTCCCTCGGCACCTTCAGAAACCAATCCAAATACTATGGCTGAAACTACTAGATCCTAGCGATACTGGACAACTAACCCACTGAATCTTGAGCATAAACCTTCCACACAATGCCGCCAGACTAATCCCGACTACAACCAAGATAACATAAAACATTCCTTTGCTGCTATAAGAGAAAAAATCTTGTACAAACAACTAATAATTCACGGCATGCAAATGGCATATAACACAACTTGAAGATATAACCCAAACATAAGCAAAGAACTAAAACAGAGATACACTTACTCAAACCGTTGCAAGATTCCAATCAACAAAATTCGGAATAAACTGAATGAAAGCAAAAGAAACATACCCGCGACATCGCCTACTGGAGTCCTGACCTATCTTGACTGACATTGTAATGCACGACTCCTCTCTGTTGGGGCTCCTGTCCTACCCTCTTGTCCATCAGTAATCCTCTAAGTATTCAAAGCAGGCGCACTCACTATTCTTCCCCTAAACATCGGATAGCTAGCCTTCTTGTGGTCCACATCATCACATTGAAAACATAACGAGCTTGCCCACCGAGGACAATACCTAGTGACGTAACCAACCCTACCACACTTGTAGCAGCCCAAACGCCTGGAACGATAAAATCCATCATGCAGTTTCCTGTACATGCTGCACTGACTCCGGCCCCGCTAGCCTCTCAAACGCTGGTCAGAAGTCTTACGTCTCTTCCAGGGACCCTCCAAAGTCAGCACCTGATCTGACCCCTTCTTCCCAATGTGCTCCAAATCAATCTCCTGCTCTAAGGGACTAGAGATCATATCATTCAGGGTCTCGCACCCTGAAATACTCACGAACTCCCTGATATCATCCTGCAGCATACCATGATACCTTAATTTCTTTATCTCCTCATCCACTGCATACTGCGGTACCAATAAACCCGTCTCCCGGAACTTAGCAATGATCTCTATCACAGTCTTAGTACTCAGGCGGAGATCCAGAAACTCTCGCGCCAACTGTTGTACCTCAATCGCTAGTGTAAACTCAACTCGAAACCTGGTCGAGAAGTCATCCTATAACATATCATCAACAACATCATCACGCAACTCATTACCAATCTCGTCCCAGCAATCTCGTACCTTGTCCTTTAGTAGGTAGGAAGAAAATATGACCTTCGCCTCCTCAGGAAAAAAATCGTCCTAAACGCATTATCCATATCCGCTAACCATCTTATGCTGACAATGGGGTCCTTCTCCCCATGGAACGCATGAGCTCCAGAAGCTCAAAACTCCTAGAAAGACAAAGTGCGAGCTCCAATAATAGCCATAACCTCTATACAGAACGCGCCCAAGAAGTCATGCAATAACTTTGAAACACAACGAGAAATATCTAATGAAATGAACTCCTGCAACTGCTCGCTAATTAGCTCAGCACCTGCACCTGATCCACAACCCGAACCTGAACCATCTCCCGAAGAGCTCATCTCCAAACTGAAATGCCACAAACTAACAATCAAAAAATACTCAAGAATCTCCTCCCCTAAGCTTCTTAGATTCTCCAAGACTCTCACCGATTCAAGTATGGATCATGTGCTTTTTGTAGTACAAAACCAATACTACCATTCACACCTATCCATACTTTCCTCAGCAATCATCCTGAATCCTCTAAGTCACTTTCTCAATCCAAAGAACCAATACTCACTACACTGGATCACTACCCAGCTGAAGCATATCCTAGGCTTTCCAAATTTAGCAACCCTATCCAACCCTCAGTTGTTGAAGGACTCCCACCAATGTCAATTAACAACTTCATGAATATAGCCACATGCAACAGACACCAGATAATCGTTCAAGTAAAAGACTCAACCTTAGAACGGTTGGACTCAAACAAGAGTTGCGCAATAAGGTCAAATCCACCACTCTAAGATTATTTAACTCGTGCCACATGAGACTAATCATACTCACTTAGCAGACGACTCACCTCACTAAGAGTCCCATAAAGCATAAAACAAGCAACATTCAGGTAACAGAAAATACAACCAACATACACTAAACAAGCCCTTCCATCTACTTATAAGATATACAGACTAGCATGCAATATTAAAGCTCATACAATTAGGCATATAAAAGGCATCTCTCCTATCAGATAATACTAAGTAGATCCTTAGTCGTAAGCTAGCATGCAATTCTCATAATCAAATCATATATCAAAATAAACATGTATTGGTATTCTAGGAACCAATTACTTGATCTCGGGCGATTGCATGCATCACGCCCCTTTCTTTAATTAGAAATTCATTTATAGTTAAATATCTTTTTATAAAAACTTTCCATCAATTCCTCATTTTGAGTTCAAGACACCCAAGAATATGCTCGAATCCCTCAAACCTGGCTCTGATACCAACTTGTAATATCCCGAAAATCCAAGGTAAAAATTTTCATTTTTATTATATTCAAAACATTATTATAATTTTTTAAATATTGCAAAGCATTTCAATTAACACAATTATAAGAGTCAAATCCCAAAGATCACATATTGCGGATAACACGGGTGTATGTGATGCGATCATCCTGAGCTCTTTCATTTGAAAACTTAAGTACCTGAAACATAAATTTAAAACTGTAAGTACAAAGCTTAATGAGTTCCGTAAATACCACATACCATGCATATCTAATGATTCATACATGTAATACATAATCATGAGCCCTATATATCATTCATATACCATAATCAATAAGAGTGCTATGTGCCAACCATTGTATTGTCATTATGCCACGAGCCACCTCTTAGTCTTTCTTGCTAGGCCAGGGGCCACAACCCTAGGTCTTACAGACAAGTACCAAAACCCACCTCTTGGTCTTCCATTCAAGCATCGCAAAGACAACTAGCATACAAACTATACTACTTACTAATTACTTTCCAGAGTTCATACTCTGATCTTGCATACAGTGTGCAAGGAGCCGCCTCCTGGTCTTTCATACATAATGCGAAGGGATAACCCCTAGTCTTCCTACAATACATAAACCAAATAGTCAGGCATTGGTGACTTCGACCCATACAAAGTGAGGAGACTCACCTCGAATGCTGAAGCTCGCTTCAAGAAATCCCTAGTTGCTGCCTTGACAACTTCTGGAACTAACAATACCAAAATATTACCCTCTTAGCAATTGAGTTCCAACCCATGATCCATAATCCATTCATAGGGTAAAATAATCATTTTACCCATGGCCCAAAAAGATTCATAATTAAGACCCAAGCCCAAATCTAACAAGATCCAAAACCATAAAAGCCAACTAATGGCCTAATTTTCCAAATTTGGTCCAATCCCATTTGGGCCTTAACTTAAGCCCATAATTTATTGATTACAAAACTATGGGTCAAAACCTAAGGTCAAAAAGTCAAAGTCAACAGCCTGAGTTGACCCAACTCGTCGAGTTTTATCCTTAAACTCCCCGAGTTCATCTAACAATCCACGAAGTCGGGAAAAACCAAGCCAACTCGCGGAGTTTATCCAGACACTCACCGAGTTCGCCATAAAATCATCATCTTAATAGATTAAGCCCTTTTTATCATATCTAAGGTTCCAAAACATAGATCTGAATTGTTCCAACACATAAATCCTTAAAGTCGACATGTTGATGGATTTACAAAGCCCCAAATGGATCTAAACTAGAGATATAACAACCTACTTCCATGGAAATGGCATTTTCTCAAACATGGAAGAATGTCAATCCAAAACATGACCACTTTATGACACAAGGGACCAACTAACGCTGAGAATGGAAATTTCAAGCTTCACAACCAGAGAATTCTGATGGGTTTTGAGCATTCTAACACTTCCTAAGTGTACATGCAACCCTAATAACCTTGGATCTATGTTTGTCTAATTTGTCATGCAAAGTTGATTTCCAAGGTTATATTCCTATCTAGCATACATGGGGAACAATTTAAACATAAAGTATAGATAGAATAACTTACCTTGTTGTTGCTTGTGTTCCTTGAAACCTTGTGAGCCTAGCACCCCAAGTGGTGATGCCTCAAATGCTTCACACAACACCAAATGCTCTTGGAAGAACTTATGAGAGAATACACACTCTTCAAAAATCGGCCAAGCCCTCTATTACTTAGTGTACATGTGTGTGTGTAACCGATTTGGGAGGAGATCATATTACTTATATAGTGTTGACACATCTAGGGTTAAACCCTAATGTGTCATGACTCTTCATTTCCATGATCCATGGGTTTGTAACTCCCATGGAGCATCCATGGAGCATCCTATGGGTGGAACCCAACTTGATGATCCATGGAGCCTTTTAGCCCACTATAAAAGATATGGATGATTTACTTAATCAACCCATATATTTAATTAGTTATCTTTTGATCACTTAATTAATTCTAAATTAATTCTTGATCAAACTAATCAAATAATATTATTATTAATATATTAGAACTTATAATATATTAATAATCTCCAAGCGTTATTTCTCTCATTTAGTCTATCCAATTGCATGGTGCCATGCAACCCAAATGGACCATGCCGGGTCGGGTCAAGTACATACCAGAAATAGTTATGGACTTAGACACCTTATCCAACAGTCTCCCACTTGGATAAGTCTAGTAACTATTACTGCAAGTATGACTTCAGGAACCGATCGGCAATCGTAGCTCTTTACAAGGTTTCTCGAAACTTGAGAAGATGATGGTACGCCATTTAAGATAAGTGATCATATAATCCTCTGTTCTAGATATCAGTCGGACAAATACATGGAACAATGTCTTACTTATTGTCCAACATTTGTTTCCCGATTTCCGATTTGTTTGACAAAGAACTTTATTGAACACATCAATTTAGTTCTGACCGGGCCCGGTACATAGGTCAAAACAAAATCATCGAGGGGCCCAGATATCAGCTTCTAATCCAAGAAGGAACAGATAAACTTCGACTCATATGTTTGTTCTACTACTCATTGAATTACACACAAGAGCACGATTTTATAACATCGAGTTACCAATGCGTTTTTCGTACAATCAATGCATAACCAACTCGTAAGTAACAAATCATATCTCTAGGTTTAAAGACTTATATGATATTACCGTCTCACGATCACTCGAGATAGAATTCCATGAAGTGATTCCAGTGAGCGTGGGTTGAGTCCAATGCTCAGAACTTATGAGCACTCATGATTGTTGTAGCCTTGTCCCAGACCTCTACAACCAAACATGACAGTCTTGATTCATACCTACTTCCGACATATGACTGACTGTGGAGGTTTGAATAATATGTTATACCAAACAAAATTATTCTGGAAGTCAAAACATGCAAAGAAATATAGTAAACGATCGACAAGAGATAGTAACACTTTACTCATAAATAAAACACTTTTATTCATCATCAAATGTCAATTACACTTTACAAATTTCGATATTATCTAACTACTAAATCTAATATCATCCTTCAGCCCTATGCTCCGAGCATGCTGGAGATGCTTAACCCGAGTCAGTCCCTTCGTGAGGGGATCTGCTGGGTTCTCATCCGATGATACCCTCTTTGCCACGAGGAGTCCTTCTTCGATCCGATGTCTGATGAAATGGTATTTTCTGTCGATGTGTCTGGATCTCCCGTGATCCCTTGGTTCCTTGGCTAAGGCAACAGCACTTTCACTATCACAGAAAATTTCCATCGGCTCTTTAATAGCTGGTACAACTCCAAGGTCTTCAATGAAGTTCCTCAGCCATAACGCCTCCTTAGCTGCTTCGCTAGCTGCAATATACTCTGATTCACAAGTAGAATCTGCCACTGTCTCTTGCTTGGAACTCTTCCAAGAAATTGCTCCTCCATTTAGGGTAAAGACCCAGCCCGACTGAGAGCGGAAGTTATCCCTATCAGTCTGGAAGCTAGCATCACTATACCCTACAACTCTCAAGTCATCACTCCCACCGAGGGTAAGGACCCAGTCCTTAGTCCTTCGTAGGTACTTGAGAATAGTCTTTACCGCAGTCCAGTGTGCCTTGCCAGGGTTCCCCTGAAACCTGCTAACCATGCTCAAGGCAAAGGCTACATCAGGTCGAGTACACGTCATAGCATACATGATCGAACCTACAGCCGAAGCATAAGGTATTCGACTCATTTCTGCTATCTCAGCCTCAGTGCTAGGGCTTTGTGTCTTACTCAGTTTGGCGTTACTCTGGATGGGCAAATCTCCTTTCTTGGAGTCTTGCATTCTGAATCTCTTCAGAATCTTCTCCAAGTAGGTACTTTGACTAAGTCCAATTAGTCTTTTACTCCGATCTCTCAAGATTCTTATCCCCAAAATATAGGCAGCTTCACCAAGGTCCTTCATAGCGAAACACTTTCCAAGCCAGGACTTTACTTCCTGCAGGGTTGGAATGTCGTTTCCTATGAGTAGTATGTCATCCACATACAATACCAAAAAGCTAACTATACTCCCACTAGCCTTGACATATACACAAGACTCATCTTCACTCCTAGAAAAGCCAAATTCCTTGACCTTTTCATCAAAGCAAAGATTCCATCTGCGAGGTGCTTGCTTTAATCCATAAATGGATTTCTCAAGCTTACACACTCTATTAGGGTACTCATTACTGACAAAACCCTCTGGCTGACTCATGTAAACATCTTCAGCCAACTTTCCATTAAGGAAAGCGGTTTTGACATCCATTTGCCAAATTTCATAGTCATGAAATGCGGCTATGGCTAACAGAACCCGAATAGACTTAATCTTGGCTACCGGAGAAAAGGTCTCATCATAGTCCACTCCAGGAATTTGAGAGAAGCCCTTTGCAACCAGTCTAGCCTTATAAGTGTGTACTTTACCATCCATGTCGGTCTTCTTCTTGAAAACCCATTTGCACCCTACAGTCTTTCGACCTGGTAAATTCTCAACCAAGTTCCAAACTTGATTGTCGTACATGGATTGTATCTCGCTATCCATAGCTTCTTTCCATTTGGCAGACTCGGGGCCTGCCATGGCTTCCTCGTAGCTGTTAGGGTCATCTTGACTTACTAGTGTCTCATCACTAATAAGTGTCTCACCTTCTGCAGTAATATGGAATCCATAGTAATGCTCAGGTGCACTCCTAACTCTCGTGGAACGCCTCAGAGGTACAGATTCGTCAATTGGCTCAACAGGAGTTTCCTCCTCAAGTTGAGGGCTAGAGTTTGAAGTTCCTTCACCACTTGACTCTTGAATTTCTTCAAGATCAACTTGCCTCCCACTGTCTCCTTGGCTTATAAACTCTCTCTCTCGAAAGACTCCTCTTCTTGCTACAAAGACCACATTGTCACTAGGTCTGTAGAAGAGGTAACCAAAGGATTGCTGTGGGTAGCCGATGAAAATACACCTCTCGCTTCGGGGTTCGAGCTTATCATGAGTCTCGCGTCTCACGAAAGCCTCGCAGCCCCAAATCTTGATGTGGTCTAGTTTAGGTACTTTACCAGTCCACATCTCGTGAGGAGTTTTGGAAACTTTCTTTGTAGGGACTAGATTAAGGATATGGGCGGCAGTCTCTAAGGCATACCCCCAGAATGAGATTGGTAGCGAAGCTCGACTCATCATGGAACGAACCATGTCCAACAAGGTTCGATTACGCCTCTCAGCCACACCATTCAACTGCGGTGTCCTGGGAGGTGTCAATTGTGAGATAATCCCACATTCCTTTAGATAGTCGAGGAACTCTGAACTAAGATACTCACCACCTCGATCGGATCGAAGCATCTTAATGTTCCTGCCCAATTGATTCTCGACTTCCTGTTTAAATTCCTTAAACTTCTCGAAAGTCTCTGACTTATGCTTGATTAAGTAGACATATCCATATCTACTGTAATCATCGGTAAAAGTCAAATAATAACGATTAGCATCCCTTGTGGCATGTTTGAATGGTCCACACACATCCGTGTGTATAAGGTCCAACAAACCTTCACCCCTTTCACATGAGCCTGTGAAGGGTGACTTTGTCATTTTTCCAAGTAAGCATGATTCGCAACTATCATTTGACTTTAGGTCAAACGACTCCAAGACTCCATCCTTTTGGAGTTGGCCTATGTGTTTCTTGCTTATATGTCCAAGACGACAATGCCATAATGATGCTTTATCCAAGTTATTATTATTTGTAGAATCAATACACAAAACATTATTTCCTAAGTTATCTACAATAGATACAGCTTCATACACACCATCACAAGGTAATGCTTTAAAATAAAGTACATTATTAAAGAAAGCATTAATCGAACCAACTTCATTATCAAACGAAAAGGTGAAACCTTGTTTGTACAATGCATGAAAGGAAATAATATTTCTTGCCATTTCTAGCGAATAACAACACTTATTCAAATCTAAATTTAACCCACTACTTAGCGATAAAGTATAAACTCCAAGCTTGGTGACAGGTGTAACTTTCCTATTCCCCATGATTAAGTTTATTCTTCCTTGCTCCACATTCTCACTTCTTCCTAGTCCCTGCAAGTCACAACAAATATGAATACCGCAACCTGTATCAAGGACCCAAGATTTCGAATGGGGTGAGTTATTAGAAATGATAGTGTAAATACCTGCATGGTTGGGTTTGACTTTCCCATCCTTTACATCTTGCTAGTACTTTGGGCAGTTCCGCTTCCAATGAGCTTTTTCGTGGCAATAGAAGCATTCAGCCTCTTTTGGGTCAGAAGAAGGAGTAATGAAACCTTTCTTGGTTCCACTTGAAGAAGAGCCATCAAGGGTCCGAGCCTTGGTACCCTTTGAAGATCTCTTTCTCTTTCTCCCTCGACTCTGCCCGATTGCCAAGACCGGAGTTGTTTCTGGAGTAGGAGTGATAGCAACCGACTTCCCCTTAAGACCTGTTTCTGCGGTCTTGAGAAGTCCCTGAAGTTTGCTGAGGGTGACCTCTTCCTTGTTCATGTGATATGTCATGCGGAATTGATCATAGCACGATGGTAAGGAGTGCAAAATGATATCTATTGCAAGCTCCTCAGGGAAGTTCACATTGAGCTTCAGCAACCGATCCACATACCTTTGCATTTTCTGCATGTGGCTCGTGACGGACTCTCCGTCCTTCATCATGGTCGTTATCATGGAGCAGATGACTTCGTACCTCTCTTGTCATGCACTTTGATGGTATCTTTCCATCAAATCTTGGTGCATTTCATAAGGGTAGAAGTCTTCATAAGACTTTTGGAGTTCAGCTGTCATGGTGGCTAACATGATGCAAGCCACCTTGGTTGCATCTCTTTCATGAGTATGAAAGTCAGCGATCTCCTGGGGAGTTGCAGTGGACTCGTTAATTTCCTTAAGCTCCTTATCAAGGACATGTTCTTTGTCCTCGTAGCGGGTAATCATCCTGATGTTTCTGATCCACTTATTGAAGTTGGATCCATCAAAGGTGACTTTCCCACACAGACTCATAAGAGTAAAGGAGCCATTAGGATTCGAGCCAGAAGCATTATTTGAAGACATCTGAAAAGAAGAACAAGTTTAGTTTAGATTTAAGAGAGTCCTTAATAAAACACCCAAATGTAATATTAAGGCTAGGATCCAATCACAATATAATATAACTTAGAAGAGGTATGCCGTAATCTAAGCTATACCATATTTGAAAGGTAGGTGAATGACGATTCACCAATTTCCACCACGAAAACCGAAATAATAAATATTTAGTTTTTATTGGTTTTAGAAATTCCTAGATTCTTTGAGATCCAATGAACTTTTCAAAGGCATGTTTCAATCTCGGGAGTGCCCTCCAGGTTTTGTGACTGGGATGCCGAGGATCACAAAACGAGGTGTGAAGTAACCATGCAAATCACTTGGTACCCTTAAAGTTTATCACTCAATCGATGTGCCGGTAAACCACACACGCTCCACCGATACTATAATAAACCTTAAGTCACCCTTTACCTACCTTGTTAAGTCCAAGTTAGTGTGCCGGTTAACCACACACGCTCCACCAACGACTCAGACAAAGTGTAAAGTGTAATTTCATGGATTAGCACCTTATTCACATTTTTCCTAAAGTAACTAAGATTGGGAATTTAATAAACATTTAGTTACTTTATATATTCATCATACTTTGAATGAGAATTTATAAGTCCTTGTCTTACCCGTTCGGCTAACGACCCTCCACCAGTCAAGCAAGCGGTGGGTGAGAATATTCACCCATTAAGTCACCATTTTATAGGCAACAACCTTATACCCACCTTATAGACCGGCTTCGTGAATGAGGCGTACTAGCGGTAAGACGACTTGTTCTTATACATATATATATATATATAATTATTAAATCATCATAATATAAGTATAAGGGTTGAATTTTAACTTTTAAAATTCTAGGGGTTGGAACTAAAGTTTTAACTTAACTTTACTTGTTCCAAAACTTGAGGGCAAGTTTTGTAACTTTCAAAACTTTTCATTTCTTGTAACTTATGAGTTTAATAGAGTCATAAAATGAAGACTCTTCATTTTTATAACTCTTGTGTTTTCTTAATGGTTTTTAACTCAAGTGACTCTTGGTTTTCCATAACTTAAGGATAAGTTATGGACTCCATTAAAACACATTATGATCAAGAATTAAACTACCAAATAGGTTACAAATAATTCCTATGATCATCTAAAACTTCATAAGAACAAGAACATGAATATGAACATAATCAAAAATTACATAAAACTTTGTAATTTTGATAACTAGTTGTTGTAAATGAATTAGCAAAACATTACACCACCAAAAACAAGTTTATATTTACTAAAACAGTTTAGGGTAATGTTTCTAATTCATTTTCCAGCAACTGAATCGAAATTCTGCACTCATTCGACCCTACTCGCCGAGTGCATGAACATGACTCGCCGAGTGGGTTGAAGATACACATGGACTCGACGAGTCCCCCCAATAGACTCGACGAGTCCGATCGCAGACAGCAAATTTTCGATCCTGTTTTCAACTTTTAAGCACAAATAAGAACAAACAAACCTGGCTCTGATACCACTGATGGGTTTTGAGCATTCTAACACTTCCTAAGTGTACATGCAACCCTAATAACCTTGGATCTATGTTTGTCTAATTTGTCATGCAAAGTTGATTTCCAAGGTTATATTCCTATCTAGCATACATGGGGAACAATTTAAACATAAAGTATAGATAGAATAACTTACCTTGTTGTTGCTTGTGTTCCTTGAAACCTTGTGAGCCTAGCACCCCAAGTGGTGATGCCTCAAATGCTTCACACAACACCAAATGCTCTTGGAAGAACTTATGAGAGAATACACACTCTTCAAAAATCGGCCAAGCCCTCTATTACTTAGTGTACATGTGTGTGTGTAACCGATTTGGGAGGAGATCATATTACTTATATAGTGTTGAGACATCTAGGGTTAAACCCTAATGTGTCATGATTCTTCATTTCCATGATCCATGGGTTTGTAACTCCCATGGAGCATCCATGGAGCATCCTATGGGTGGAACCCAACTTGATGATCCATGGAGCCTTTTAGCCCACTATAAAAGATATGGATGATTTACTTAATCAACCCATATATTTAATTAGTTATCTTTTGATCACTTAATTAATTCTAAATTAATTCTTGATCAAACTAATCAAATAATATTATTATTAATATATTAGAACTTATAATATATTAATAATCTCCAAGCGTTATTTCTCTCATTTAGTCTATCCAATTGCATGGTGCCATGCAACCCAAATGGACCATGCCGGGTCGGGTCAAGTACATACCAGAAATAGTTATGGACTTAGACACCTTATCCAACAAATTCATCATACTTTGTCAATGGGACAAAAAAGGTTCATGAATGTAAACCTAGAGAGATCTAAACTAATATCACGAAGTTCTAGACTTTATACCTCAAATGATTATGAAGTTTCAGGTCTTCAAGCTCAAGCTTCACTAGCTCTTCTTCACCAACTTCCTTTTTTTCTTTCCAATGCGCCAATCCTCCAAAAATGATATTCACAAGGTCAAGAACACACACAAAGATGATAGGGTTAGGTTTTAGGGTTTCTGAGCTAATGAGGCTGATAAGGAGGTTAGGGTATGGGACATAATGACATATTTATATGGCTTGAACCCAAAATATTAGCGTTTTCTCAAACAACATCCAACTTGTCGAGTTCTCTTTGGCAACTCGACGAGTTGGTCCTTAAAAACGCGTTGTCCAAAAGCCTCCAACACGTCAAGTTTCCCACCATCAAATCGAAGAGTTTGCTGGATTAGGTGTTTAAGACCATAACTATAATTGGTATATACTTGAATTGATAGATGCACAAGTCCTTTTGGGTTGCCTTCACTCTTGCAACTTTACATGGTATCTTTTGGAGATAAGTTGAATTTATTGTTTGGAATAATATATTCATATAAATGATTTATTAATATGTTATGAAAGTATTATATTAATTGGAAATAATGTTGTTTAATTAATATTTAATTAGAAATTAATTTGGAAATAATTTTGGGATTAAATGATTTAATTAAAAGTATAGGGGTCATTTTGCAAATCATTGATAGTTATGAAACTGGACTCTTCGACCCTTTGATAGGAGTGGATGAAAATTATAGGTAGCACCTATAATTTTTCGTCCAAAGGCTTCTTATTAGGGTGGCCATAGGCTGCTTAGGCCTTAAGCACGAAATTTGGGTTTCCACCTGCAAACCCTAGCTTTGACTATGTCACCACATGTATAAAAGGGATCTAACCTCTTGGATTTTCGGCTAGATGCTTCTAAACCTAGAAGAGCCAAATTTCTAAGAGCATTTCCTCCTCTCTCCTTCTCATCCACTTGCAATGAGTGTTTGTAAGCTATTAGATGTGTCACACTTGAGGCACCTGCTTTCAAGAGCTAAAGATCTACAAGGTTTTCTTGCTATTACTAGAGAACAAGTAAGGTACACATCTAAACCCTATTTTGTATAGATTTCAAATTATATATTATCTCTTAGGGTTTCTCTATGATATTCAATCTTGCATGTTCAACTAGTGAAAACCTAGATCCTTAATTTTTGGGTTGCACGATCACATAAGATTTGTAGTTATGCTCAAAACCCATCAGAGTTGGTCTTTAAAAAAAAAGATTTATACTATAATTGATCTTCTAGATTACGAGTGTAACACTCGGACTCTCATTGGGATTTATAAATCCTTGCACGACAAAGAAAATATGAAACAAATGGGGTCTTTTTTAATGATTTAAGCAATTAGAAAGAATACGGTCTATTCGTTTGGGGTATATGAAAAATCTAAAGTGACGGAAAAGACTAACATATTATGAAAGAAAGAAATGCATAGAATATATTAAATCTATAAGTTTTATAATAAAGAAAAAAAGAAAATTTAAAATATATTCAACTACAAGGAATATGGTAATTCTACAAATGATGCTAATAGCAATAGTTTTGTAGGAGAGGTTTGTGTTATTATTATTGGATGTATCGACATTAAAGACAAGTGTGTTATTGATTGTGCTTGCACTTACTATATATGTAGACACATAAGGAATCTTTCACCACCTTAGAACCCGTTGATATTACATTTCCAGTTCTTTTTTCAATATCTCTTAATGCAATATTGATGGTATGCATGATCTGGTTCAAGAAATTTGAAGGAACTATCACAACATTAGCTAGCTTATGATTGTTAGACTCTAAAGATAAAAAGAAATGATACTTTTTCAAGGGGTTGTTTGATAGTTGTTGATTATGTCAAAGGAATGTCTGGGTCTAAAGTCTGACTGAATCTACATCTGACAGAAACTGTACAGCTTGATTATGTGTCTGACTATCTATGATGAATGATAAAAATGACCATTTTAACCTTTATTCTATTTTCAACTAACTCTCATACACCAAATACAAATTTCACTTACAAGATATAGAAACCAAGAATTTGATTGCAAGTTCTTTAAATCTTTCTTGATCAATATCCTCAATGTGCTTCATAACTTCACTAAAACTTGGAATATAAAATTCATCATGAGGTTTACATATGAAGACACGCAATTTCACTTCTCCATTACAAGATGAAGCTTTGTCAATCTCATTCCCATCTAAATTTTCGTCTTCTAAATCCATTGATTTCTACTTATTCAACCAAGAGGCATAATGGCAATGGTTTCCATTGCAAAGCTCTCGAAGCTACTATCATCTTCTCTGTAACCTTAACAGCTGATCATGAGGCCTTTATAGTCTTTAATTAGGAAATATTATTGTCACTTAGATGAACACTCAAAATGTTATTGCAATCTTGGATACAACCTTAACTTCCATTTTCTCTACAACGCAATCTCTTTACATACTTTCTACAATATCTTATTTGTAGAGAAAGAACACAACAAATGAAAGCTTTACACACCTTTTAAACAATAAAATTTATAATTACTCATTTCTATTAGTTTCCTCCATTTCAATCAATTTACTTCGTCATTTCAATTCAAGTTTAGATACACCATATTCAATTCCACATAAATACAATAATATTATCAGGGATTTTATTAAGGATATATAATTTGATTGAAGAAGAGGATGTAAATCTAAGAAGAGTTGATAAGAAATAAAGAGGAAGAACAATCAAGATTGTGATCGTGTGTTGTAAGCTCTTTATGTAGTAGTATTTATAAGAAGATAAAAACATAAAATAAGGTATGCGAAGGTACATAATCAAATTGGATTGAATTAATGAACTTAACTTCTGAAGAGACTCGAGAGCATTGACCATGACAACCTTACCAGGGATTTTGTTAAGTTGCAGAGAGCTTGACATTCTCTTTTGTTAAGTTTTAGAAAATCCATCACTAATGTTGTAATGAACTGAGATAAAATTAGGGCTTAAATTTGATAAAGTTCGATTGGATATTAGTGAGGAACTAAAAATACGAGGATGAGAATGTGTCATAAGGAACAAAAGGCAAATGAGAAAGATGATCTAGTCAACTATTTTTTTTCAATGGATAGAATCAGAGCTAAACAGACCGTGTAAGAGGGCTCCATATTGTTATCAAACACTTTGACTTTTGACCCAGTTAGGAAAAGTCTCTTACCATGCTAGTCAAAACAAATCAAACAGACCCTAAGCTTTTTTTTTTTATGGAAAGATATACAAATATTCAGGTAGGAATGGAGTTCAAATTTCTAGTTGTGATAAAATTTTAAATATAATAAAGAAAAGAGTTACCATTGAATTTGAGGAAATAACACTTTTCAAAATATCAAGTTAAATAATTCACCCTTATATCCAATTTTACACTTTTTTCCTATATTTTAAATCCTGTTACAAATTTAATCAAAAGATTAATTTTATTACATATTCATCTTAAAATTAGTTTAATTTACAAATTCATTTTTCTACGACTTTAAAAAAAATTACAACCTTTTTAATAGTTTTATTAGTTTAATTTATAAAATAATTTTTCTACAATTTTTCTAATACAACTACTTTTAATGAAAAGTATTTTGTAAATGTTTTTTTTACAACGTTTTTATATATTTAAACTAGAAGTTTATAAACTTTTTAAAACTTATTTATATATATATATATATATATATATATATATATATATATATATATATATATATATATATATATATATATATATATATAAACATTTTCATACGACTTATTTTTAACAAAAATACTCTTAAATTTTATTAAAAACTATAAGCATTATTAAAAGCTCAAAAAAGAATCTTTAAAAAATATTATAAATTTTTTTTAAAAATGTTTTAGATAAATAAAAATGTAAATTAAATTTAAATTTGACATGCATTCATAATAAAATTTAATGTTCGAACCCATATCCTAACAAAATTTAGGGTTGAATATGCATACTATTAAAGTCATTGTCCAATTTAATTGTGGCCATGGGCAACAACATGTTGAGTTGTGAATTCACTGTAGGAGGCAAATGAGGTCCTTGTGGAGCATATTAGGCAGTACATGTTTAAATAAATTGAGGCCTATAGTTGAGTGAGTGGAGGATTGAGCATGACCGACTATGGATTTTACGACGTTGTGGGATATGAGAAGGACAAAAGGGAGCACAATGGTTTTTGGTACCACATTTTTTATGACGTGCATGTGCCATTGGTTTGTGGGTTTGAAAATCGGCCCCGGCCACAAGATTTGCCCATGTTTGAAGTGTGTACACCACAATGACACCCACAAGAGTGGACACGACAAGGGTTGGAGCATTCACAAGGGTTATATGCATTTGTTATGGTTAGCCGATTGATCAATATATTGTGGGTGAAGGACATGCGAAGTACATTGCTCTTGTTTGCTGCACCAGATTTCTTTCAAACATAATTGATAATGGATCTTATTAAAAGTGTGGAAAGCTTTTGATTGTTGAATGAAGACTGTAATAGTATTATAGTCACCTTTTGTGACACCAAAAACAAGTTGTAAAACAATCTTGGTTTCAACAATTAGGTTTCTAGCATTATTTAGTTGATCGGAGAGGGCTTTGATACGTAGATGATACCTAAACGTGTTGGAGAAAGATTCATTGCGAGTGGTGTTGAACTATTCTTCAAAGTAGATGATACTATAGTTTCATTATGTTGACAAATTTTTTGAATACATTTCAAAAGCTCCATAACTTATATTTCTCTAGTTCCATATCAGATGATCCCAGTTTCATGATGGTCTATAAAAGTTCTGGAGAGATAGTATTGTAGATCTATTACCTGACTATTGCGTCAAGCCTCTTCCACGTATTTTCATCGATGGCAACTGTAGGAGGGGTTTCTTCATCTATGTGTTCAAACACATTATAGGCTCATGTAACGATGTAAAGGAGTTCAACCCAAGTAGTAAATGATCATCAATTTGGTCTAGCGTAAAAGGTATCAAGTTCATGTGTCGGTGAGAACAAAGGCATGGTGAAAGTTGTTTTTGTTGGCCTTGACATTACCGGTTGTTGGAGCCATGGAGGTTCGATATAATTTCTCCAATCTCTGTTTCGACGTCCCTATTGCAGGCTTCCATCATCCATCATCAATCACATGTTTCATTCTCCTCTCCTCTGCATTCTTTTTGTTATAGTATGAATCACATACAAATTATATTGAACCTCCCTGAGATAGCCTGTAGAATCGCGGGTATTCATACTTGTTATGCAAACATTGTTTCACCGTTTTAACTAATAAGTAAAAAATCATGTTCTTTCGAACACACGAAAAAAGTCAATCGTTTCCTTCGCCTCCCTTTCTTTTCTCTCAATATTTTTTGTCCCTTTCTTTTCATTATGTTAGTAAAAATCAGGAAGAGGGTATTAGGATTGCTCTAAGATTATAAAGAGAGATAAAATTTACTTACCATTTTCTATTGATATTCACAATATAAAGAATTAAAGAAAAAGTAAATATCTTCTTATATTCTTTTTTTTCTGCTCATCTTTGTTATCCATGTTTATCCATGTTAAATAGTAACAAATGTCACATTAATTTTATTAAATGTGACATGTTACATTTAACATTAACAGAGATAACTAGACGAGTATAAAGAAAATATTAAATGATATTTCATTTCTCATAAATAAAATGCAACCGTGATAATTTAGGGATAAAATACAAAGGATAATTACGTGAGAATAACAATACAAATATACTAAATGCATTGATCAGTTAATAGTTTTTATTTATTTATTTATTTATTTAAATGGACATGTCATATATAAATTAATCAACCACTTTAAACCATTTTCGTTTCTCCATGTAATGTTTTAGCTAAAGTTTCCACTGGTAGTTTTTTGGTTACACTTTACAGTAATTTTTAATATGTGTTTCGGGGACAAGTACTTTACGCCATGTTTATACTATTTGATTAGCTTTTTTACTTCAAAATCTATAGTTTTTATTCAAGTTGATCCATTTATTTATATCCGAGTTAAAACCTAGAATTGTTAAACCTAAAAAAAAGTGAATTGGAATTAGTGTGGAAAAGGGAACTGTGATGTGGAGTTGGAAGAGCAAATGTTACGTTTTGTCGAGTGATAAGTCGCATGCAGTGATGGGTGAGAGATTTAATGCTACAAATCTACCCACAAAGCGTCCAACCATCCCTCATAAATATACACCCTGCAAATTCAATTCTGATACAAACTACCAAACCCTTTACTCTCTAACTTCATGTCTTTGGCCAAATTTTATTTTCGATATATTAAACGTAATTTTCAGTTATATTTGTCTTATCATTTTCTTTATAGTTTATAATAATTACAAGAGTTTAAGTTGTATTTACTTTTAGAGACGTTTTACATGAATTTAATAGGCTAAAGATACCAAAAACTATACTCGAAATAGAAGACTATCACCCCTACTTCCGTCCTACCTACACTGCATCTCTTATAAAGACTAAAGTTGGTCAAAGGGTAATTATTTCTTAGAAGAAATTTACGAGTTTAAGTTCATCAGAGTCTCCTTTGCATGATAAACAATTCAAAGAAATATGGCGGTCAATGAAGAGTATTTGGCTTTAATTCGGCAATGTGTAATAATGTTTATGATTGTATATAAGAAAAGTCATTATATGTAAGGCTTACATCACTTTCTAGAGATAGTATAATACAAACAAAATGTTACAATATATTTGGTCAAATGAGAAAGCTTTTTTATTATGGACAATGATTATAATTAGCTTGATATTATTTCATGTTAACGAAAATGAAGTTTCGTAGATGATTTTCTTATTGCAGAGAAATCCTCAATTCGACGTGATACCGGAAGCATCTCAAACATGAAATGTCCCTGGACGAACAATTTGAGGCCATTTGAATATTTGATAATAGAAAACACATGAGAAATGAAGCTATAGCTTAAGTTGCTTCTATGTCTAACCAAAAATTATAATAAGTAGGGTGTTCAAAATATCCCACTGAACGGATTTCCATGTTAGTCGAACCGATATTTTTGATGTTTTATGGTTTGATTATTTGGTTTTGTGGTTTGGTTACGGTTCAGTTTTTTATTACCATCGGCGATATATCGGAAAACCAAAATTTTACTTTATATTTGAGAATGTTACCTAAGTAACTTAGTATTGAAATTAATAATATATTATTATCTACTATAATAAATAAATGTTTTTTTTGACACACGTCCTCTTCTCATTCATTTGGACACATGACATTTTCAAGAATTTTTAAATTTTTTATTTTCCACTTGTCATTTATTGTATTTTTCATTTTATTAAATTAAAATTCTACGTTTAATGTGTAAAGTTATATATATATATATATATATATATATATATATATATATATATATATATATATATATATGTAAAGTATTTATTAGAAAGGATTTATATATGTAATGTATTCAATACAATAAAACCTCATTAATTTTAATAATTCAAAAATTTTCTCATTTTTCTTATAAATTCAAAGTTTTCAAATTGTTAAATTTTCATATTTATTTTTTTTAATTAAACTCATGTAATACATGGATCTCACACCTAGTTTTCTTATAAAATGATCTTTATCAAAATTATATATAATAATTACAATTGTCAAATGAACCTTTCAAACTTTGGCCACAACATTTTTCTATATTGATATCTTTGGTCTCATATTTTTTGAGTTTTAGACTTTGGCCATATTTTTCTATATTGTTAGGTTCCGTCCCTAAATTTTTGTATATTGCCAGATTTAGTTCCTAGACTTTTGTGTATTGCCAAGTTTAGTCCCTAGGCTTTATGGTTTAAAACTTTGACCATAAAACTTTCATATGTTGATACGTTTAGTCCTTAAACTTTTATATTCAAGACATGTTTGATCACCCACAAAGCTCGAATAAGATCACTCTGGTTGTATTTCAGTTAACAACCAACATGCTTATGTATTATTATCTATTATTTGTCTTGACTAGTTACTATTTAATAGTGATAACAATTACCATTTTTTTTTATAACAACCATATTTTATTAAAAGCCTGGTTAACAAGGAGTTAAAGGAAAAAAACACAAAAATTAGGTAGCTTTTTTTAACCAAACAAACTAATTACTAATATGTTTGGGTTTTCTATATATTTTTAATTTAAGAAAACAAAATTTGTAGAATATTATCAGATCTTTCCATGTATCACCACTTTCTAGAGTAGAAGAAATAATCATTCTCTACAAGATATAGAGCATAGCCATGAATTGTTCTTCCTCAGCCATACTTCAAACATGCTTCCAAGGACAGAGTGAGGTGGAATAAGGATATCTATCTATTTTTATAATTGGACTATGAAATCTCACTTAAAAGTTTATACGATGCTAAACAATCAGTGCAAGGGGGTGATTCAATGTTCTCAGCAGATGGTCTCGTTGATGAGAGACTTAGAGAGATTTAATCATATACAACAACATGATTCTAGGGACAATGATTTGTTAAAACTTACATACTTGGCTTAGAATTTCTGCTTTCATATCCTTTAAAAGATGGTAGAAAATAATAATATAAAAAAAAAAAAAAAAAGAGTTAGTCAAACAAGGAAATATTCAAAAAGCGATATTTTTGCAGGTTTTTCAGAAGACGGATAAAGATTTGATTCATCAAATCTGCTGATTTGAATGGACATATATGCACTTCCATTTTCCAAGACATTTTCCCTTCAAGTTTGGCTATAAAACAAGGCAAGCAAAGATAAATTACATCAAACAAGAAACACAATTCATAGTAAACAAGAGAGAGAATGTCTTTAATCGTTGAGATTTTGCAAATTCATTCCAAAATTCATGTTCACCAAGAACAAGAGAGGAGTATGAACCAGTCTTTGTGACCAATGAGTTAAGTAGATCCAATCTTTTTAACCTTCGAGTTATGAGAATCGTCAAGACAATACTCGAAGGTCCACTTATTGTGATCCTTGAAGGAAGAGAAGGTGGGACCACTGTCTTGTTGAAGAGGCCTATGGATTTCATAGCAGAGTTAGTGTTGCTATAAGAACATCTATCAAAATAGATGTCCTAGGTTACCTAAATTCACCTCATCTCATTTCAACAGAGATATGCTATTCAATATAGAGGAGATATGTGCCCAGAAGAACACTTAGTGGCACAGTTATCGTCTATCTGGTCTCATCAACAGGATGCAACTAACCAATCAGTGTGGGCGTCAGAATCAGGGAGATAGTGGTTGGCACTGAAGAAAATATGCAGAGTCAGCATCAACTATCTCTACAAGGAAGGTGATGAATTCAAGGAATGACACGTTGATCCTTTCAAAAGGAATAAATCAAATAAGGTCACTATAGATAGAGAAAAGAACATGTATATACAAGAGTTAATAGAATAGTGTACAATATATACTTTTTTGGTAAAATCAAAGTTAAAAAAATTTTGAAGCAAAAAGTTATAGTAAATAAAAAGTAGCAGCTTATGTTAAGAAAATTAAAATAACGAAGCAACAAATAAAGTAGCAATGTCTAAATAACCAAAATCAAACTAGATAACATTTTTTTCCCTGAGTGGAACAAGCATAATGTTGTTCTCATAATCAAATACCTTTCCATCATGGCAGTTTAAGATAACTTTATAACCAACATCACAGAGTTGACTGATGGAGATGAAATTGGCTTTTAGACCCTCGACATAAAACACATCCTTTAGCTTGATCATCCTGCATTAAAAAGTTCCAACACTCGTAACAGCTCTTCCACTATTCTCACCAAAGACCACCATTGGACCATCCTTCGCTACAAAAGTCTGTTAAAAGGAACTTGAAATCGGTATTGTGTCTACAGCTTCCACTGTCTAGGTACCAAGTTTGCCCTAGATTTATACTTGATCCTTGGATAATGTGAGAATCATTAGCATCACACATGTTAAGATTACCATAAGAGGAATCATTTATAAGAGCTATTAGATCCTTAACATTCAGCCCCTCATCTTCAGTTGTCTACTTTTCTTCCACCCATTCTTCATGATCCTCTTGTTTTGCAATAAAGGCTTTTTGTAGAGAGATGTTTTCTTTCTTCATAGAAGCCAATGCTTCTTCTACATCACTTTAAAATTCTCATGGATTTGTGATTCTTTCTTCTCTTTGCAATCCCTGGAAAAATGGTTAGGGCTTCCACATTTAAAACAGTTACCTAAGTTTTTCTTTTCTGGAGTAGAGCTTCTCACTGAATTGCCTCACTTAAACTGAGCTCTTCGAATCGTATTTGACCGAATTTCTTCATAACGCTTGACAAAAAGTGCAGCGTTGGCAACAAGTTCATCAGTGAGATCTTCATCACTCTCCTCACCCTGATCTAAGATATCTGAGTCGCTAACATGCTTCATTGATTCCTTTTGATAGACCAAGGCTATAGAATTTTCCATGCTTAAGTCCTTCATGATGCCTTTACGAAGCGCTTTGGTCTCTTCGTAATTCCGAAAATTTCCAAACAAGGTGTTTAGATCCATATCATTAATCTTTTCATGATTCTTAAGTACATTAGTGTGATGTTCCCAACTTTTCCAAAGAGAGTTAAGAAACTTCATAACCAGGTGAGATGAATGTGTGATGGTTCCTAGTCTGCGCATATCATTAACCAAGAAGTTAAGCCTATTAAAGGTTTGGGTAAATAACTCACCTTGTTGAGAAAAGAAATGTTCATATCTTCGATTGAGGTTGTTAATGGTTGAGTCCAGGACCTCAACAGTTCCTTCAAAAGCCACTTTCAGCATATCCATCATCTCTTTAACTGATTCACAATTTTGTCTAAGATGATACACATGATAGGGAAGAGATTTTCATGTTACATCCCTAGATTTCACATCAAGACTAAGCAGCTTCTTGTTATCATCATCATAACTTATCTCTGGCTTTTGCTTCAAGGATCAACATGAGCATAATTGACCATAGGTTGATACACTGGAACATGAGGACCTTTTTTAACAACGTTGCATATCTCATAGTCTATAGTTTCAAGAACAACCATGGCATCAGTTTTCCAAATGGCATAGTTGTGCTCATCAAACCGAGGAATCTCATTGAAACCAAAGGATTTGAGATTGTTGGAAGCTAACATGATTAATTAAGTGTATCAATAACCCGCTCTGATATCAATTGAAGGTTTTTATTGATTGGATACACTTCAAGTGTAAAGAACAAAAGCAAACTAATCTAAACAACTAAAGAACATAAAGTAAAGAACACATGATATGCTCTAGATTGTTCTTTCACCAAGAAAGAGTTTGTTTTCACCAAGAAAACGGGTTTGTCACATGGACGGTAACAAATACGATAAACGACACCACGCCATAGAGATACTTTAGGGTTTTACCCTAATGTAGAACATATACTAGTCTATACATGTATATCCCTTGATTAAAGGGATTGTATCTTATTTATACTAAGAAACGATCCTTATCATAAGGTAATCGGGTCTGTTATCTATTCTATACTTATCTATATCATTTCCTAATACACAAAAAAAATTACATAAAATAAATGTATTCACACTGACGCTGATAGACTTTATACGCTGGCGTTGATAGTGATGTATATGTTGATGCTGACAGATAACATCTAGAGTTTAACTCAATAAATCATAAGTTGTGACCTTACAATCCTGCTTTCTGAGTCAACAACACAAATAAAACTCATGGGTATCTTTTTTATTAACTAGAACAGAAGCCTTAGAAGACACCAAGAATGCATTTATCCATCCCTGCCATTTCAAACCAAAATCAAGGCACTCCATAATATGATCTAAATATTATCAAAACAAAGAGCCATAAGCATCATAGAATAAATCTTTAAAATCAAGAGTTTTTTCTTAGCTTCTTATACCAAGCAACGATATCTTTAATCGTCAAAGGTTCGTCAAGGATCATATGAACTTTAATAAATATAGATTGTTCTATACTAGCAACTTCACAAATGACTTCTGCCAACCAATTAGCTATTTGGAAATAATTTTTATTAAACTCCAATCAAATAAATTGGGCAATGTCTTTCATATATAAGGTTTTTTTTTAGATTAACATTATAGAAGACGAGTTACAACCGCTGGGAATATGATTGTTATCAAATTATCATGGAAGTCACTAACAAAATTTCACGCGTCTTTCTAAAAAAGTTGTTAGAATCATTTCAAAAACTTAAAAGAAAACCTATTTGGATCAAACTTATAACCATTTCTACATGACCATATAACCTATTTAATTTCATACACTAACAAAAACTCATCAAGCATAGCAACCACACCCTAAAAAAGCATCTTAAACTGAGGGCTTCTAGCTCTCAAAATCTTGCATTTAAAAGCTACAAACTTCTCCTTAAAGAAGGTTGAAAACACATTTTTAACATGCATGGGATTTGTACACCTATTCCTATTATGCATCACACATTTAACTGCCTATTGCACGATCTTCTTTTTCAACATGCCAGGGAATAATTTAGAAATCTTGCCACTTTCCATGTAGTAGTGGAGCCCGAAATTTTGATACGGGGATAAAAACATTGTCAAAGTTCAAATAGTAATTGTCAATATTCGAAATAGTATTTCCAAAAAGTTTTGTAACATTCGGTTTTCAGGTATCTACATTTTTGTTCCTCGTGTCAAGATTAATTGCATGCTATCTGTATGCTAAGCGTACATGAGGTACATGCAATGTACCTGATGGAGACTTAGAACGTGGGACTCTGCATAGTACGATGGGCATACAAGTCATATGTTGGGTGTACTAGATCAGTCCTTAAACCCTTAAGTTCAAGGTTTATTCCCTATTTAACAAACCTTATACCTCCCTTGGACCTTCTAGAGACAGCCTCCACTCCTTCCTAACTTTAATCTCGAGTCTTATCCTTGTGTGTGAAGATTCTGAAGCTTTCTTGTTGAAAAAGAAGGCCATTGAAGAAGGTGGTGTTGCATGCATACTTGTGGATCCAGAAACTACCTCAACTTGTGCATCTTTTGAATGTATAAACTCCATACATTGTTGATGTTCTTTTTAGATCTCTTTAGATGGGTATTTGTGAGCTTTTTGTCCCAAATATTGGACTTTTGTGAGTATAGGGTACTCCAGTGTCACACCCCCAAAGCAAGGATGGTGGAAACGTCCGGGGGTGGAGGACTTCATGTAGAGTATCACAACAACGAGTATAATAGTGCTCAAAGTAAATACAACCATCATAAATATAACTGAAAAAGTTACACCAAAGTATATGTTTACATGATTCAAATCAATTACATTATGATACAAAATGAACTGTTTGACGATTTATCGTCCCATCCCCAAAACCATGTTGATTTCTTGTTTCACTGAAATCCTGAGAATACAAGTAGTTTTGAAAAGTGTCAACACAAAGGTTGGTGAGTTCGTAAGCTTTTTACAGTAAGAGTTTGAAAATCGATCTTTGTAAAGAGATGTATGTTACCAAGAAAAATCCAATATTTTCCTTATAAAAGTTATGTGGTCCTAAATACTAGGACCGAAAACGAACAAGTATTTGTCATAATTAAAGATATAAAAGTGGTTTCAAATTGGCGTAAAACCACTTTCTGATTTGAGAAAACTCCCGTAATGAATGGTGTGTAGTCTTAAATACCAAGACTGAAAATATACAGCAATATCTGTAGTTATTAATATGAGTTAGGTGAAGGGTCCTTTCGTAATCGTTAAACTGGGAAGATGAGGAATATACCAATCAAAATTGAATGGTGACAACAATATCTCTTTTAGGTAAAACATGCATTATGTTGTATTCGTATGAAGTGCTCTTTAGAGTGATAGAGCATCTTGTGTTTCTCTTCCATTTTGTTCGATATTATTCTTACTGTAGATGATTTATACCACAGTGTCTATCACTGGTAGTAGGTGTGTTTCGATAGCTAGTAATGATACTTGGTTTCATGATCCCTGACAGGTCTCCCTACGATCGAGCGGTACATGAACGTCGTATGTAATTTGATGTTGGTGGAATCGTCGAGGGGATGGCCCTACTCAATTCCTACTACTAGACATGGAATAGGAGTCAGGTCGGAATTATTTGTTTCAAGACTTCAGTATTTTGATTATAATTAACCCTGATGTATGTACAAAGTCATCACCTCTTACAGGTAATGATCCTAAGGTCATATATGAATGTCTTTGGTTTGATTTGATGAGAGAGTATTTTAACTATTTTTAGAAAGACGTTGATTTTAGCAAACATACCAAATTCATTACAAACATATGGTACTTAAACATTTTTGTCATTGTAAACATTACAAAAGTCCTAATATGGTTCCCTGTTACCCTTGTTGGTTCGTTTGTCACACTCCTCCGGCTCCCCCGTCATTCCTCTTAATTGGACAGTTTCTCTTGAAGTGTCCTGTTTCACCACATAGGAAGTACACTAGAATTACTTTGTTATTGGTGGTTGAAGCGATGTACGGAGTCGGGGCCCTACAGAAACGGACGGTATGCTCTTTCTTGTTGCAGTTTTTACAGTGCATCTCCCGGCAATCCCCATTGTGATGGAAGCCACATTGGTTACACCTTGGGAGTGATCCCTTATATGGTCTGGCCAACGTTTGGGTGGCAGACCTTATGGCTAGTGTCGCGACGTTCGTCGTGACTGTTGTTGTAATTGTAGGGGTGGCTACGGGTTGTTGTCTTTTAGCGGATTTCTGAGATTGGTTGCGCTCCTTTTTATTCCAAAACTTCCTCTTCTTGTTCGTAGGTTTGTGGTCTGAGGCATTTTCTTTGGCAGACACCCATTGGTGTTCCTGATTGTTACAACATCCTGCATTGTCAGTACCGCTTCCGTCTCTGCTGGCTTTGTTAGCATTTAATTGTGCCATGACGGCTGTCACGGTTGCCATGACTGCATCTTGAAAAGTAGCAGAGTCTATCTGTAGGGTTGGCACCTTACTAGTTGGTTGGTTGCCTCTTGGTGAAGACATATCTCTGTTTCATGATGAAAAACGACTTTGTGAGTGGAAATAATTATCTCAAGTGCTTCCTTACGATTTATATTCACATATATAAATTCTTGCACATTACTATAATATTATTAGTGTTTCTGCTAACGTTCCTGGGATGGAGTTATGGCAGTAGGTAGGAGTGGGTTTCATACGGGCGTTAAGCTTTACTCATCTTAAGATCATGATTGTCCACACACTTAGCTGAGGAGTTTTGATGGGATCTGATGCATTAGCACTGGTATGATCGCACCGTATAGGTCAACGAAGGAAGCACCTCTCAACCAAGGTGTTTAAAGGTGAGATGGAAATGAGTTTTTAGGATGACTATATGTCGCGAGTTTACTAACTAATTCTATCCTAGTTCATTTTGTAACGTATTTCGGTTGTTTTATGGTTTTCTGAAAACATTTCATAACGAGAGCCTATATATGATAAACTCATGTATTTTAGTAGTTCTATATCCAAGTGAAACCTTGAAATTTGATCCAAGTTAGGCCTTTCTTACGACCATTTGATGTATGCCTAGTGGTATGATTAAGACTTAATAGACCCTTGATTCTGATGGATCTACCGTAAATCCATTTTGTTAATATGATTCTAGAAATTTTGGTTTCGGAGAAAGTTTTGGCCGAAATGTAGGTCTACACTAGATTATTGTAAGGAAAGTTTTGATACCAACTAAATCTCTTGATTAGTATGACCGCTCAAATCGCAGTGTTATGCTTACGCCTAGAATAGAGTAGCACCAACGCGTACTCATGAACCTAATTTACCAGGTCTTGTGAGCAGTATGAATTCTACTAAGATTGTCCGTCCCTTGTGATGCCTGAGGCAAGGTCGATGCATCTTGTAGCTTTGCCAATCGATGCTTGGCTACAATCATCCTCTCTTTGAACGTTGTGTGTCTACCCTGTTATTCTCTTTCCTCTTCACGAGCGACGATTGTTGGATAAGGTGTCTAAGTCCATAACTATTTCTGGTATGTACTTGACCCGACCCGTCATGGTCCATTTGGGTTGCATGGCACCATGCAATTGGATAGACTAAATGAGAGAAATAACACTTGGAGATTATTAATATATTATAAGTTCTAATATATTAATAATATTATTTGATTAGTTTGATCAAGAATTAATTTAGAATTAATTAAGTGATCAAAAGATAACTAATTAAATATATGGGTTGATTATGTAAATCATCCATATCTTGTATAGTGGGCTAAGAGGCTCCATGGGTTATCAAGTTGGGTTCCACCCATAGGATGCTCCATGGGAGTTACAAACCCATGGGTCATGGAAATGAATAGTCATGACACATTAGCGTTTACATGGTGTAACCCTAGATGTGTCAACACTACATAAGAATCCTATTCTCCACCAAAATCAGCTACACATATGAGACAAGAGGGCTAGGCCGATTTCAAGAAGTGTGTATTCTCTCAAAAGTCTTTCCAAGAGCATTTGGTGTTGTGTGAAGCATTTGAGGCATCACACTTGGAGTGCTAGGCTCACAAGGTTTCAAGGAACATAAGCAACAACAAGGTAAGTTATTCTATCTTTCATTCAAGTTAAAAATTGTTCCCCATGTATGCTAGATAGGAATATAACCTTGGAATTCAACTTTGCCTGATAATTAGACAAACATAGATCCAAGGTTATTAGGGTTGCATGTACACTTAGGAAGTGTTAGAATGCTCAAAACCCATCAGTGGTATCAGAGCCTAGGCTTGTTTGTTTGTTATTTGTGCTAAAAAGTTGAAAAAAAGTCAAAAAAAACTTGTTGTCTGACTGCTGAACTCGCCGAGTCCATGGGGGAACTCGTCGAGTTCACTTGTATCCTCAACCTACTCGTCGAGTAAGTTCATGAACTCGGCGAGTAAGATCGACAGAGTGCAGATTTTCGACTTTAGTTGCTGGAAATGGACTAGAAACATTACCCTAAACTGTTCTGGTACTTGAAAACTTGTTTTAGATGGTGTAATGCCTTTGCTAATTCATTTACAACAACTAGTTATCAAAATTACAAAGTTTTAAGTGTAATTTTGATTTATGAAAGTGTTCATATTCATGTTCTTGTTCTTATGATGTTTAGATGATCATAGGAATTATTGGTAACCTATTTGGTAGATTAATTCTTGATCATAATGTGTTTTAATGGAGTCCATAACTTGTCCTCAAGTTATGGAAAACCAAAAGTCACTTGAATTAAAAACCATTAAAAGAACACAAGAGTAAGAAAATGTCGCACCCCCAAACCAAGGATGGCGGAAACGTCCGAGGGTGGAGGACTTCATGTAGAGTATCACAACAATGAGTATAATAGTGCTCAAAGTAAATACAACCAACACAAATATAATTGAAAATGTTACATCGAAGCACATGTTTACATGATTCACATCAGTTACATTATAATACGAAATGAACTGTTTGACGATTTATCGTCCCATCCTCAAAACGTTGTTGATTTCCTGTTTTCACTGAATTCCTGAGAATACAAGTAGTTTTGAAAAGTGTCAACACAAAGGTTGGTGAGTTCATAAGAGATTTCGTTAGAAAAGTAAATCGTTTTCCTCGAAAAAGCGTTAGAGTATGTATCCAGAAAATCCGATATTTTCTTTAAAACCTGTGTAATGTCGTCTTATGACTGAAGACCAAAATGTATAAGTAACCCTTCTTATTAGTAGAAAATGTTATGTATTTAAATGGACATGGACACTTTTGAATTAAACGAAATTTCTGTTCGTTCTCATGTTTGTTAATACATTATATATATGTAGTCCTAAATTAGAGGACCGAGTAATAACAAGTATTGACCATACTTAAAAGTATAAATGCGGTTTCAAATGATGTGTAGTCGTAACTACCAAAACCAAAAGTGTACAGTAATATCTGTACTCATAGAGATAAAAAGGTGATTTTAAATCGACATAAAACTCGTTTAGGTTTTAAAAATAAAATCCCGCAAACTTATGGATTGTTATATCCCTATGTGAGTCGCTATAATCATACTATGACTATGTGAACCTGCCACGACGTTCTCAGTGTCGCGAAAAATAAAATGACATTTGTCACCCGTAGACCTGCAGGTCCAACTGTAGCTAGCAGCAAGGTGTGGGGTGTCAATCCCAATATAGATCTATATACAAGTATCACGTTCTCCCTCAAGGAGATTCTGATTATAACTACCAGGAATTATATCCCGCACTCGGGCGTACGGGGAGAGAGAGAGAGAGAGAAAGAAAAATAGAGAAACTCACGATATAGGATAACAAGTTTACGTGAAATGTGTGTGAATATAAATATTTCTTGTATGAATGTACCCTTCTTGTACGAGTGCGTAGAGTGATGTAACATAAACTATACCTATTATAGTTTATCTAAAATGTATGTAATATGTATGAACCCTTTTATGGAAATGTATTAGTGTTATAAATATATTCAAACTATACTTCTTATAGTTAAATAATACGTGTTCCAAAATGAATGAATAATATTTAATATGAATGTCTTAGTTTCAGTTCATAATGATAAACTAACTAGGAAACACATTCAAATATTAAAACTTATGATTATACACTTTGCTCAACATAATACAAAGTGTTATGATATTTACATGCTGTTGGTAAAATTTAGCAATTCTGCCCTGTTTTGGAAAAATCCTAGAAAAATCATACAAAGTCAAAAACTAGATCCGTAAATTCTGAGAGTTCACAAAATGTGTCTAGTTTGCTCATAATTTTTATCACAATTTATAATGACCTCTAACTTGGGTGAAAAAGTCCATAATCACAGACTGGTCCGGATTGTTGTTTGAAATGATAGGCAGTTTTGTAAAAATTACCATAAATTGTAGAAAAATCGTATGGAGATGTGCAAGTAGTCATTTTAAAGCTAAAAACTTAAACTATTTGCACCTTGTACAGTTTTGAAAACAAAAATGTTTAAGATGCCCAAAACAGTCCGTGAATGGAGTTGAACTTTTCTGATGAAGGCTGTTAGAAAAATCTAGTTATGTTCTTAGTGTTTTAACTTGTATTCCCCCCCCCCCCCCTGAAAACTTGAGAAAACATGAAAATGTAGGGGTATGAACTCACCTTGAGTGATTTCAGTAGATGATTGTTGAAGAATGGAAGTGTTTAATTCAAGAACACTTGGAGATGCCTTGAAGGTTTTCGAGAATCTAACATCATAGTTAGGGAGTTTGTGTGAGCAACCAAAGATTTGAGTAGAATGAAGTGAAATAATAATAGGGAGGATAAATTTTTACTTACTAAGTGTGGAAGAACACTTGAATCCAGCCTTGGATCTCGAAAATTTGTGTAGAAGAGTTTGAGAGAAAAAGTGATGTTTGTTACTTAGTGGAATGAGAGAAATGAGAGAAAATGAGGAGTGTGGTTGATTGTTCCAGCTCAAAAACGTGGGAGTGAGTGAAATTTGAGTGTAAGGGAACATTGAAGTGACATAGGTAAGGTGGGGAGGTATGGATGGTCATAGAGTGGGTGTGGGGTGGTTGCTTGTGACTTTGATTTTTTTTTTTTTTTTTTTTTTTTTTTTTTTTTTTTAACTTGCAAGGCACAATGGAATATATTACTCCTATAAAGGAAATTGACTCAATCAAGGACGATTTCACAATTAAAGTTCGGATCATACGTCTTTGGACTCAAAAGTCAAGAACAATGTCTTATAATTGTCTATATCCCATTTTTAGTTTAATTTTCTAAATATATGTGTGGTTGTCTATGTGTGTGTATCTCTTTAAAAATTCTGCAATTTCATCATTTTATGACCCCCATTTGCGAAGTTGAGTATTTATTTCCAAAAATGCGAAACTCCAGGGACAATATTTGAAATCTTCTGTTTTCTTCCCCAATTCGCATTCTACTGTGAAATACTTCGCATCTTCATTCTTACACCCTTCGCATCCCTTCGCATTAATCACCTTCGCATTTTAACCTAATTAATCAAATGCGATTCACAAAATTTTTCATTCCAGATGCGAACACAGTTTAGTTCTTGAACTCTAAACTTGCGAAATCAAAATTTTCATATGTTGAACCCATATGCGAATATTAACCCAATTGACTTCAAATTGATTCATAGATGCGAACACTCGATTGTTTTACTTTCGCAAAATGAGCATCAACAACTCCACAATCGAGTTTTTAAATTCTTGCAAACAACAATTTCATAGTCCTTGACTTCGCGTTTTTCTTCACGAATCATCCCTCAATCATCAATCCAATTGCGAATCAAAAACTCATATGTTCTTGCTTTATCGATTCATCGACTACACTCATACAAATGCGAACAATACTCAATTTCAAAATCGATTGAAACTTATAGCAAAGCTAAATCCAACTTCGCATTCAAAGCAGTGTTATTGATTGCATTCATGAAATACTAACAAGATAATATATTATAATACAAATATACATATTTTAGGTGGTGAAATCGTAACAGCCTAACAATTTGGTATGCAACTTTATTAAATCAATAAAAAAAAAGTTATGCAAATTGGAAAAATAAATAAAAATATATCTTTTGTTGTTTTGATTAAGGAAATAAATATTTTATATGAATACTCACCAGGAAAAACGCATATTATACATTCCCGATGAGTATGCAACATGGTTTTCATCAGTTTAATTCATTGATTAGTACGAAGGCTTAGGAAATTTTTAACACAAACTTTTCTCTTGTGATGTTTTCCCATTAACATAGCAAGTTATACAATACGAACATAACACTAACCCTAATACACAAGGTTTAATAGAGTTGACCGGCTTGACTTGATGACTTGACTTGACTCAAGATTGACGATTGTCACAATTTGGGAGAGATTTGACATTCTTGGAGAGATTTCTAATACAGAGAGATATTTGAGAGAGATTTCACATACTTGGAGAGATTTGGGAGAGATTTGACATTCTTGGAGAGATTTCTAATACAGAGAGATATTTGAGAGAGATTTCACATACTTGGAGAGATTTGGGAGAGATTTGACATTCTTGGAGAGATTTCTCATACAAAGAGATATTTTGGGAGAGATTTCACATGCCTAGAGGGATTTGGGAGAGATTTGACATTCTTGGAGAGATTTCTAATGTAGAGAGATATTAGAGAGAGAGATTTCACACACTTGGAGCGATTAGGGAGAGATTTGACATAGACAGAGATAGAGTGAAAACGATTGAGAGAGGATCCATGTGTGACAATTGTGAGTGTCCGGCATCGCAATGCATGGTTCGTAAACCCTGTTAAGCCTTGTTTAAGGATCTTACACATTCCCGATGAGTATGCATCATTGTTTTAACAGTTTGGCTTGCCACGTACTATAATTTTTAGGTTAAAGAGGTCTAGTTGTACGTACTTTTCGATTCATGTTTTCTTATTAGAATAGTGGGTTGTTTAGTAAATACTGAACGTAAGTCCAAGTACACAAGGGTTAGTTGAGCTGACCGGTTTGACTCGTTGACTTTATTCGACTTTGAATTGACCAGAATTTGACGGTTGTCACATCATCCCCCCGTTAGAGGGAATTTCGTCCCGAAATTTGAAGTTAGGCAAGGGGGTAGGCATGAATAATCAAGCCAAGAAGTGAGGATACTTCCTAATCGACTGACTCATGCGCTCCCATGTGACTCTAGGTCCGTGGTTAATATTCCAGCGAACTTTCACTAATGGGAAGTGGCGTTGTTTCATCCGCTTGACCTCGATCCATGGTCACCATGGTTCTTCTAAGAAGGTGAGGCTCTTGTGGAACTCGATCTCGTCGAGGGGAATTGCAAGAGTCTCGTCGGATAGGTACTTCTTGTAAATTTTGGGACGTGTTGGGTAGAGTGTACTTTACCAAACTCGCAGGAGTAGATTGAAGGAGCGAGTTACAGGGCTGATTTTGACAAGAATCTCGAAAGATACAATTATTCGGGGTGTTGGCTTTCCATGCTTTCCGAAGCGTACTAAGCCTTCCCAGAGTGAGTGTCTCTAGAGGAATTTGATCGGTTATACCGGCGTTCTAAAGGTTTCTTCCTCTTGCTTCTCTTCCTGTCAAGGGTTGCTCCCTTTAGGGTCAAAGTTGGGAGGGGTTTCGTATTTTTCGAGAAGTTCCAAAGGAACTAAGACAGTAGGTCAGCAAGACCCAGAATCTTGGCATATTTCTGCTAACGCCTTCGGTGCTGACTGTTTCTCAATGGTTTTGATCAATTGAAAGGTTCCTTATGAATTTCCACTCTGGGTAACGATGTGTCTTGAGAATTGAACTCCTCAATTCCTAAACTCGTATCTGGAGAACTTCGGGTAATACTTCTCTTATCGTATTTCTTCCGTGGTTTGTTGTAGCTGCTCTCCTTGGTTTCCTTCTTACTATGAGGGTAGATAAGTAAGTCATTTGTAATGACGATGATGAGTTGATCCTAGCAAGAAGGGTATATCCTATTTATTACGTTCATGAATCCAACGAGTGGATCTGGTCCTATCCGAGGGTTATCACAACGAACTTTCAGCGTTCTTATCGAAATTGGAGGATCGTTCTCAGATATCCTTCTTCAATACTCGTGACTGGTGATATTCAGATCTCAGGTCCAATTCCTGAAGGGTACCTCGTCTCTTGAGGTTGGCCGGCCTATTCGTCAATGCGAGGTAGATAGTAAAGGTTTCTATTAGAGATGTTGTCTGGGCCTCTGAAATCGATGGAATCGTGAGCAATTTGTCTTTCTAATTTGAAAAATAAGATGAGAGCTTTTCAGGGTGAGAAACTTGGTTCTTCAATTTCATTGTTGAGTAGTTCGACAGGTTTGACCCGACAGCTCTTGTAGCTCGGTAGGAAGTATGTGGGTTTGGTCCACACAACTATGACTTTTTGAATGGTAGGGAATTTACTCGTCCTTCTGGGCAACCTTAGCCTGAAGCTCATGGCAGGACTCGTACCCTATCTGTCCCAAGCTTCTATGCTTGAACCTTGTCAGCTACATACGCGACATTCCCGAAGGTCTCCTGTATATACATGTGATAAAGCTTCGGGAAGTATGACACTCCTCTGGTGCGTGTTTTGGAGTTCCACAGCGAGAGACGACCCAAAGGTCCGTGCTGGGTGTCTACGAGAGACGATAGTTTCGATAATCAGGGGTTAGGCGAAAAGCCCCTTTTTATAGTCATTTAATCAGGAAGACGAGGGCAATATCAATCAAAATTGGAATACGACAACACTATCTTTTTAGATAACAGGAGATAAGTTGTATTCGAAGGAAGAGATCACTAGAGTGATAGAGTGTCCTGTATTTCTTTTCTGTGTGTTCCGTTTTGTTTGATGTTATGATTATTGTATATGATTCCTACCACAGTGTCTAGCACTGGTAGCGGGTGTGTTTTCGATAGCCAGTAATGATACTTGATATCATGACTCCTGACAGGTCTCCTTACGATCGAGCGGTATATGATTGTCGTATGTAAATTGACATCGCGAAATTTGTCGAGTGGGTGACCCCACTCAACCCCTAATACTAGACATGGAATCGGAGTCAAGATGGAATTTTTCTATTTCAAGACTTAAGTATTTTGATTTTAAATTAACCCCGATGTATGGACAAGGTTATTACAACTTACAAGTAATGCTCCTAAGGTCACATATGAATGTCTTTGGTTTGATTTGTATGAGAGAGAAAATATCTTAGCTACTTTTTAGAAGGAAGGTTACCTTAGTAAGCGTACCAAATTCATTACAAACATATAGTACTTAAACGTATTATCGTTGGGAACATTACAAAAGTCCTAACATGGTTCCCTTGCTGCTCCTGTTGGTGTGTTCATCACATTCCTCCTGTTCCTTCGTCGTTCTTATCAGTTGGACATTCTCTCTTGAAGTGTCCCGTTTCACCGCATAGGTAGCATACTGGGCCTACCTTGGTGCAGTTGATTGAAGGGAGGTGATGGGCCGAGGCCCTACAGAAACGAGCGGTATGCCCTTTCCTGTTGCAGTTTTTACAGTGCATCTCCCGGCAAGCCCCATGGTGATGAAAGCCACATTTGTTGCACTTTGGGAGTGATCCCTCATATGGTCTGGCAGGCATTTGGGTGGCAGACCCCGAGGCTAGTGTCGAGGCATTTGTCATGACTGCTATTGTAATGGTAGGGGCGGCCTTAGGCTGTTGTCTTTTAGTGTATCCCTTTGATTGGTGGCGCTTTTTCATGTCCCAAAACTTTCTCTTCTTGTTCGTAGGTTCGTGGCCTGAGGTATTTTTGTTGGTAGGTACCCATTGGTGTCCCTGATTGTTACCACAATTTGTATTGTTAGTACCGCTTCCACCCTTGTTGATGTTGTTAGTATTGAAATGCACCATGACGGCTGCCACGGCTGCCGTGACTGCAGCTTGAAAAGTAGCAGCGTCTATCCGAAGTGTTGGCGCCTTGCTAGTTGGTTTGTTGCCTCTTGGTGAAGACATAGCTCTGTTTCATGACGAAAAACGACTTCGTTAGTGGAAATGATTGTCTTAAGTGCATCCTTACAATTTATATTTACGCATATAAATTTTTGCACATTACTGTACTATCCTTAGTGTTTCTACTAACGCTCCCGAGATGGAGTTATGGCAGTGGGTAGGAGTGGGTTTCATACGGACGTTAAATCTTACTCCTCTTAGAATCATGTTTGTCCTAACAATCTTGGCTGAGGAAATTTTGAGGGGATCCGGTGCATTAGTGCTGGTATGATCGCACCCATAGGTCTATGAAGAAGAAACTTCTCAACTAATGTTTAAAGGGTGAGACGATAATGAGTTTATAGAATGGCTATATGTCGCGAGTTTTCTAACTAAGTGTATCTCATATCGATTTGTATCAAAGTTCGGTTGTTTAGGGTGTTCTGAAAACAATTTATAACGAGATTCTTTGTATAATAAACTCATGTATTTTAGTAGTTCTGTTTCCAAGTGAAACCTTATACTTGACCCAAGCTAGGTCCTTATCACGACCTATTGATGTATGCTTAGTTATATAATTAAGGCTAGATAGTCCTTCGAGTCTGTTAGGTACGTCCTAAACCCATCTTGTTAATATGACTGTAGAAATCGTGGTTTCAGTGAAAATTTTGACCTCGATGCAGGTCTACTTCACATTTGTGCATGGGCGGGTTTTGATAATAGATAGTTTCCTCTATTAGTATGACCATTTAGTTTGTAGTGTCGTGATTTTTCTTACAATAGAGTAGCACCAACGCATACTTATGGAGCTAATTTACCAGGTCTGGTGAGCGGCATGAACTCTACTCACGATGATCCATCCCTTGTGATGCCTGGGGCAAGGTCGATGCAATTTTGTAGCTTTGTCAATCAACGCCTGGCTACAATCATCCTTTCTTTGAATGATGTGTGTCCTACCCTGTTACTCTCTTTCCTCTTCACGAGTGGCGATAAGGTCCTAAAAAGAGAGTTGGTCTCGGGAATAGTAGTATAATTCTGAGTCACCGGTACATGAGATGGTGGGGTTTATAGTAGCGCGCAGTTTTCTGAACTCAGATTGTAGTCTTCCTGTTTTGATCCATGATCATCGCGATCTGCCGGGTCCTTGCCGGGAGGGCTCTGTCCGTCAGTCCCCCGTGGTTGAGGTCATAGCACCCTCGTTGGTCTCCACATGGTGGTTGTTGTCATTGTTGTCGACATTCAACTCTCGATCACGATTTCCCAACGGGTCACAGGTTCATTATAGTCGAAACGGTTCACGGAACCCTTGCTATGCATGGAGGATTGATTACCTCCGGTCCCGCTTATGATTCTTCTCATAATCGTTCACCATTCCTCGAGTTCGGATTAGAAAAGTAAGGGTCGTCCGGTAAGTAGGATTTTGCTATGCCGTATTTGCGAGAATAGGAGGGGAGGAGATAAGTACTATGCGTCTAACTCTATTATCAATTACTTATAGGGGTGATCCTTATTAGTTACTTCTATAATGACGTAGTGCATACTAATTACATATAACAAGATACGATAGACCTTTGAATAAGTGATCCCACTCTAAGTCCACATCCAAACAAGGAAAAGGAAGTAAAGTAATGACCACAAATTCTATGTCTATAATTTCTAAGTTATATAACCTTAAAGTATCCACTTAGGGACTATAGACCTATTATTAAGGATCTATTTAGTTTTCATATAAGTTATGATATTACAAAATACTCCTATAGTATTTTAAACTCATGTTCTGTTCTACTGTTCTTATTGTGGTAGTGTTGGTAAGTTTTTAGACTTGTCGACATATCACAACTATTCTTGGGCATGTGCTAATCACTCCTCGGACCAGCATAGTTGATCAGGCTATGCCACTCCCAAGACTGACCATACATCCCCGAGCTTACCTGTGATATTCGACAATCATTACTTTTGTTTTGTTCTAGAGTGGTGTTGACCTTAGTATGTATGTATGCATGTATACCTTTAATAAGAAACTTTTTGTTTCTAAAAGTATAGTTGTTTTGAAACTTTAAATCAGAGACTTAGTCCCAATGCATTTATAGTTTGTATATCTTATGTGGTTTGATATACTGAGTTCACTATAAACAATGCTCTGATACCAATCTGTCGCACCCCCAAACCAAGGATGGCGGAAACGTCCGAGGGTGGAGGACTTCATGTAGAGTATCACAACAATGAGTATAATAGTGCTCAAAGTAAATACAACCAACACAAATATAATTGAAAATGTTACATCGAAGCACATGTTTACATGATTCACATCAGTTACATTATAATACGAAATGAACTGTTTGACGATTTATCGTCCCATCCTCAAAACGTTGTTGATTTCCTGTTTTCACTGAATTCCTGAGAATACAAGTAGTTTTGAAAAGTGTCAACACAAAGGTTGGTGAGTTCATAAGAGATTTCGTTAGAAAAGTAAATCGTTTTCCTCGAAAAAGCGTTAGAGTATGTATCCAGAAAATCCGATATTTTCTTTAAAACCTGTGTAATGTCGTCTTATGACTGAAGACCAAAATGTATAAGTAACCCTTCTTATTAGTAGAAAATGTTATGTATTTAAATGGACATGGACACTTTTGAATTAAACGAAATTTCTGTTCGTTCTCATGTTTGTTAATACATTATATATATGTAGTCCTAAATTAGAGGACCGAGTAATAACAAGTATTGACCATACTTAAAAGTATAAATGCGGTTTCAAATGATGTGTAGTCGTAACTACCAAAACCAAAAGTGTACAGTAATATCTGTACTCATAGAGATAAAAAGGTGATTTTAAATCGACATAAAACTCGTTTAGGTTTTAAAAATAAAATCCCGCAAACTTATGGATTGTTATATCCCTATGTGAGTCGCTATAATCATACTATGACTATGTGAACCTGCCACGACGTTCTCAGTGTCGCGAAAAATAAAATGACATTTGTCACCCGTAGACCTGCAGGTCCAACTGTAGCTAGCAGCAAGGTGTGGGGTGTCAATCCCAATATAGATCTATATACAAGTATCACGTTCTCCCTCAAGGAGATTCTGATTATAACTACCAGGAATTATATCCCGCACTCGGGCGTACGGGGAGAGAGAGAGAGAGAGAAAGAAAAATAGAGAAACTCACGATATAGGATAACAAGTTTACGTGAAATGTGTGTGAATATAAATATTTCTTGTATGAATGTACCCTTCTTGTACGAGTGCGTAGAGTGATGTAACATAAACTATACCTATTATAGTTTATCTAAAATGTATGTAATATGTATGAACCCTTTTATGGAAATGTATTAGTGTTATAAATATATTCAAACTATACTTCTTATAGTTAAATAATACGTGTTCCAAAATGAATGAATAATATTTAATATGAATGTCTTAGTTTCAGTTCATAATGATAAACTAACTAGGAAACACATTCAAATATTAAAACTTATGATTATACACTTTGCTCAACATAATACAAAGTGTTATGATATTTACATGCTGTTGGTAAAATTTAGCAATTCTGCCCTGTTTTGGAAAAATCCTAGAAAAATCATACAAAGTCGAAAACTAGATCCGTAAATTCTGAGAGTTCACAAAATGTGTCTAGTTTGCTCATAATTTTTATCACAATTTATAATGACCTCTAACTTGGGTGAAAAAGTCCATAATCACAGACTGGTCCGGATTGTTGTTTGAAATGATAGGCAGTTTTGTAAAAATTACCATAAATTGTAGAAAAATCGTATGGAGATGTGCAAGTAGTCATTTTAAAGCTAAAAACTTAAACTATTTGCACCTTGTACAGTTTTGAAAACAAAAATGTTTAAGATGCCCAAAACAGTCCGTGAATGGAGTTGAACTTTTCTGATGAAGGCTGTTAGAAAAATCTAGTTATGTTCTTAGTGTTTTAACTTGTATTCCCCCCCCCCCCCTGAAAACTTGAGAAAACATGAAAATGTAGGGGTATGAACTCACCTTGAGTGATTTCAGTAGATGATTGTTGAAGAATGGAAGTGTTTAATTCAAGAACACTTGGAGATGCCTTGAAGGTTTTCGAGAATCTAACATCATAGTTAGGGAGTTTGTGTGAGCAACCAAAGATTTGAGTAGAATGAAGTGAAATAATAATAGGGAGGATAAATTTTTACTTACTAAGTGTGGAAGAACACTTGAATCCAGCCTTGGATCTCGAAAATTTGTGTAGAAGAGTTTGAGAGAAAAAGTGATGTTTGTTACTTAGTGGAATGAGAGAAATGAGAGAAAATGAGGAGTGTGGTTGATTGTTCCAGCTCAAAAACGTGGGAGTGAGTGAAATTTGAGTGTAAGGGAACATTGAAGTGACATAGGTAAGGTGGGGAGGTATGGCTGGTCATAGAGTGGGTGTGGGGTGGTTGCTTGTGACTTTGATTTTTTTTTTTTTTTTTTTTTTTTTTTTTTTTTTTTTTTTAACTTGCAAGGCACAATGGAATATATTACTCCTATAAAGGAAATTGACTCAATCAAGGACGATTTCACAATTAAAGTTCGGATCATACGTCTTTGGACTCAAAAGTCAAGAACAATGTCTTATAATTGTCTATATCCCATTTTTAGTTTAATTTTCTAAATATATGTGTGGTTGTCTATGTGTGTGTATCTCTTTAAAAATTCTGCAATTTCATCATTTTATGACCCCCATTTGCGAAGTTGAGTATTTATTTCCAAAAATGCGAAACTCCAGGGACAATATTTGAAATCTTCTGTTTTCTTCCCCAATTCGCATTCTACTGTGAAATACTTCGCATCTTCATTCTTACACCCTTCGCATCCCTTCGCATTAATCACCTTCGCATTTTAACCTAATTAATCAAATGCGATTCACAAAATTTTTCATTCCAGATGCGAACACAGTTTAGTTCTTGAACTCTAAACTTGCGAAATCAAAATTTTCATATGTTGAACCCATATGCGAATATTAACCCAATTGACTTCAAATTGATTCATAGATGCGAACACTCGATTGTTTTACTTTCGCAAAATGAGCATCAACAACTCCACAATCGAGTTTTTAAATTCTTGCAAACAACAATTTCATAGTCCTTGACTTCGCGTTTTTCTTCACGAATCATCCCTCAATCATCAATCCAATTGCGAATCAAAAACTCATATGTTCTTGCTTTATCGATTCATCGACTACACTCATACAAATGCGAACAATACTCAATTTCAAAATCGATTGAAACTTATAGCAAAGCTAAATCCAACTTCGCATTCAAAGCAGTGTTATTGATTGCATTCATGAAATACTAACAAGATAATATATTATAATACAAATATACATATTTTAGGTGGTGAAATCGTAACAGCCTAACAATTTGGTATGCAACTTTATTAAATCAATAAAAAAAAAGTTATGCAAATTGGAAAAATAAATAAAAATATATCTTTTGTTGTTTTGATTAAGGAAATAAATATTTTATATGAATACTCACCAGGAAAAACGCATATTATACATTCCCGATGAGTATGCAACATGGTTTTCATCAGTTTAATTCATTGATTAGTACGAAGGCTTAGGAAATTTTTAACACAAACTTTTCTCCTGTGATGTTTTCCCATTAACATAGCAAGTTATACAATACGAACATAACACTAACCCTAATACACAAGGTTTAATAGAGTTGACCGGCTTGACTTGATGACTTGACTTGACTCAAGATTGACGATTGTCACAATTTGGGAGAGATTTGACATTCTTGGAGAGATTTCTAATACAGAGAGATATTTGAGAGAGATTTCACATACTTGGAGAGATTTGGGAGAGATTTGACATTCTTGGAGAGATTTCTAATACAGAGAGATATTTGAGAGAGATTTCACATACTTGGAGAGATTTGGGAGAGATTTGACATTCTTGGAGAGATTTCTCATACAAAGAGATATTTTGGGAGAGATTTCACATGCCTAGAGGGATTTGGGAGAGATTTGACATTCTTGGAGAGATTTCTAATGTAGAGAGATATTAGAGAGAGAGATTTCACACACTTGGAGCGATTAGGGAGAGATTTGACATAGACAGAGATAGAGTGAAAACGATTGAGAGAGGATCCATGTGTGACAATTGTGAGTGTCCGGCATCGCAATGCATGGTTCGTAAACCCTGTTAAGCCTTGTTTAAGGATCTTACACATTCCCGATGAGTATGCATCATTGTTTTAACAGTTTGGCTTGCCACGTACTATAATTTTTAGGTTAAAGAGGTCTAGTTGTACGTACTTTTCGATTCATGTTTTCTTATTAGAATAGTGGGTTGTTTAGTAAATACTGAACGTAAGTCCAAGTACACAAGGGTTAGTTGAGCTGACCGGTTTGACTCGTTGACTTTATTCGACTTTGAATTGACCAGAATTTGACGGTTGTCACAGAAAAATGAAGAGTCTTCATTTTTATTACTCTATTAAACTCATAAGTTACAAGAAATGAAAAGTTTTGAAAGTTTACAAAACTTGCCCTCAAGTTTTGGAACAAGTAAAGTCATGTTAAAACTTTAGTTCCAACCCTTAGAATTTTAAAAGTTAAAATTCAACCCTTATACTTATATTATTATAATTTAACAATTATATATATATATATATATATATATATATATATATATATGTATAAGAACAAAGTCGTCTTACCGCTAGTACGCCTCATTCAAGAAGCCGGTCTATAAGGTGGGTATAAGGTTGTTGCCTATAAAATGGCAACTTAATGGGTGTCCACTCTCACCCACCGCTTGCTTGACTGGTGGAGGGTCGTTAGCCGAACGGGTAAGACAAGGACTTATAAATTCTCATTAAAAGTATGATGAATATTATAAAGTAACTAAATGTTTTATTAAATTCCCAATCTTAGTTACTTTAGGAAAAATGTGAATAAGGTGCTAATCCATGAAATTACACTTTACACTTTGTTTAAGTCGTTGGTGGAGTGTGTGTGGTTAACCAGCACACTAACTTTGACTTAACAAGGTAGGTAAAGGGTGACTTAAGGTTTATTATAGTATCAGTGGAGCGTGTGTGGTTTACCGGCACATCGATTGAGTGATAAACTTTAAGGGTACCAAGTGATTTGCATGGTTACTTCACACCTCGTTTTATGATCCTCGGTATCCCAGTCACAAAACATGGAGGGCACACTCGAGATTGAAACATGCCTTTGAAAAGTTCATTCAATCTCAAAGAATCTAGGAATTTCTAAGAACCAATCAAAAACCTAATATTTAATATTTCGGTTTTCGTGGTGGAAATTGGTGAATCGTCATTCACCTACCTTTCAAATATGTTATAGCTTGGATTACGGCATACCTCTTCTAAGTTATAATATATTGTGATTGGATCCTAGCCTTAATATTACATTTGGGTGTTTTATTAAGGACTCTCTTAATATCTAAACTAATCTTGTCCACTTCCTTCAGATGTCTTCAAACAATGCTGCTTCTGGCTCTAATACAAATGGCTCCTTTACCCTTATGAACTTGTGTGGGAAAGTCACTTTTGATGGATCCAACTTCAATGAGTGGATCAGAAACATCAGGATGATTACCCACTACGAGGACAAAGAATATGTCCTTGACAAGGAGCTTAAGGAGATTGATGAGACCACTACAACTCCTCAGGAGACCGCTGACTTTCAGGCACATGAAAGGGATGCTACGAAAGTGGCATGCATCATGATAGCCACGATGACAGCGGAACTCCAAAAGTCCTATGAGGATTTCTACCCTTATGAAATGCAGCAAGATTTGATGGAAAGATACCATCAAAGTGCACGGCAAGAGAGGTATGAAATCATCTGCTCCATGATAACAACCATGATGAAGGACGAAGATTTCGTCACGAGCCACATGCAGAAATGCAAAGGTATGTGGATCGATTGCTGAAGCTTAATGTGAACTTCCCTGAGGAGATTGCAATAGATATAATTTTGCACTCCTTACCATCGTACTATGATCAATTCCGCATGACATATCACATGAATAAGGAAGAGGTCACACTCAGCAAACTTCAGGGACTTCTCAAGACCGATGAATCAGGTCTTAAAGGGAAGTCGGTTGTTAACACTCCTACTCCAAACTCCACTCCGGTTTTGGCAATCGGGAAAAGTCGAGGGAAGAAGAGAAAGAGTTCTTCGAAGGGTACCAAGGTTAGGACCCTTGATGGCTCTTCTTCAAGTGGAACCAAGAAAGGTTTCGTCACTCCTTCTTCTGACCCAAAAGAGGCTGAATGATTCTATTGCCATGAAAAATCACATTGGAAGCGGAACTGCCCAAAATATCAACAAGATGTGAAGGATGGGAAAGTTAAACCCAACCATGCAGGTATTTACACGATCATTTCTAATAACTCACCCCATTCTAAATCTTGGGTCCTTGATACCGGTTGTGGTATTCACATTTGTTATACCTTGCAGGGACTAAGAAGAAGTGAGAATGTGGAGCAAGAAAGAATAAACTTAATCATGGGGAATAGGAAAGTTACACCTGTCACCAAGATTGGAGTTTATACTTTGTCGCTAAGTAGTGGGTTAAATTTAGATTTGAATAAATGTTGTTATTCGCCAGAAATGGCAAGAAATATTATTTCCTTTCATGCATTGTATAAATAAGGTTTCACCTTTTCATTTGATAATGAAGTTGGTTCGATTAATGCTTTCTTTAATAATGTTCTTTATTTTAAAGCATTACCTTGTGATGGTGTGTATGAAGCTGTATCTGTTGTAGATAACTTAGAAATAATGTTTTGTGTATTGATTCTCTTAATAATAATAACTTGGATAAAGCATCATTATGGCATTGTTGTCTTGGACATATAAGCATGAAACACATAGGCCAACTCCAAAAGGATGGAGTCTTGGAGTCGTTTGACCTAAAGTCAGATGATAGTTGCGAATCATGCTTACTTGGAAAAATGACAAAGTCACCCCTCATAGGCTCGTGTGAGAGGGGTGAAGGTTTGTTGGACCTTGTACACACGGATGTGTGTGGACCATTCAAACATGCCACAAGGGATGCTAATCGTTATTATTTGACTTTTACTAATGATTACAGCAGATATGGATATGTCTACTTAATCAAGAATAAGTCAGAGACTTTCGAAAGGTTTAAGGAATTTAAACAGGAAGTCGAGAATCAATTGGGCAGGAACATTAAGATGCTTCGATTCGGTCGAGGAGGTGAGTATCTTAGTTCAGAGTTCCTCGACTATCTAAGGGAATGTGAGATTGTCTCACAATTGAAACCTACCAGGACACCGCAGTTGAATGGTGTGGCTGAGAGGCGTAATCAAACCTTATTAGACATGGCTCGTTCCATGATGATCCGAGCTTCACTACCAATCTCATTCTGGGGGTATGCCATAGAGACTTCCGCCCATATCCTTAATCTAGTCCCTACAAAGAAAGTTGCCAAAACTCCTCACGAGATGTGGACTGGTAAAGTGACCAAACTTGACCACATCAAGATTTGGGGTTGCGAGGCTTTCGTGAGACACGAGACTCATGATAAGCTCAAACCTCGAAGCGAGAGGTGTATTTTCATCGGCTACCCACAACAATCCTTTGGTTACCTCTTCTACAGACCTAGTGATAATGTGGTCTTTGTAGCAAGAAGAGGAGTCTTTCGAGAAAGAGAGTTTATAAGCCAAGGAGATAGTGGGAGGCAAATTGATCTTGAAGAAATTCAAGAGTCAAATGGTGAAGGAACTTCAAACACTAGCCCTCAACTTGAGGAGGAAACTCGTGTTGAGCTAATTGATGAATCTGTACCTCTGAGGCATTCCACGAGAGTTAGGAGTGCACCTGAGCATTACTATGGTTTCCATATTACTGCAGAACGTGAGAGGCTTATTAGTGATGGGACACTAGTAGGTCTCGATGACCCTAACACCTACGAGGAAGCCATAGCAGGCCCCGAGTCTGCTAAATGGAAAGAGGCTATGGATAGCGAGATACAATCCATGTATGACAATCAAGTTTGGAAGTTGGTTGAGAATGTACCAGGTCGTAAGACTGTAGGGTGCAAATGGATCTTCAAGAAGAAGACCGACATGGATGGTAATGTACACACTTATAAGGCTCGACTGGTTGCAAAGGGCTTCTCTCAAATTCCTGGAGTGGATTATGATGAGACCTTTTCTCCATTAGCAAAGATTCAGTCTATTAGGGTTATGTTAGCCATAGCTGCATTTCATGACTATGAAATTTGGCAAATGGATGTCAAAACCACTTTCCTTAATGGAAAGTTTCCTGAAGATGTTTACATGAGTCTGCCATAAGGTTTTATCATCAACGAGTAACCTAATAGAGTGTGTAAGCTTGAGAAATCCATTTATGGATTAAAGCAAGCACCTCGCAGATGGAATCTTTGCTTTGATGAAAAGGTCAAGGAATTTGGCTTTTCTAGGAGTGAAGATGAATCTTGTGTGTATGTCAAGGCTAGTGGGAGTATAGTTAGCTTTTTAGTATTATATGTGGATGACATACTACTCATAGGAAACGACATCCCAACCCTGCAGGAAGTAAAGTCCTGGCTTGGGAAGTGTTTCGCTATGTAGGACCTTGGTGAAGCTGCCTATATTCTAGGGATAAGGATCTTGAGAGATCGGAGTAAAAGACTAATTGGACTTAGTCAGAGTACCTACTTGGATAAGGTGCTGAAGAGATTCAGCATGTAGGACTCCAAGAAAGGAGAGTTACCTATCCAGAGTAACGCCAGATTGAGTAAGACACAAAGCCCTAGCACTGAGGCTGAGATAGTAGAAATGAGCCGAATACCTTATGCTTCGGCTGTAAGATCGATCATATATGCTATGACGTGTACTCGACCTGATGTAGCCTTTGCTCTGAGCATGGTTAGCAGTTATCAGGGGAACCTTGGCAAGGCACACTGGACTGTGGTAAAGAATATCCTCAAGTACCTACGGAGGACTAAGGACTGGGTCCTTACCCTCGGTGGGAGTGATGACTTTAGAGTTGTAGGGTATAGTTGTTGGATAAGGTGTCTAAGTCCATAACTTATTTGATATATACTTGACCCGACCCGGCATGGTCCATTTGGGTTGCATTTCATCCAAACTATTTATGGATAATTTTATGAGAGTTATACACATATGATTATTAATATATTATAAGTTATAATATATTAATATGAAGTCATGTTATTTAATTAGTCTTAGTCTTAAATTAATTATGAATTAATTTAGAGATTAAAAGGAAGACTAATTAGATTGTGGGCTATTGGTTTTATATGGTGTGGGCTAACACTCATTTGTTAATGGGCTAGGCTTGTATTGAAGTCCATGGATGATCCATGGAGCTTTTAACCCATGGATCCTTGGAAAAGGAAAGGTCATGGGTTATTAGGGTTTCACCCTAATCATGTACACTATATAAGCATGCTTTTGTTGCATGAAATAGCCACTAGTGTTTATGTTTATGTGTGGCCAAAAATTGTAGTGTGTCTACACTCTCTCAAAGTTTTCCAAGAGTTTGTGGTGATTTGTGATTCCATTTGAGGCATTCACACTATTGGTGCTTGGCCCTCAAACTCCTTAAGAATCAAACTCATCAAAAAGCTATGTAATCTCATCTAATTCTTTTATGTTTAAAAGTACCCCATGCCATGTTAGATAGGTTATGAACCTTGGAAAATTATTTTTTTGCATGTATTTAGACAAACATAGATCCAAGGTTTATTAGGGTTGCATGCACACTTAGGAAGTGTTAAATTGCTCAAAACCCAACAGTGGTATCAGAGCCTAGGCTTGCTTGTTTGATACTTGATGCAAAATAGTGAGAAAAGTCGAAATTTTTGTTGTCTGCATGATGGACTCGCCGAGTCCAAGGCAAAATTCATCTTACTCGCCGAGTAGGTTCGTGCACTCGGCGAGTAGAAGGTTCAGAATGCAGATTTTCGACTTTTGCTGCTGGAAATGGACTAGAAACTTTACCCTAAACTGTTTTGATGTTTTAAAACTTATTTTAGTCTGTGTAATGGTTGTTCTAATCCATTTACAATAGCATATATCAAAATTTCATGCTTTGTATGTGTTCATATAATTTTTTGAAACTTTGATAATCATGTTCATGTTCTTATGAATTTAGAAGATGATAGGAATTATTTGCTGAATTGTTTAGGATTAATTCTTGATCATTTATGTGTTTTAATGGAGTCCATAATTTGTGCTCAAGTTATGGATATCCAACGGTCACTTTTCTTTAACACACATTAAAAACACATAAGTTACATAATATGAAGAGTCTTCATTTTATGAACCTTTAATTCATAAGTTATGAAATGAAAAGTTTTGAAGAGTTACAAAACTTGTCCTCAAGTTTTGGAATTTGGAAAAGTTTCACACACTTTAATAAACTTTAATTCCAACACTTAGAATTTTAAAAGTTAAAATTCAACACTTATATTATTTATAACATTAATGGTTAATTATTATATATATGTATAAGAACAAGTCGTTTTACCGTTAGTAGGCCTCATTCACGAAGCCGGTCTATAAGGTGGGTATAAGGTTGTTGCCTATAAAATGGAGACTTAATGGGTGTGTACTCTCACCCACCTCTTGCTTGATTGGTGGAGGGTCGTTAGCCGAACGGGTAAGATAAAGACTTATAAATTCTCATTAAGTATGATGAATATTATAAAGTAACTAAATCTTTTATTTAATTCCCAATCTTAGTTACTTTAGGAAAAATGTGAACATGGTGCTAATCCATGGTATTCACACTTTGTACCTTACTAAATTGTTGGTGGAGTGTGTATGGTTAACCGGCACACTAACTTGGACTAGTAAGGATCACGAAGGGTGACTTAATGTTTGTCATAGATCAATGGAGTGTGTCTAGTTAACCGACACATTGATTAGGTGATAATATTAAGGGTACCAAGTGAATTAGCATGGTTATTCACACCTTGTTTTGTGATCCTCGGCATCCCAGTCACAAAACTTGAAGGGCACAATCGAGATTGAAAAATGCCATTGAAAAGTTCAATGAATCTCAAAAGAATCTAGGAATTTCAAATCCAATTAAAACCTAATAAATCATTTCGTTTTCGTGGTGGAAATTGGTGAATCGTCATTCACCTACCTTTCAAATATATTATTACTTAGATTACGACATCCCTCTTCTAAGTATAATATATTGTGATTGGATCCTAGCCTTAATATTACATTTGGGTGTCTTATTAAGGACTCTATATATCTAATCTAAACTTACTTTCTTCATTCAGATGTCTTCCAACACTAATGCTTCAGGCTCTAACCCAACTGCTTCTTTCTCTCTCATGAATCTTAGTGGGAGAGTCATCTTTGATGGTTCCAACTTCATGGACTGGATAAGGAACATCAGGATGGTAACTCGTTATGAGGACAAGGAATATGTCCTCGATAAGGAGTTAAAAGAGCTTGATGAGCCAACTGCTACTCCTAAGGAGATCGCTGAATTCAGGAGACATGAGAGAGATGCTACTAAGGTGGCATGCATCATGATGGCCACGAAGACAGCCGAGCTCCAAAAGTCCTATGAGGACTTCTACCCTTTTGAGATGCACCAAGACCTGATGGAAAGGTACTGTGACATCCCCAAAATCACGGCCAGAAAAGACCGATTTTGTTTATGCTTTATGAAAATCAGAGTACTTCATTTTATAAAAAGGTTGCGGAATTTGTTCCCAGAAAAACACGATAAATACGTTATTAAAACATTTTCGAAGAAACGTATTTTTATTTATCTTAAAACGTTTGGGATGTCATCGTTAATACAGAAACATAAGCATAAACAGAACTTACAATTATTTGCACTATTGATCTACATCTCTTTAAATCTCTCAGTGTAATGTCACTTCATTTCATCACCTGTGATATACATAAACTGAGTGGGTCAGGTTGGGAAACCTGGTGAGTACATAGGGTTTTCAACCCACAATAATATAATTATTATGTTTAATCAAACAATCAACCCAATTACCCATCCCCATTATCTTCTTTACTCTTTAAGGATTTAACCTAAGAGTCATCTATCCTTCATTCGTTTATTCCGAAGTCCCTTACTTCCAGGGTTCTAGGATTGGCACTAAATCCATAGCTGCCAATGTTCGTTCATAAAGCACTAATTCCATAGCTGCTACAGTCTATTCATCGGGTACTAAATCCATAGCTACAAGTCTTTATCTAATAGGTACTAAGTCCATAGCTACCAATGTTCAACAGGTACTAAATCCTTAGCTACCAGCATCTAACTAATAGGTACTAAGTCCATAGCTACCAATTCCCAACAGGTACTAAATCCATAGCTACCAACGTCTAACAGGTACTAAGTCCATAGCTACCGGCGTTTGTCCCATAGGCACTAAGTCTATAGCTGCCAATGTATACTCACGTCATCTTCTATCTCTCATCATTTATCTACCCATCATCATACCCAACATATTCGTATATATAAAATACGTATACAGTTTAAATCCTTTAAAACATGTATAAAACGTTCATCCAGCATAGACAGCAAGTATTCAGATAATATGCACACATAACACGTAGTTTATATAAAATACTTCATATCTATGTGTAAGATGAAAGGGACCATGCACTCACCTAAAAGGTGGTGACTCAGCACTCGGACAACGCTTCGATACTCTCAAAACAACCTTCCTTCAATAAAACCTAGTATCAACACCACTAGGGTTTAGTTTACCGATATCCACGACAAATTAATAGTCTGACTATTATTATTATTATATCAGTGTTAAATAACACTCAATAAAACTCATAATAATAGCCCAAATAATTATTTTAAGGTCCTAATAATGTTACTATAATTAATTAGAAGCTATATTAAAACTAGCGTAGGCGTAGCTCACTTACAGCGGGTTTTTCGCAAAACCGGGCTTCACTGGAGCAGCGTTTCCGAGCCAAAAGACCCTTTTTCTCGGGACTCCGGGAGCCTCGGGGCCTCGTTCGGGTGCTAGGGGGTTTACCTAGGCTTTTAGGGGGCTTAGGGGGCTTAGAGAGAGAGTTTAGAGAGAGAAAGAAGAGGGGTGAGGGGTGAGGAAATGAGGAAACCCGACACCTCTATTTATAGGGGTGGAATCTGATCGACTCGCCGAGTAGGGGGGACCTACTCGCCGAGTTGGTCCATGTGGTGGCCTTCTAGTTGTGCCACGTGTCCAATTCTGGTGGTGCCACGTCACCCTCTATCGTGTATCATCCTTCAAACTTAGAAAAATCATAACCTTCGCATACGAGCTTCGTTTTCGACGTTCTTTATATCCACACGTAGGTAAAATCAAGATCTACAACTTTCATTTAGACTCCGTCGGCTAATTCTCGACCGATCTCAAATTTAACAGTAGGAGGCGTTTAGACTGTTAAATGACCGCGAAGAATTCATAACTCCTTCATACTGACTCCGTTTTCATCTGTCTTTTTACCGCTGAGTTCCTATTAATGAGACCTTCAACTCTCATTTAGGTCGCGTAAGCCAAAAACCGCTCGAACTAAAATTCGAGTTTCGGGCTGTACACTGTTAAGCCGAATCTTAGAAAAATCATAACTTCCTCATACGAAGTCAGATTTGGGCGTTCTTTTTATCGATGTTCTTAGTTTAACATATTCTACAACTTTTGTTTAGATTGCTAAGGCTAAAAAGTCTTTTATCGTAAATTCACTTTTTACGTCTCCCGGTGCCGTGCCGGTTTTGCCGTAAAACTTCGGCGGGCCATAACTTCTTCGTTATAACTCGGATTTCGGCGTTCTTTATATGTACGGAAAGCTTGTGACATATTCTACAACTTGGTTAAGATTATTTATTCTAAATAATCTTTTGTCGAAAAGTCATTTTCGACCCTTATTGCCTCTAAATTGACTAGCCCGGATCTATGGGCGTTACAGGTACCATCATAGTGCTTGTCAAGAGCGGTATGAAATAATCTCCTCCATAATAACAACCCGCATGAAGGATGGTGAATCCGTCATGGCCCACATGCAAAAGATGCAAAGGTATGTGGACCGTTTGCTGAAGCTGAATGTGAACTTCCCTGAGGAGTTGGCAATTGACATCATTTTGCACTCCTTACCTTGTTATGACCATTTTCGTATGACATATCATATGAACAAGGAGGAAGTTACCCCTAGCAAGCTTCAAGGACTCTTGAAGACCGCTGAAACCGGTCTTAAGGGCAAGGCGGTTGTTACCTCTACTACTCCTACTCCAACATCTACCCCTGTTTTGGCTATCGGGCAAGGCAAAGGGAAAAAGAGGAAGCGCCCTTTGAAGGGTACCAAGGGAAAGTCTCTTGAAGGCTCCTCATCAAGGACCAAGAGTGGTTCTGCCACTCCTTCTGCCATTCCCAAGGATACTGATTGCTACTATTGCCAGGACAAAGGGCACTGGAAGCGAAACTACCCTAAATACTTGCAGGATCTAAAGGATGGGAAAGTGAAACCCACCCATGTAGGTATTTACACAATATTGTCTAATAACTCACCATATTCTAACTCTTGGGTGCTTGATACAGGATGTGGTATTCACATATGTTCTGATTTGCAGGGCCTAAGAAGAAGTGAGGATGTGGAGCACGGGAAGATAAACTTGATCATGGGGAATAGGAAGGCTTCACCTGTTTCCAAGATTGGAGTTTATACTTTGTTGCTGAATAATGGGTTAAAATTAGATTTGAATAAATGTGTGTACTCGTCTGAAATGGCGAGGAATATTATTTCCTTTCATGCTTTGTACAAACAAGGTTTTACCTTTTCGTTTGATAATGAATGTGGTGGTATTAATGCTTTCTTTAATAATGTGTTTTATTTTAAAGCATTACCTTGTGATGGTGTGTATGAAACTGTGTCGATTGTAGACAACTTAGGAAATAATGTGTTGTATATTGATTCTTCTACTAGCCTAGATAAAGCATCATTGTGGCATTGTCGTCTTGGACATGTAAACAAGAAACGCATAGGCCAACTCTAAAAGAGTGGAGTCTTGGAGTCATTCGACCTTAAATCAGATGATAGTTGTGAGTCTTGTCTACTTGGAAAGATGACAAAATCACCCTTCACTGGAACTTGCGAAAGGGGTGAGGGTTTATTGGACCTAATACATACTGATGTATGTGGACCATTCAAAACCGCCACAAGGGATGCTAATTGGTATTACGTGACTTTTATTGACGATTTTAGTAGATATGGATATGTTTACTTAATCAAACATAAGTCAGAAACCTTTGAAAGGTTTAAGGAATTCAAACAGGAAGTAGAAAATCAATTGGGCAGGAACATTAAGATGCTTCGATCCGATCGAGGTGGTGAGTATCTTAGTACCGAGTTCCTTGACTATCTTAAGGAGTGTGGGATTCTCTCACAATTGACTCCTCCCAGGACACCACGGCTAAATGGTGTAGCTGATAGGCGTAATCGAACCTTGTTAGACATGGTTCGCTCTATGATGAGTCGAGCTTTGCTACCAATCTCTTTTTGGGGGTATGCCTTAGAGACTGCCGCTCATATCCTTAATCTAGTCCCTACAAAGAAGGTTACCAAAACACCTCATGAAATGTGGACTGGGAAGGTTCCCAATTTGGACCACATCAAAATTTAGGGTTGCGAAGCTTTCGTGAGGCGTGAAACTGATGATAAGCTTGAACCCCGAAGTGAAAGGTGTATTTTCATCGGCTACCCACATAAATCCTTCGGTTACCTTTTCTACAAACCCAGTGAGAATGTGGTCTTTGTACCAAGAAGAGGGGTCTTTCGTGAGAGAGAATTTATAAGCCAAGGAGAGAGTGGGAGGCAAATTGATCTTGAGGAAATACAAGAATCAATTGGTGAAGGAACCTCAAACACTAGCAATCAACCTGAGGAGGAAACTCCTGTTGAGCCAGCTGACAAGTTTGTACCTCCAAGGCATTCCACACGGGTTAGGAACACACCTGCGTTTTATTATGGATTTCATATTACTACGAAAGGTGATACATTTATCAGTGATAGTACACTGGTAAATTTGGATGAACCTAGCAGTGTTAAGGAAGCCATGGCAGGCTCGGAGTCTGCTAAGTAGAAGGAAGATATGGACAACGAGATACAGTCCATGTATGACAATCAAGTTTGGAACTTGGTTGACAATGTACCAGGCCGTAAATCAGTGATAGTACACTGGTAAATTTGGATGAACCTAGCAGTGTTAAGGAAGCCATGGCAGGCTCGGAGTCTGCTAAGTAGAAGGAGGATATGGACAGCGAGATACAGTCCATGTATGACAATCAAGTTTGGAACTTGGTTGACAATGTACCAGGCCGTAAAACAGTCGGGTGCAAATGGATCTTCAAGAAGAAGACCGACATGGAAGGAAAAGTGCATACTTATAAGACTCGACTGGTTGCAAAGGGTTTTACTCAGACTCAGGGTATTGATTATGATGAAACCTTCTCGCCGGTAGCAAAGATTAAGTCTATTACAGTTATGCTAGCCATTGCTGCATTTCATGATTATGAAATATGGCAAATGGATGTCAAAACCGCTTTTCTTAATGGAAAGTTGGTTGAGGATGTGTACATGAATCAGCCAGACGGTTTTGTCAGTGCAGAGTACCCTAATAGAGTATGCAAGCTTGAGAAATCCATTTATGGATTAAAACAAGCATCTCGTAGCTAGAATCTTTGTTTCAATGAGAAGGCAAAGAGTTTGGCTTCTCGAGAAGTGAAGATGAGGCTTGCGTGTATGTGAGAGCTGGTGGGAGTATAGTTAGCTTCTTGGTACTGTATGTGGATGACATACTACTTATAGGAAATGACATCCTAACCTTGCAGGAGGTTAAGTCCTGCCTTAGGAAGTGATTTGCTATGAAGGACCTAGGAGAAGCTGTCTATATCCTAGGGATAAGGATATTAAAAGAAAGGAGTAAAAGATTAATTGGACTTAGTCAGAGTACCTACTTGGATAAGGTGTTGAAAAGGTTCAACATGCAGAATTCCAAGAAAGGAGATTTACCGATCCAAAGCAATACCAAGCTGAGTAAGACTCAGAGTCCGAGTACAGAGGCAGAGATAGCTGAGATGAGCCAATTACCGTATGCTTCCGTTGTTGGCTCGATCATGTATGCTATGACTTGTACCCGCCCTGATGTGGCCTTTGCTTTGAGCATGGTCAGCAGGTATCAGGGGAACCATGGCAAGGCTCATTGTACTGCGGTAAAGAACATTCTCAAGTACCTGCAGAGGACTAAGGATTGGATCCTTACCCTTGGTGGGAGTGATAACTTGAGAGTATTAGGGTATAGTGATGCTAGTTTTCAGACTGATAGGGATAACTTCCGCTCTCAGTCGGGCTGGGTCTTTACCTTAAATGGAGGGGCAATCTCTTGGAAGAGTTCCAAGCAGGAGACAGTGGTTGATTTGACTTGTGAATCAGAGTATATTGCAGCGAGTGAAGCAGCGAAGGAGGCGATATGGCTGAAGAACTTCATCGGAGACCTTGGAGTTGTGCCAGCTATTAAGGAGCCTATGGAAATTTTCCGTGACAACAATAGTGCGGTTGCTTTAGCTAAAGAACCGAGAGATCATGAGAGATCTCGACACATTGGCAGAAAATATCACTTCATAAGACACAAGATATAAGAAGGACTCCTCGTGGCAAAGAGGATATCGTCAGATGAGAATCCTGCGGATCCCTTTACAAAGGGACTGACGAGGCCTAAGCATTTTCAGCATGCGAGGCGCATCGGGCTGAGGGATGATATTAGTTTTACAAATTAGATAGATTCTCTGAAACTTGTAAAATGTAATCGACATTTGATGATGAATAAAATTGTGATTTATTTATGAGTAAGGTGTTGCTATCATTGTCAATTATTTACAATTGTTTCAGCTTTGCATGTTTTGACTTCCAGAATAATTAATTTATTCAAACCTCCACAATCGGTCATACGTCGGAAGTAGGTATGAATCAAGATTGTCATGAATTGGGTTTGTAGATGGATAAAAGTGTTTAGACATGGCAATGGTTGCTACAACGTTCATGAGTACTCATAAGTTATGAGTATTGGAATAAACCCACGCTCACTTGTATCACTTCATGGAATTTATCTCAAGTGATCGTGAGACGGTGATATCATATAAGTCTTCAATCCTAGAGATATGAGTTGTTACCTATGAGTTGGTTGTGCATTGATTACACGTAAACGCATCAGTAACTTGATGTTATAAAACGTGCCTTTGTGTACAATTCAACAAGTATTAGAACAAGTATATGAGTTGAACCTCGAAGCGAGAGGTGTATTTTCATCGGCTACCCACAACAATCCTTTGGTTACCTCTTCTACAGACCTAGTGATAATGTGGTCTTTGTAGCAAGAAGAGGAGTCTTTCGAGAAAGAGAGTTTATAAGCCAAGGAGACAGTGGGAGGCAAATTGATCTTGAAGAAATTCAAGAGTCAAGTGGTGAAGGAACTTCAAACACTAGCCCTCAACTTGAGGAGGAAACTCTTGTTGAGCTAATTGACGAATCTGTACCTCTGAGGCATTCCACGAGAGTTAGGAGTGCACCTGAGCATTACTATGGTTTCCATATTACTGCAGAAGGTGAGACACATATTAGTGATGGGACGCTAGTAGGTCTGGATGATCCTAACAACTACGAGGAAGCCATGGCAGGCCTCGATTTTGCTAAATGGAAAGAGGCTATGGATAGCGAGATACAATCCATGTATGACAATCAAGTTTGGAACTTGGTTGAGAATGTACCAGGTCGTAAGACTGTACGGTGCAAATGGATCTTCAAGAAGAAGACCGACATGGATGATAATGTACACACTTATAAGGCTCGACTGGTTGCAAAGGGCTTCTCTCAAATTCCTAGAGTGGATTATGATGAGACCTTTTCTCCAGTAGCCAAGGTTAAGTCTATTAGAGTTATGTTAGCCATAGCTGCATTTCATGACTATGAAATTTGGCAAATGGATGTCAAAACCACTTTCCTTAATGGCAAGTTGCCTGAAGATGTTTACATGAGTCAGCCATAAGGTTTTGTCAGCAACGAGTACCCTAATAGAGTGTGTAAGCTTGAGAAATCCATTTATGGATTAAAGCAAGCACCTTGCAGATGGAATCTTTGTTTTGATGAAAAGGTCAAGGAATTTGGCTTTTCTAGGAGTGAAGATGAATCTTGTGTGTATGTCAAGGCTAGTGGGAGTACAGTTAGCTTTTTGGTATTATATGTGGATGACATACTACTCATAGGAAACGACATCCTAACCCTGCAGGAAGTAAAGTCCTGGCTTGGGAAGTGTTTCGCTATGAAGGACCTTGGTGAAGCTGCCTATATTCTAGGGATAAGGATCTTGAGAGATCGGAGTAAAAGACTAATTGGACTTAGTTAGAGTACCTACTTGGATAAGGTGCTAAAGAGATTCAGCATGCAGGACTCTAAGAAAGGAGAGTTACCTATCCAGAGTAACGCCAGATTGAGTAAGACACAAAGCCCTAGCACTGAGGCTGAGATAGCATAAATGAGTCGAATACTTTATGCTTCGGCTGTAGGATCGATCGTGTATGCTATGACGTGTACTCGACCTGATGTAGCCTTTGCTCTGAGCATGGTTAGCAGGTATCAGGGGAACCCTGGCAAGGCACACTGGACTGTGGTAAAGAATATCCTTAAGTACCTACGGAGGACTAATGACTGGGTCCTTACCCTCGGTGGGAGTGATGACTTGAGAGTTGTAGAGTATAGTTTTTGGATAAGGTGTCTAAGTCCATAACTTATTTGGTATGTACTTGACCCGTCCCGGCATGGTGCATTTGGGTTGCATTTCATCCAAACTATTTATGGATAATTTTATGAGAGTTATACACATATGATTATTAATATATTATAACTTATAATATATTAATATGAAGTCATGTTATTTAATTAGTCTTAGTCTTAAATTAATTATGAATTAATTTAGAGATTAAAAAGAAGACTAATTAGATTGTAGGCTATTGGTTTTATATGGTGTGGGCTAACACTCATTTGTTAATGGGCTAGGCTTGTATGGAAGTCCATGGATGATCCATGGAGCTTTTAACCCATGGATCCTTGGAAAAGGAAAGGTCATGGGTTATTAGGGTTTCACCCTAATCATGTACACTATATAAGCATGCTTTTGTTGCATGAAATAGCCACTAGTGTGTGTGTTTGTGTGTGGCCGAAAATTATAGTGTGTATACACTCTCTCAAAGTTTTCCAAGAGTTTGTGGTGATTTGTGATTCCATTTGAGGCATTCACACTATTGGTGCTTGGCCCTCAAACTCCTTAAGAATCAAACTCATCAAAAAGGTATGTAATCTCATCTAATTCTTTTATGTTTAAAAGTACCCTATGCCATGTTAGATAGGTTATGAACCTTGGAAAATTATTATTTTGCATGTATTTAGACAAAAATAGATCCAAGGTTTATTAGGGTTGCATGCACACTTAGGAAGTATTAGATTGCTCAAACCCCAACAATAGTGATGCTAGCTTCCAGACTGATAGGGATAATTTCCGCTCTCAGTTGGGCTGCATCTTTACCCTAAACGGAGGAGCAATTTCTTGGAACAGTTCCAAGCAAGAGACAGTGGCTAATTCAACTTGCGAATCAGAGTATATTGCAGTGAGTGAGGCGGAAAAGGAGGCTATATGGCTAAAGAACTTCATCGGAGACCTTGGAGTTGTAGAAGCTATTAAAGAGCCGATGTAAATTTTCTGTGATAGTGAAAGTGCTGTTGCCTTAGCCAAGGAACCAAGGGATCACGGGAGATCCAGACACATCGACAGAAAATACCATTTTATTAGATATCGAATAGAAGAAGGACTCCTCGTCGCAAAGAGGGTATCATCGGATGAGAACCCAGCAGATCCCCTCACGAAGGGACTGACTCGGGTTAGGCATCTCCAGCATTCTCGGAGCATAGGGCTGAAGGATGATATTAGATTTAGTAGTTAGATAACCTCGAAATTCGTAAAGTGTAATTGACATTAGATGATGAATAAAAGGTGTTTTATTTATGAGTAAAGTGTTTCTATCTCTTGTCGATCGTTTACTATATTTCTTTTGCATGTTTTGACTTCCAGAATAATCTTGTTTGGTATAACATATTATTCAAACCTCCACAGTCGGTCATACGTTGGAAGTTGGTATGAAGCAAGACTATCATGATTGGTTGCAGAGGTCTACGGTGTTGGACACGGCTACAACAATCATGAGTGCTCATAAGTTCTGAGCATTGGACACAACCCACGCTCACTGGAATCACTTCATGGAATTCTATCTCGATTGATCGTGAGACGATAATATCATATAAGTCCTCAAACCTAGAGATATGATTTGTTACTTACAATTTGGTTATGCATAGATTGTACGAAAACGCATTGGTAACTCGATGTTATAAAACGTGCTTTTGTGTATAATTTCAATGAGTGGTAGAACAAACATATGAGTCGAAGTTTATATGTTCCTTCTTGGATTAGAAGCTGATATCTGGGCCCCTCAATGATTTTGTTTTGACCTATGTATCGGGCCCGGTCAGAACTAAGTTGATGTGTTCAATTAAGTTCTTTGTCAAACAAATCGGAAATCGGGAAACAAACTGCTAGACAATAAGTAAGACATTGTTCCATGTATTTGTCTAGCTGATATCTAGAACAGAGGATTATATGATCACTTATCTTAAATGGCGTACCATCATCTTCTCAGTTCCGAGAAACCTTGAAAAGAGCTACGATTGTCGATCGGTTCCTGAAGTCATACTTGCAATAATAGTTATTAGACTTATCCAAGTGGGAGACTGTTGGATAAGGTGTCTAAGTCCATAACTATTTCTGGTATGTACTTGACCCGACCCAGCATGGTCCATTTGGGTTGCATGGCACCATGTAATGGGATAGACTAAATGAGAGAAATAACACTTGGAGATTATTAATATATTATAAGTTCTAATATATTAATAATATTATTTGATTAGTTTGATCAAGAATTAATTTAGAATTAATTAAGTGATCAAAAGATAACTAATTAAATATATGGGTTGATTATGTAAATCATCCATATCTTGTATAGTGGGCTAAGAGGCTCCATGGGTTATCAAGTTGGGTTCCACCCATAGGATGCTCCATGGGAGTTACAAACCCATGGTTCATGGAAATGAAGAGTCATGACACACTAGGGTTTACATGGTGTAACCCTAGATGTGTCAACACTATATAAGAATCCTATTCTCCACCAAAATCGGCTACACATAAGAGATAAGAGAGCTAGGCCGATTTCAAGAAGTGTGTATTCTCTCAAAAGTCTTTCCTAGAGCATTTGGTGTTGTGTGAAGCATTTGAGGCATCACACTTGGGGTGCTAGGCTCACAAGGTTTCAAGGAACATAAGCAACAACAAGGTAAGTTATTCTATCTTCATTCAAGTTAAAAATTGTTCCCCATGTATGCTAGATAGGAATATAACCTTGGAATTCAACTTTGCATGATAATAAGACAAACATAGATCCAAGGTTATTAGGGTTGCATGTACACTTAGGAAGTGTTAGAATGCTCAAAACCCATCAGCAATAACGTCCTAGAAAGAGAGTTGGTCTTGGGAGTAGTAGTCTAATTCTGAGTCACGGGTACGTGAGATGGTAGGATCCGTAGTAGCGTGCAGTTTTCTGAACTCGGGTTGTAGTCTTCCTGTTTTAATCCCCGATGTTCGCGATCCGCCGGGTCTCCGCTGGGAGGGCTCTGTCAGTCGGTCCCTCGTGGTTGAGGTCATAGCACACTCATTGGTCTCCATATGGTGGTTGTTGTCATTGCTGTCGACATTCAACCCTCGATCACGATTGCCCAACGGGGCACATGTTCTATGTAGTCGAAACGGTTCGCGCAACCCTTGCTATGCATGGAGGATTGATTACCTTCGGTTTCGCTTCTGATTCTTCTCATAACCATTCACCATTCCTCGGGTTCGGATTAGGAAAGTAAGGGTCGTCCGCTAAGAAGGATCTTGCTATGTTGTACTTGCGAGAATAGGAGTGGACGAGATAAATTACTAGGCGTCTAACTCTATAATTAATTACTTATAGGGGTGATCCTTATTAGTTACTTCTTTAATGACATAGTGCGTACTAATTACATATAACAAGATACGATAGACCTTCGAATAAGTGATCCTACTCTAGGTCCACATCCAAACAAGGAAAAGGAAGTAAGGCAATGACCACAAATTCTAAGTCCATGATTTCTAAGTTATATATAACCTTAAAGTATCCACTTAGGGACTATAGACCTATTATTAAGGATCCATTTAGTTTTCATATAAGTTATGATATTACAAAATACTCCTAAAGTATTTTAAACACATGTTCTGTTCTAATGTTCTCATTGTGGTAGTGTTGGTAAGTTTTTAGACTTGTTGCCATATCACAACCATTCTTGGGCATGTGCTAATCACTCCTCGGACCAGCATAGTTGATCAGGCTATGCCACTCCCAAGACTGACCATACATCCCTGAGCTTACCTGTGATATCCAACAATCGTTACTTTTGTTTTGTTCTAGAATGATGCTGACCTTAGTATGTATGCATGTATGTATACTTTTAACAAGAAACTATTTATTTCTAAAAGTATGATTATTTTGAAAACTTTAAATCAGAGAGCTTAGTCCCAATGCATTTATAGTTTGTATATCTTATGTGGTTCGATATACTGACTTCACTATAAACAATGCTCTGATACCAATCTGTCACACCGCCAAACCAAGGATGGCGGAAATGTCCGGGGGTGGAGGACTTCATATAGAGTATCACAACAACGAGTATAATAGTGCTCAAATTAAATACAACCATCATAAATATAATTGAAGAAGTTACACCAAAGTATATGTTTACATGATTCAAATCAATTACATTATGATACAAAATGAACTGTTTGACGATTTATCGTCCCATCCCCAAAACGCTGTTGATTTCCTGTTTCACTGAATTCCTGAGAATACAAGTAGTTTTGAAAAGTGTCAACACAAAGGTTGGTGAGTTCATAAGCTTTTGACAGTAAGAGTTTGAAAATCGATCTTTGTAAAGAGATGTATGTTACCAAGAAAAATCCAATATTTTCCTTATAAAAGTTATGTGGTCCTAAATACCAGGACCGAAAACGAACAAGTATTTGTCATACTTAAAGATATAAAAGTGGTTTCAAATTGGCGTAAAACCACTTTCTGATTTGGGAAAACTCCCATAATGAATGTTGTGTAGTCTTAAATACCAAGACTGAAAATATACAACAATATATGTAATTATTGATATGAAAAGTGATTTTAAATCGACATAAAACCCTTTTTGATATGAAGACGTACATGTATTTTTCCATACTTAAAGTAATTTCAGTGAGCTAAATCGACATATCTTGCTAAATTAAAGTTAGAACACGTAAATCTTATGATTTGTTAATACCACATGTGATCTATCATAACCATACTTGACTTAGACGGCCTCGTAATGCGACGTTCTTCAGGCGTCGTCGTTAAATGACACTTGTCACCACAGACCTGCCGGTCTAGCTGTTGCAAGCAGCCCTAGTGTGGGTGTGTCAAACCCAATATAGATCTATACACAACTATCATGTTCTCCTTACAAGAGACTATGGTTACAATTTACAGGACTTTTTGAATTGGTTATTTTGGATGTAACCCGAAGCGAATGACTCACAAATTTATTCATTAATAGATTTACGTGAACTAAACTGAAAACCTTTGGTAAATAAGTTTGATAAGTAAATGATACATAAACTATACCTATTATAGTTTATCCAAAACGTTTGTAATGTATAAGAACTCTTTTATGAAGATGCATTAGTGTTATGAATCCATAAACTATGCTTATTATAGCTTAATATTCGTGTTCTAAATGAATGAATAATCTTATCATGAATGACTAAGTTTCAGTTTATGATGAAAACTAACAAGGAAACACATTCAATATTTAGAACATATTGTTATACACTTTGCTCAACATAATACAAAGTGTTATGAAAGTTATATGCTGTTAACTAATTTTAACCTTTCTGACCTGTTTTAGAAAAGTCATAGAAAAATCATACGAAGTCGAAAACTAAATACGTAAATTCTGAGAGTTCCCAAAATGTATCTAGTTTACTCATAATTTTTATCATGATTTTTAATGACCTCCAACATGGGTGAAAAAGTCCATAATCACAGACTGGTCCGGATTGGTGTTTGAAATGATAGGCAGTTTTGTAAAAATCACCATAAATTGTAAAAAAAATCGTATGGAGATGTTCAAGTATTCATTTTAAATATAAGACTTGGAACTACTTACACCTAAAACGGTTTTGAAAACAAAAATGTTTAAGTTGCCCAAAACAGTCCGTGAATGGAGTTGAACTTTTCTGATGAAGGCTGTTAGAAAAGTTTAGTTTTGTTCTTGGTGTTTTAACTTGTATTCCCCCACCCCCCCCCCCCCTTAAAACTTAAGAAAACATGAAAATACAGCGGTATGAACTCACCTTGAGTGATTTCAGTAGATGGATGATGGAGAAAAAAAGTGCTCGACTCAAGAACACTTGGGAGATTGCTTGAAGATTCGAGATCTAACAACAATAGGATGGAGTTTGTGTAAGATATCTATGATTTGAGTAGAAGGAAGTGAAATAATCATACGTAGGATGTTAATACTTACCAAAAGTAGAAGAAAAGCTTGGAGTATAGCCTTGAATCTCGAATTTTACAAAGAGGAAGTGAGAGAGAAAATATGTTTGATCTTTGGTGGAAGAATGAGAAAATGAGAGAAGTGTGAGGATAGAGGAGAGTTTTCTAGCATTTGACTAATTGTGTGGTTGGAAAAAGGTGGGAAAAGTATAATGAAGTGACTAGGTATGGGTTGATGGGGAATAGTGACATGGAGTGGGTGTGGGAGGTTGCTTGTGTCATAGATTAAAGCAAAGTCAACACCCCACCTCTTGTACTTCACCCACTCTTCTTGGATAAGGTTTATCCCCAAAAACATGGATAATTAGTAAATATGGGGACTTATATGTTAAAATAAAGTTTCGGGTGAAAATCATGCGTTAAAACAATTAAAAACGGGCCTAAAATGCAAAACTAGTCGAAAACCGGGAAGAAAAGGGCTTCCAGCGAGACCTCTCGGTCCTGGCCGGAGGTTCGGTCCCTTATGGTGCTGGGTGAGAGGCGAAATGAAGTGAAACAGCAAGAAGTGAAGGGTGGTTCGGTCGGAAAGCAAAACGAGGCGAAGAGAGTAAGGCGCGAAATGGAGCGAAATGGACCGAAGGAAGGGTTCAGTCCTTATGCGAGGTTCGGTCCATTAGGCGAGGTTTGGTTCTGAATAGTTCGCTTCTGATGCTTTCGGTTCCTAAGAGGGGTTTCGAGTCCTTAAGAGGGTTCGGCTCCTTAAAAGAGGTTTCGGGTCCTTAAGCCTATTTTACTCGTTTTTACCCTGTTTTAAGCCGTTTTTGACCCTGTTAAGGGTCGAGATGGCCCAAAAGACTATAAAAAGTTTGAGGAACTTTTGGGAGAGATTTCACATTCTTGGAGAGATTTCTCATATAAAGAGAGATTTGGGAGAGATTTCACATACAAAGAGAGATATGGGAGAGATTTCACATTCTTGGAGAGATTTCTGATACAAAGAGAGATTTGGGATAGGTTTGACATACTTGGAGATATTTGGGAGAGATTCTAGATAAAGAGAGATAGAGTGAAAACGATTGAGAGAGGTTTCGTGTGTGACATTTATAGAGTGTCCGGCTTCGCAATGCAAGGTCTGTAAACCCCGTTAAGCCATGTTAAGGACCTTACACACTCCCAATGAGTATGCAACATTGTTTTATCGGTTTGGTTCGTTACTTACCACAGTTTTAGGTTAAAGAAATTTAGATGTACGAACTTTTCAATTTATGACTTCTCATTAGAATAGCGAGTTGTATAGTATTTACCTAACATGAGCCCTAGTACACAAGGGTTAGTTGGGTTGACCGGTATGACTTGTTGAATTTATTTGACTTTGGCTTGACCAGAATTTGACGGTTGTCACATCCAGAGCTTATTGGTTGTCCTTTAGATGTTTTAGAGTGCCTTGCTTCATAAAAGTGGTTGTTTGATCGTTTCCTTTAGCTCATGCATGAGTAAAGTGACTTTGAGTGTTGTATAAGTTAATGTTTTATGTTTTGAGCCCTATCTAGCCATGAAAAGGTTTAAAGTCAATGAATTTATGGGTTAAGACATTTTATAGTGATTAGATATGAAGTTTCAATAAGGGGCTTAAAGGATTAAGACATAAAAGTTGTAATTTTGGGACCAGGCGGAGTGTGTTGGGTGTACTCCTGTCCATGCCCCGTGTAGCCAAACCCATCCTCGACTTCACTGATTCGATATGTACACCCTACGTAGGAAGTGTACTCCCCGTGTACAGACTGAGAAGGATGACTTGTTAACTTTTTTTACTATCGACTTTTGGTCAAAAGATTGAGGGTTTTGGACCATGGGAAAGCAAATGGTCTTTTTGCCCTTCATGGGCGTAGTTATGGGATGTTGACTTATGAGTCGTGTTAATGACCTTTATTGACTAGGGTTACTTGTTGTTTTTCTCAGGCAGAGTCTGGTTCTGGCATTTCAAGAGTGTGATTTATCAATAATTAGTATCAGGTGAGTCTCCTCACTTATTCTTACAGTTATGGTAGAATCATTGTATATATTTACATGTGATGTCCAGCTGGGTGTATGTGCTATTTATATGTGTTGAGACATCGGTTAGTATACAGGGTTGTTGATAACCGATAGGGTGTGCTCTTTTCCCACTAAGACTTCGGGTGGTCTCTAGGGTTGTTGATAACCCATAACTATTTATTTGTGATGTGTTGTGTGTGATATTTTGGTGAACTCACTGAGCTTTGTACTTATAGTTTTCGCGGGAAACCAAAAGTTTGATTGTGCACACTCGTTGGCAGATTTTGTGATTACGCATTATGTGGCACTCTGATATTTGTAGTGATGATTTGTACTTGATACATGTGATTTTCTTATGGTTTGGTTTATGAACAATATTTTGCGTAAGTTAAAAAAATTGGCTTGCAATTTGAGGTGTTACAACTTGGTATCAGAGCCTTGGTTTGAGGGATTTGGATGAACCCAAGGGGAATTCCAAACTCAAAATAAGGATCTATATATTTTCATAAAAAAATTTAGAAACAAAAACTTTTATAGGAGAAAACCCCGGTGAAGCAGTGTGTACAATCAGCTAGAGCTCGAGCGGTAGTTTCCCAAAATATATCAAATTATTTTATGAGTAGTGTAGGGTTGATATCTTATGAACTAATAGAACTATATGCTAGCAAAACGCTAAGGACCCTACAGGAAAGATGTGATAGGGTTTCCTGATTAGTTATGCCTTTAGCCCAGGAGTTTTCTCTTCTAAGATTGAATCTGTCATTGCTATTTGCTCGGTGTATGTTGCATAATTGTATATAGTTAGGATTCAATAGCCGAAGAATGCTTGATTTATCCTTTCTTCATGTTCCTTGTTTGGTTGTGGATTTGAGGTAGAATAATTTATTCAAATGTCTATCGAGTGTCATATTGTGTACGATTGGCATGCACAAAGCGAATGTCGAGGATAGAGAAGGTCTTTTGAGGCGGTGTAGTGTCGGCGAGTAGTCTACAATCAATAACTAGATGCTTAGTAGAGCTTTGAGGAGCCATTACAGCGAGTGTATAGTTGATCTTGAGAAATAGAGTCCATGCAACTTAGGGTCTTGAGAGGACAACTTGAGAGAAATACGGGTTGGTGTGGAAGGTAGTATTGGTCCCATACTATTGAAAGCACTAGATGCGTACTCAAATCAAGAAGGGATCTTAAGGAACTAAGGAGATTTTTGGAGTGTGTGGATCGTTTTTTATATGCTTTAGCCTGATTCTGATAGTTTTATTGTGTGTTTCGGTATGGTGGTTACCCGAGGTTCAGACTCAAGCAACCTCGAAAGTTCGAGTGCGAGTGATGATGAGATTTATAGGATTATTTCCACCTAGGTGGCCGCACCGATTAGAGGGGATATACCAGAGATGTTTAGGTCTATTAAGACCATGCTGATTGAAACTTTCGACAAGTCCTATGATGTTGTCAGTGAGGTTGCTGCTGCCACAACCACCGTAGCTACTGCTTCTGCTAGACCACACGTGGTGATTTGTTGTGGTACTGAGAGTTCAAAAACACAAAGCCACCTAAGTTTGATGGGACCCAAGACCTGATTTATGCAATGAGATGGATTTCTGATGTTGATGGTTGTTTTTACACTTGCTCCTGTCCGGAGAATTTGAGGGTTCGTTTCGTGTTGAATCTGCTTCGCTTAGGAGCGAAGAATTGGTGGAAATTTATGACAACTGATTATACTCTTGTAGAGTATTTTGTAGTGACCCGTGAGAGATATAATGAGATGTTAAAAGATGATTTCATACCAGTGGTTGGGAGAGAGAGAGAGAGAGAGAGAGAGAGAGAGGTTGGCCCAGGTATTCCAATCTGTCAAGCAGAACACAGAGACGATGTCAGAGATCACTAGGATGTTTCATGAGAGGACCCTATTTTTTCCTGAGCATGTTTCAACGGAGCAAGGATATGTAAGACAATACCTAAGTATCCTGATGAGGGATATCCGTGTGTTCGTGGAAAACACCTCGTATTCGACATTGGTTGATTTGAAGACCAATTCCAGGAGGAGACATATCGAGTTGCAGACCCAAGTGAGAGAGGAGAGGGAGACTCACATGAGAGATAGGAGACCAGTGTAGTCGCAGCCGGCGAATAAGCGGCCAAATCCCGCTAGCATGAGATATGGAGGCCAGAAAAATCGCATTTGCAACAACCGTGGTGAATTACATGAGGGGATAAGGATTTTAAGAGATCGTAGTAAAAGACTAATTGGATTTAGTCAGGGTATCTACTTGGACAAGGTGCTGACGAGGTTCAGGATGTAAGATTCCAAGAAAGGAGATTTACCCATCCAGAGTAATGTCAGACTGAGTAAAACTCAGAGCCCAAGTATTGAGGATGAGATAGCAGAAATGAGTCGAATACCTTAAGCTTCTGCAGTAGGATCGATCATGTATGCTATGACATGCACTCAACCTGATGTAGCCTTTGCTTTGAGCATGGTAAGCAGATATCAGGAGAACCCTTGAAAGGCTCACTGGAATGCGGTAAAGAATATCATCAAGTACCTGTGAAGGAGTAAGGAATGGGTCCTTACCCTTGCTGGGAGTGATGACTTGAGAGTTGTAAGGTATAGTGATTCTAGCTTTCAGACCGATAGGGATAATTTCCGCTCTCAGTCAGGTTGGGTCTTTACCTTAGACAGAGGAGCAATTACTTGGAAGAGCTCTAAGCAGGAGATAGTAGCTGATTCAACTTGAGAATCAGATTATATAGCAGCAAGCGAGGCACCAAAAGAGGCGATATGGCTGAAGAACTTCATTATAGACCTTCGAGTTGTACCAACTATAAAGAAACCAATGGAAATTTTATATGATAGTGAAAGTGCAGTTGCCTTAGCTAAGGAACCAATGGATCATGGGAGATCCAAACACATCGACAAAAAATACCATTTCATCCGACATCGAATAGAAGAAGGACTCGTCGTGGCAAAGAGGGTATCATCGAATGAGAACCCAGCAGATCCCCTCACGAGGGGACTGAGTCGGGCTAAGCATCTCCAGCATGCTCAGAGCATAGGGCTGAAGGATGATATTAGTTTTAGTAGTTAGATAATTTTGAAATTTCTAAAGTGTAATTGACATTTGATGATGAATAAAAGTTGTGTTTATTTATGAGTAAAGTGTTGCTATCTCTTGTCAATCGTTTACTATATTTCTTTTGCATTTTTTGAATTCCAGAATAATTATGGTTGGTATATCATATTATTCGAATCTCCACAGTCAGTCATATGTTGGAAGTTGGTATGAATCAAGACTGTCATGAGATGGTTGCAGAGGTCTAAGCTGTTGGACATGGCTACGACACTCATGAGTGCTCATAAGTTCTGAGCATTGGACTCAACCCACGCTCACTGGTATCACTTTCATGGAATTTATCTCGAGTGATCGTGAGACGGTAATATCATATAAGTCTTCTAACCTAGAGATATGACTTGTCGCCTATGAGTTGGTTATGCATTGATCGTACCAAAACGCATTGGTAACTCGATGTTATAAAACGTACTTTTGTGTGTGATTTAACAAGTAGTAGAACAAGCATATGAGTCGAAGTTTATCTGTTCCTTCTTGCATTAGAAGCAATATCTGGGCCCCTCGATGATTTTGTGTTGACCTATGTATCGGGCCCGGTCAGAACTAAGTTGATGTGTTCAATTAAGTTATTTGTTAAACAAATCGGAAATCGGGAAACAAACTACTGGACAATAAGTAAGACATTGATCCATGTATTTGTCCAGATGATATATAGAATAGAGGATTATATGATCACTTATCTTAAATGGTGCATCATCATCTTCTCAGTTCTGAGAGACCTTAAAAAGAGCTACGATTGCTGATAGGTTCCTGAAGTCATACTTACAGATATAGTTATTAGACTTATCCAAGTTGGAGACTGTTGGATAAGGTGTCTAAGTCCATAACTATATTTGGTACGTACTTAGCCTGACCCGGCATGGTCCATTTGGGTTGCATGTCATCATGCATTTGGATAGACTTAATGAGATAAATAACACTTGTGGTTTATTAATATATTATAAATTCTAATATATTGATAGTATTATTTAATTAGTATTGATCAAGAATTAATTTGGAATTAATTAAGTGATCAAAAAGATTACTAATTAAATATATGGGTTGGTTATATAAATCATCCATAACTTGTATAGTGGGCTAAAAGGCTCCATGGATTATCAAGTTGGGTTAAACCTATAGGATACTCCATGGATACTCCATGGGAGTTACAAACCCATGGGTCATGGAAATGAAGAATTATGTCACATTAGGGTTTACATGGAGTAACCCTAGATGTGACACACTATATTAGGATCATGATACACACCAAAATCGGTGACACTAAGTACAAGTGAGGGCAGTCCAATTTATACAAATGTTATACATTCTCAAAGTCATTCCAAAGCATTTGGTGTTGTGTGAAGCATTTGAGGCATCACACTTGGGGTGCTAGGATCTCAAGGTTCTTCAAGGAATCAAATCAACTACAAGGTATGTAATTCTAGCCATCTTTTAGTTTTAAAGTTCCCCATGTATGCTAGATAGTATTATGAACCTTGGAAATCATATTCTGCATGTATTTTAGACAAACATATATCCAAGGCTTTCTAGGGTTGCATGTACACTTAGGGGTGTTAGAATGCTCAAAACCCATCAACAACACATGCCTTGACATCCGCCATAATATCTGTCACTCAAGCACCAGGCAGGCAATATATGGGAACACTTCCAAATTGTAATAAGTGTAACTACCATCACACAGGAGCTTGTAGGATTCCGCATTGTATCAACTACAACAAGAGAGGACATACCGTTCGCTTCTGTAGGACCCCGACCAACGACATCGCTTCAACCAAAAATACTAGTGTAAGTCCAGTATGCTACCTATGTGGTGAAATGGAACACTTCAAGAGAGACTGTCCAACGGAGAGGACCGATGGGGGAGCAGGAGGAGTGTGACAAACAAACCGGCAGGATCAGCCAGGAATCTTATTAGGACTTTTGTAGCATATGCTTGTAATGAAATTGATATGTTTGCTAAAATTACTGTCTTTCAAAAAGTCGTTAAATATTCTCTCGTTCGATCAAATCAAAGACACCCATATATGACCTTAGGATCATTATCGGTGAGCTATGATGACTTGATGTACGCATCAGGATTAATTACAATCAAAATACTACATACTTAAAGCGAATAATTTCGTCCTAATTCCTGTTCCATGTCTAGTAGTGAGACTAGGGTAGAGCCATTCACTTGTCGGTTTCATCAGTATCAAATGACATACGACTTGCATATACCGATCGATCATAGAATGATCGGCCGGGGATCATGATATAAAGTATCATTACTAGCTATCAGAACACACTTACTACCAGCACTAGCTACTGTGATATAAATCATTTGCAGTAACAATAACATCGATCAAAATGGAAAACACTAAAAAGAAACACATGATGCACTATCACTCTAACGAATACCTCTTACAAATATGACTTAACATATGTGTCATCGAGGAACTCTAGTGTCATCATTTGATATGGATTGGTTTGGATCATCACCTTATCAATTACATATGTTACGAGAAGACCCTCAACCTGACCAGCTGAATATCGAAACCTTCGTCTTTCATAACCCTAAATCTGACTCTGACTCTATGGTCATCCTTCATCGCAAAACCCTAAAGCACTCTTTGGAGGTATGTTATACCATCTGTAACCTTTTCAAATTATTCCTGGTAAACCCTTCAAGAATATCACTCGTATAACAGGTCAAGATCAAGCATTGAAGCTTGGTACGAATATGGTTAGTCTATCACTGCTAAGTGTATATGCGAAGTGGTGTATAATTAAGATTATGCAGACATTGGATGTGTGTTTCTGCCCTATTTCATGTTCCTTTTCTGGTTGTGGACTTGGCGCAGAGCCACCCATCCAACTGTCTTACCAACCCTAATTACATACGACCTTTATGCGCAAGTTAAAGATAGATGGATCAGGTACGACTCCTACCAGGAACTTTGGGATAAGGCTGCCCAGGAGTGCGAGTGAACGATCTACCATCCGAATAATTCTAGTCACGTAAACTAAACCCATATGCTCCCTACCGGTCTAACCAAAAAACGAGAAACACTACAGCAGGCCATGTGTAGGGCTCCGAGAAGAAGTTATTACTTATGACTTAAGATAGCTAAAGATATACGGGGTCGGCTACGTCACGCATGACCATAAACTAGGAGCGGTAGTATTCGCCCTAGAGATCTAGGGGCACTATCTCTACGACACTAAATGTACAATCTTTACCAATCATAAGAACCTAGAAGGCAAGAGTGGCAGGACATGTTATCTCATGAACCGGATCTGGACACCGAAGTAGATGGATTCAAAAATAATGTCACAAACGAAGCACACGAAAACTTGTTACTCCCTTCATTCAGACTCGAACAAGATTTGTCTGAACCTCAAAAAGTAAGATCAGTGGCCGAATAGGAAAGATGACATCGCTACACATGTGGGCAAGTATCGGACTTGTGCCAAGGTCAAGGTAGAACAACAGAAGTCTTCGTGTTTCCTACAACAACTAGTGATACTATAAAGGAAGTGGGAGCGGATAACCATGGACTTCATAACTAAGTTACCCAAGACAATGGGTGGTCTCGATACCATTTCGGTGATCGTTGACAGATTGACCGAATCCGTACACTCCCTACTAATCAAAGAAACCGACAAGATGGAGGAATTGACTACAACAAACATCAAAGAGATTACACGGCTGAATGGTATGTCAATATCCATTATCTCTGATAGAGATAGTAGATTCATTTCACGACTCTGGAAACCCTTATAGGGACTAAACTAGGTTTAAGTACGGCCTACCACCAGCAAACCGACGAGCAGAGCAAAAGAAACCGTTCAAACCTTGGAAGACATGCTAATGGTTTGGGTGATTGGCTTCGGTAAAGCGTGGGAATGCCCACTTACCACTCATTGAATTTTCGCACAACAACAACAATCACCCTAACATCAAGGTAGCTCCATTCGAAGCTTTCTATAATCGCAGGGGCAGATCAGCACTGCATTGGGCTGAATTGGGAGATACACAGCTAGCGAAGGAGCAAGTCCCTAAAAGCACCCTCACTGACCCTGAAACCATAAGAGAGACAACGGAAAATATCATGCAAATTCGAGAAAGACTTAAAGCGTATTGAGATCGACAAAAGAGATACACAGGTAAGCGACTCATACCCTTGGAATTCCAGGTTAGTGACCATGTACTACCAAAGGTCTTACCGTGGAAAAGCATGATACGTTTTGGTAAACATGGGAAGACTAAATCCAAAGTACATCGGTCCATTCTAAATCATTGTCAGACATAGCCAGTGGCATGTAAGCTTCGACTACCACAAGAAACTTAATAACGTACACCTGACCTCCCACGTATCAAACAAAAAGAAGTGTTTGTCTAACGAGACTCTTGTAATACCCTTCGAAGGAATCGAAATCAACGAGAGTCTCCTCTTCGTGGAAAAATCGATAGAAACCATCGATCGAAAGATCCAAAGAACAAAATCAAAGTCGCATCCCCGTTGAGATGGTCCATTGGAATGCCAAACGAGAACCCGAATTCACCTAGGAACGCAAGGATTAAATGAAACAAAAGTACCCGCATCTCTTCCCAAATTCTTGAAGTCCCAGTCAAAAACTAATATCAGTATGAAATTCCTTTTAACGGGGGATGATGTGACAATCGTCAATTTCTTTAAGTCGCTTAGGTTCGGCATCAGATATAAAGGGAAAGGTTAGCTCTCAGTATGGGTTAGTTATCCTTGGTTGATATAAGTAATTGTTGATGCGTCGATTGGCTTCAAAATTCGATAGGAGTATTTTCGTGTGGCTTTGTTCGGTATGTATGGGATCATCAGGTTTAGTTTTCAATTTCTTTCTGATCTTTGGTTTTTTTTCATTCCTTGTTGACAACTGGGGTTTTTCGAAAGCTTCAGGCTGTATCAGTTGAATGTGCAATTGAGGGGTTAACCCTTCATCAATTTTGGATGGTGTATGTGTACTCCCGACTGTTTATTTATGGAATTATTGTTCCTAGTAGGCTTTAGTTAGCAGTTGTCCTTGGTTATTGGGAGTTTGTATGTTAGAGTGACATTGTTCTGTTTTCAAGTGTGTCTATGGCCTAAGCAGAGTCTGGTTATGGAAGTTCGTGCCGTTTTGGGTTGATATTGGGGTTGATTTGACTAAAGTGTTGAAAACATATATAGGTAGTTTTCAGAATTCTTCTATGAATTTGGAAGTTCTATTGCTTATTGGTGTATCTGTTCTGCTTCATTTAAGGTGTCGATCTTGTTTTTGTTACTAGGAGAATGTTCTGTTAGCTTTTAAAGTTCTTCGCTTTGTTTGATCCACTGGTACTTCACACTTTGTGTAAGGTTATAACGAAGAAGAGGCATAGCTGGCCCGAAGAGCATTGTTTTTTCTCCTAGAAATTGTGAAATGTTGCTAGTTCCATAAATTTTGTCGTGAGGGGTGTATTTGGATTGAGTATGATAACATGAGAATACCTGGTCCAACCTTATGGAATGGTTTTTATTTGATTTATTTCTTTCATATTGGGCAAGAGTTCAACCATTTATCTTATTTCCTAGTTTCACGTGAGCATATTTTTTCTAATGATACCTCGTACCAGTCTAGACTATGAAAGGGTTGGGTGTTGCATAATGTTATGACTCCTGTAGTTGTTAGTAAGTGTTATGTGGGATGTTGACTGGGTTCCTGCAGGTTGTTGGGATGATGGTTGTGAGCCTATATTCCTACTGGGTACTGGTTGGGAGTCTTCATATCTTTGGTTGGGTGATGGCAAGAACAATGAGGAACCATGAGCCTCTCATTCCAATGATTGAATGGAGTCATGGCGTATTGTGAACCACTATGTATTTCACTTATATGTTGGGCCAATAACTGTGTCATGGAGATCTATTTGTTTGGTTCGTTCATCTTTGGCATAGTTGGGTATTTTGAGAAGTATGGAAACACATACTGATGGGTTCATTAGCTAACGGGTTTGGTTTGGGCTTTAGTAGGATATTGACTTGTTGGAAAAGTCGCGGTTGTTTATCAATAGTTCCTCATTTAGCTTCTCCTTAATGGATCCTTGATCAATTGAGAGATCAGTTTTGAGCATGTGAAGTTACTAGAGATGGAGTTCGTTGTAGGAATCTTGGATGATTTCTTAGAAGGTGGTATACTTAAGTGTATAGGATTATGTATGCCATGTGAGATTTTGGGTTAGCCACTATTACGCTCGTGGGAGCGGTGGGAAAATGATGACTTTTTAGGAAGTCAAGTGTGTATTCGAGGTCTTTTAGGCATAATTTCTAGATTTAGGATTGGTTGAAACTCACGATCGGAATGTTTTAAGTGTTGTTCTGTACAATTTAGTGGTGTTCCTAGTTAGGCACTAGAGGTAGGTACGAAAAACGGATGATCATCAGTCATTAGGTATGGTTTCTAAAATTTCAGGTTGATTGATTCTTGATTTTTTGAAGTATGTTGATAGCGTTAGTTGCAGTCGTAGCTTCAAGAGTTCTTCCCGGATTTGAGTGGTTTCGGTAGGAGATTAACCAGACCTTTAGGTGAGAGACATAATGGTTACATTTTTAGTAATTTCAAGTGATTATGTATGTTTTAGATGTGTGCCTAGATTTTGAGGGGTCCCATGAACCCTTTTGTGGGTGCATTTATTAATCATTTTGTTGCAAGATTATTAACGATTTTCCTATGCAATTCAAGCCAAGAAGGATTTCAAGGATGAAATCTAGTTTAAATGGGAAGGAGAATTGTAACATCCGATTTTCGTTTATTTATTTCTAAGAAAGAATATAAGTTTTACAATAGTTATATTTATATAATTGGAGAATTATTAGAGTTTTATAATTTACAAATGCATTTATAAGATTATTGTCATTTAATACTCATGTAATTAAGTAATTAATTATTCATTTATTTAAGTAGTAGTAGTAGTTGTAATAATAATAATAATAATAATAATAATAATAATAATAAATATTTACAATGATCTTAATGAATGAACAATGAGTTAGGTGGGTCTATTAGTCTATTTTGGAACTTATTTTGTATAGAAACTAAGTTTGAGGGGTTATATTGTACAAATGACCAAATTGCGAGGTCTAATTCTACCCATATATAAAAATCAGATCTATTGTCCCCTTGTATGTGACATAGCAGGAGTGTGTGTGTTCCTCCCGTTTTCGGTTGTTGAACCTTACACCTGCATCTAGTTATATATGTATGTGTGTGTGTGTGTGTGTGTATATATATATATATATATGTGTGTGTGTGTGTGTTTGTGTGTATGTGTGAATAAAACCTAGTTAGATAAATGATATGATGTGTGTTCTTGTTGGCGATAGAGAGGTCGAGAGCTCGAAGGAGGATCAAGAGGGAAGAAAGCTGCCATCATCGGATTCCTCGTAGCTGGAGCCTTCACTGGAAGCATGGTAGAAGAGAAAGAGAGTAGGAAGAGTTTATAGATGTAGCCAGATCTTGCCGCCACACCAGGCTACAGCTCTGGTAGCGTTTCAAGTCGTGAATCATGGCCTAATTCTTTTTCCGATGGCGATAACATTCTCCGATGATAGGTAGATCGCCGACTGTATTTCCTATTCCTAGTTGTTATTTAGAACTAAAAGATACTTAGTAGGCTTTGAAATGTTCAACTACACCTAAAAAGATGTTGTTGGGTTGATTGAGCCCTCGTCAATGTTTTGGCCATATGTCATAACTCGTAACTCCGATTAATGAGATTCAAAATTGTTCTAAAAACTAGACACAATTTCAGACGACTTTCATGTTTTGAGAAAATGTTGATTCCCACTAACCATGACGTGCTGATCTCCAACATGACCTGGTGATTGGAATTCTCGTGACCATCAGGTTAACTTGTAGAATATGGGATTTTGACGACGACCAAAAACGTAGTGGCAGTCAACCACCACATGGTGACCTATTATAATCTATAAATAGAGCCGAAAATTACCCTTAATGAAAAGTATTCAACCCTAACTAGCTCCCTACTATTATAAACCTCATAGAAATCATTTTGAGGTTTAGAAGGCGGCTAAAGGGTCGTTAAGCTGATATGGAGTGAAGATCGGGAGGATTAGAGAGTGGATTCATGCCATATATCATTTGGTTTGTTGTTCTGATCATGATTAGAATTCCATGATGATTCTATATGTGTTTACTTTTAGATTTGGTGTTAAAATCTTTTGTTTTGTGTTTATGATGTTATGAATTCTTGATATTATGGATTAATTGCTATTTGGATTGTTTATTCTTATTTAATTTATTTTGTGTTAAAGATTGTTACTTTATTCCCTATTGTTGAATTAATAGAGTATAGATGATCATTCTGACTGTGATAATTTGAATCATAATTGTCCATGATCATTGGTAATTATGACTAGAGTTGGATCAAAACCTAGGGTTAGCAAATAAAGTGATGAACTTTAATGTGTGTGCATGAGTAGATGATCATTCTATGCTTGAATTAAGTCCTATGGTCATTAAGATTAATAAAGATCAAATCTTGCTTAATACGAACCAAATGTTGATTTACATAATTGTTTGTTCACTTAATCACTGAATTAATAGTTGTGTTAAAATCAAAGGATTAATAGTCTAATCATGATGCTAGTTATATTCAGAATTGGTGAATAATGAATAAATATGCATTGCACTTAGTAGTTAGCCAGTAGTTTAAGATGAAATCCAATCTAAACCAAAGTACCTAAAGAGATTTTTTTTCAGTTAGTTTATCGAGATTTGATGTTTAGTTCTTTATTTGAGAATTAATTCCAAAACCCCTTCTATGTTGTTTTTGTGTGTTTAGTGTAATCTATAATAAAAAAACTCCAATTTAATTCACCATCATTCTCCTTGTGTTCAACATACTTGCTTATTAAAACTACATTATACTCGATTGGATTCACTGCTTGTAAGGTTTGGTTTAGATGCGATAAACTAGGAGTTATAAATAAGAAACTAGTGCATTAAAAAATAGTCATCAAAATTTTTGGTGTCGTTGTCGGGGAACATTTTTTAGTTGATTTGGTTCATTTTATTATTCATTATTTGTTTTTAATTTTTAGTTTAATTTTAATTTTATTTTTATTTTCGTTGATATCATGTCACTTTTCAGGAAGGTTAATTCTTGTTATTTGCAGGAATTCATGATAATGCGCATTGCTTTGTTTATCTTTTTGCATTGGTTTCGAGATTGTAAGCTATTAGAGAATTCTTGACTTGTTTAGTCTACTACTTTGGTGATTTTTTCAACTTAATCCACGAGGCATAGTATAGCAAGATGTATCGAGGTGGTTAAGTGGAACACCTAACTCTTGCTACTCTTAACTAGTTTGGTCAACTCTTGTTCTACTTATTAGTTAATGGTGAAAAAAAAGGAAATAGTCTGACAGGTCCCAAAAGTTTTTGTTTTCACAAAACACTTCTTGCATGCAAGGGATTCAATCAACAATTGAAGCATGATTGTGACAAGGACAATTGATCATGATATCCTAGTTATTTATTTTAGTGTGCTTTTATTTTTATTTTTTTTTAGTTTGTTTAATTTTGTTTTCCATGTTGATGCTCTTGATGTTTTAGATCTTTGCAGAATTTTTTTGTTCATTGAATACTTTCAGAAATTTCAACAATTAGGGTTGAATGTTGATTTGCCATGAGAGAAAAAGTCAAGAGAGTGTGAAGTTGAATATCGAGAGCCACGATTTTTAATAAGTGTGGGGTTCCCACTTGATGAAGAGAAGAGTTTTGAAGGAATTTTAGAGAAAGAAAAGGTCGGGAATGGTCCTAAGCCATTTAGAAGAAAAGATGCATTATTTTGGCTCTTAAAGACTTCTAAGAAAGTCACTACAACATGGCCATCATCTCCATGTTGTGGAACTTGCTAATATCATGACTGCATCAGACCTGTTACCATGATGTGGCAACACTGAACCACATCGTGGCGTTCTTATAGTTCACGAACATGACAAACTCTTTCTCGACACCACAATGTGGCATTGCTTTCCCACATCGTAACCCACGCTCAATAGACTTCTAGAATTCGGTGTTCTTGGTTTCATTTTCTGGCACATTCAAAATCAACAATTCCAGTTTCTAGTCTTCAGCAAATTTTGGAGCAAATTTTAGCAGCCCCGATCGATCTTGCCACTATTACCCCAAGGGAGTTTGTTCATTTTCTCTCTTTATATTTTTATGTTATTTAAATTTTAAGTATGCAATTGCGACATTGCATCAATTAAGTGTGGGGTATGGGGTTGAAAGAAAAGCTAAAAAGAAATTTCAAGATTAATTGACATTGCTAGATTGGAAAATTTAATAATAATAATAATAATAATAATAATAATAATAATAATAATAATAATAATAATAATAATAATAATAATAATAATGAAAATAATAATAAAGACTTGTAAAAATAGTCTAATTTTGAAAATCTAGTTACATTTTAAAAAAATTATTGTATTGTTGAGTTGAGACCTAGGTTTCTACTGTTGTGTAAGACGATCTGATACGAACCACGATGTTTATTTAAGCCAACATATGTTCTAGTATATTTGTGGCTCCCCTGTCCTAGTGAAATCATGAGACAAAAATACGACCTTGCGCACTTTGAGGGATGTAAAAAGTTTTGCTTTGGGAAAACCTAGACCTAATAAAAAAACCTACTGGTGACTGATTTATCTCATGGGTCATTTCTGTCAAAACAAAGCGAGTCAATTTATCAAGTTTATTTGTTTACTTTTCTATATTGTTGAGTCTAGTTATTATATAAATAAAGCAACAGTTCAGGAGTGGAGTCAATCTGTGGCCTTTGGGACTTGGCTAGTATTCCCCGTGAAATATTTTTGTACACCTATCCGCTTGCAATACATTGATGAGGATCGAAATGGGAAGAATGTCGCTACATGGGTTTCATTGAAAGTCATGGGTTCCATTAGTGAACTATGGGATTCTGAGTACTCCAATGAATCTTTTAGAAAGTCACAAAATATAGTATTAGTAAAGTTGCAACTAAGTTGTTCAAATTGACTGGGAAGTGTTTGTGAGGATCGTAAGTATTTAGGATTAGGGAAATTCTTAGGAAATTAGACACTAATACATGCATTGCGGTCTTGATGTAATGGATGGGCTCAAAATGGATTGTCTTATGTGATGTTGGTGACTAGGGTTTTGATGTGATGATATAATAATAAAATCAGTTTTACTTGGGGGCAAGCAAAAGACTAGTATGGGTTAGTTTAATGGCGTCTATATTATACATATATTTATAATGTTTTCTTATTATTTTATACTACATTTTTATGTTATTTAGAACTACAAGATACTTAATATGCTTTTAAATGTTCAATTACAGTTAACATGGGAGCTGGAATGCAAAAAAGAGGAGAAAGGAGCTAAAAAGACGCAAAAAAGGATGTTGTTGGACAACTTGACCCCTTGTTAGTATTTTGGTCATATCTTATGACTCGTAACTCCGATTGACTAGATTCAAAATGTTTTGAAAACTAGACACAATTTCGGATGAATTTTGTGTTTTGAGAAAATTCTGATTCCTAATAACCACGATGTGGTGATCTCCAGCACGACGTGGTGACTGGAATTTTCGCGACCATCAGGCTGACTTGGAGAATACAGGATTTCGACAAGGACCACGACATGGTGGAGGTCAACCATGATGTGGTGACCAATTATAAGCTATAAATAGAGTCGAAAATTATCCTTAATGTAAAATATTCAACCCTAATTTGTTCCCTACGATTATAAACCTCATAGAAGTCGTTTCGAGGGACTAGAAGGCGGTCGGAGGGTCGTTAAGCTGATATGGAGTGAAATTCGGAAGGATTAGAGAGCGGATTCATGACGGATATCATTTGGTTAGTCGTTATGATCATGTTAGCATTCCATTGTGATTCTATATGTGTTTACTTTCTGATTTGGTTGTTAGAACCCTTTGTTTTGTGTTTATGATTTGATGAATTCTTGAGATTATGGATTAATTGCTATTTGGATTGTTTATTCTTATTTAATTTATTTTTTCAATTTTAATTGCAAGTTCCATATGTTTTAAAGATTGTTACTTTATTCCCTATTGCTGAATTAAAAGAGTTTAGATGATCATTATATGCACGAATTAATTCCTATAATCATTAGGATTAATAAATATCAAATATTGTTTAATACCAAACAAAATACTAATTTACATAATTGTTTGTTCACTTGATCATTGAATTAATAGATGTGTTAAAATCAAAGGATTAGTAGTCTGATCATGATGCTAGTCATATTAGGAATCGGTGAATAGTGGATAAATATCCATTGCACTTAGTAGTTAGCTAGTATTCTAAGTTGAAATCCATTCTAAAACAAAGTACCTAAAGATATATTTTTTCCAGTCAGTTTATCGAGATTTGATGTTTAGTTGTTTATTTGATAATTAATTCCAAAAACCCTTCTCTATTGTTTTTTTGTGTTTAGTGTAATCTATAATTAAAAACTCCAAATTAAGTCAACATTGTTCCCCTTGTGTTCGACACTCTTTATTATCAAAACTATAATATACTTGATCAGATTCATCGGAGTGAGCACCAAGAAGAAAGCTTCATCGGAGTAATCCGTCGCCAGAGTTGGATGTTCAGAGGAGAAGAAGAGTCTCTAGCCACCTTGCATATGATGAACGATGTGGGAGGTTTGAGATGCTTCTTGACCTAATTAACCCTACAAATTATTAGTAGGGCTTATATTTCCTTAGGCTTAAGCTTTAGATTTAGCCAAGTGTTTTGGCTCATAATATTATGTCAACTATAGTCTTAGGCTATTGATTTGTGATGGGCTATTGGGCTGTTGAAGTTGGATCATATGATATGTCAAATGATGGGTGTTCTAAATGATTAATTTCCAATTAGATAACATATTTTTAGTTAGATTTTAATGAGTTGGTCTAATATTTATTTCTAAAGGAGGAATACTATCTGACCTCAATATTAGCAAAAATTTCGATAATTAAACTACCTATTTATAATTGATTTTTGGTCACATATGATAATTTGATGACAAAATCAAAGGTATTAAGTAACTTTGGATATTTTAATCAAGTAATATTTGAGCTATCAACTAAGAAGAATTATTTGGATATGTCCAGAGTGTTGCTACTTTAAGTGAGTTTTATCACTGTACTCATGGGTTGAAGGTACAAATGTCAAAACATTAGTTTGTGTTACATATATCCTTGTGTATAGGATGTTGCTATGTTATAGCGATTTCTTAGATTGGTAGAACTGTATGATTACCTGTAATTGCTTGTTATTATGTATCTATTGCATATGTCAACGTATTACGGTTAGGTTAAGGCAGTATTGCTTTGTGCTATAAGCCAACAAACCCGAGAGTAATCCAGTCATAAACTGAGGGTCGGGAGGGCATTCTAGTCTTATGTTGTGGGCTCAATAGAAATCCATTCATAAACTGAGGGTCGGGATGGCATTCGATACTTATGTTGTGGGCTCGGGGGCAATACAATCTTATGATGTGGGCTCGATGTGCATGCATTGTATATATATTGTTATGTGGGGTATTTTGGAGGAACTCACTAATATTTGGCTTACAGTTGTTGACTTAAATGTTTTTCAAGTACTTATTGGATTATGAAGGAGGGACTGTACACACACACATCAATGGTTTTATAATTTGTGATTCTACATTGTTTCTTTATGATTCTGATTTTGAATTATGATTTTTGAATAAATGGTTTGATTTAATATAATTTTATAAAAATAGGTATTTGTTTTATATTAAATATGAAAATTTTTATACTAGAATTTCGAGTGTTACAAGTTGGTATCAAAGCCCTAGTTTGAGGGATTTAGATGAACACGCGTGTGAATCCAAACTCAAACTAGGATTCGAGAATTTTCAAAAACATTTTCAAAAGGGATTTAAGAAAATAGTTGGGTTAAATACATGAAATCGGTTCCTGGTTATGTTCTTGTATAATTGTTGGCATGGTATCAAGAACATGGATCTCTAACTCAACCCTAGTTTTGACTATTGATTGTTTTATGATATTTGAAACTGCCAATATTACTGTATTTGTTTTATCGGATTGTGAAGGCGGGACTGTACACACACACATCAACGATTTTATAATTCGTGATTCTACATTGTTTCTTTATGATTCTGATTTTGAATTATGATTTTTGAATAAATGGTTTGAATTAATATAATTTTATAAAAATAGGTATTTATTTTATTTTAAATATGAAAATTTTTATACTAGAATTTTGAGTGTTACAAGTTGGTATCAAAGCCCTAGTTTGAGGGATTTAGATGAACACGCGTGTGAATCCAAACTCAAACTAGGATTCGAGAATTTTCACAAACATTTTCAAAAGGGATTTAAGAAAATAGTTGGGTTAAAGACATGAAATCGGTTCCTAGTTATGTTCTTGAATAATTGTTGGCCAGGTATCGAGAACATGGATCTCTGACTCAACCCTAGTTTTGACTGTTGATTGTTTTATGATATTTGAAACTGCCAATATTAATGTATTTGTTTAGTGTATGCATCCTGGTTGTACATAACTAAGATTTTATAGCATGAGAATGTTCGATTTAGCCTTATTTCTTGTTCCTCATCTGGTTGTGGCCCAGGTAGCTATGATACCACTGATAGGTTTAATAGAATTTTTTTTGTTCGATTCATGATCACATTTTAATAGAAATTTTTTGTTCAATTCAACTAATGTGCTTTCAATGTTAGACACACCAAGTAGCTATGATACCAATGATGGGTTTATTAGGTTACATCAAAAATGCTCAATGCAGAAAATGACTTACCAATTAAGAAAAGGGCACACCAAAAGGATGATACCTCTAATAGCTCATAACCAAACCCTAGAACTAGAAAACAAATGAGGAGAAAGGATGAGAGGTATAAATTTCGTCCACATGCTCCTTGGAGAGAGTAACCAAGATCCTATCTATAGTTTAGGTAACTTGCAGGAAAAGCCAGATTTGATTTAATTAAATAATGGGTTTAATTCCTATTCAAATCCTTTCCTTATCAACATCCAGGAGATTTTTGGAAAGAGAAGAGCTCCCAAAAGCATCCACCCTTATATGATTGTAGAATTGTCACTTTTATTCAACTATTGAACAATTACAATTCACATTTGCACTTTTAACCAATCCCAAATTAATTCCATATTAATTTTGATTAATAATTAATCAATTCTAATTGATGTCATATCAATTTATTAACCATATAAATTAACAAATTAATTATTTTAACAATTGATCTCATATGAATTTATTAATCACATAAAAATTAAGAAATCAATTATCTATTTCTAATTAATATATTAATCGTATACTATATTAACAAATCATTTCCTCATACTTTTCAATTAGTTTATTAATTATATAATAATCTAATAAGTCATCCTCTCTCTACTAGTGTCGTTCTAATAAAATTCTAGTTATGAGGACAACCAAAAATGGACTTTTCTTCTATTTACAAGTATATGCCAATTTAGTTACACGCCTTAATCCAACATAAAAATGTCTTGATCTTTTCTTTGCAAAACAAGACACAAATATTTGGTGTATGTATGACATCCTCTAATTTTCAGAACCAATTAAAACTTTTCTTTACGCTTTAAAAATCATTTATTTGTATTTGCGGAAATTCCCAATACGAAAGATCATTTTGACTACAAATGTTTATTTCCAAAATGTTAAAACCGTAAGTATGTCATAATTGATACAATAACATAAGTTATGGTGTAAAGACTTGATGGTTCTGAATACTATTGTAGGTTGTCTCTTAATCACTAAGCTTCCTACTCAAGTTTCATTAGCTTAAGTCTTGATACCTATGATGTATATGAACCGAGTGGGTTAGGTTGGGAAACCTGATGAGATACATAGGGAGGAGAAGAAGAGGGCTTAAGTCTCGAAAATTTGGTAGCCATATATGAGCACCATGCTCATGGTTTTGGGGCTCCAAAACAACAAGAAAGAAAGGAGAAAGAAGAGAGAAAGGAACACCTTTAAAACTCTTCATACACATGCTTATATATTTAAGCAAAGAGCCAAAGGTACATACTTTCTATCTTATCAAAGCATGGTTCTTAACCATGCTTGAATAAAATAATCAAAACACCATCACCTAGCCATGCCCTAGCCAATTTCGACCATGCTCCTTTTAGGATACAAGAAAGAAGTGACTTTTACTTTAATCATGGCTAGTTAAGTGTTTATATATATATATATATATATATATATATATATATATATATATATATATATATATATATATATATATATATATATATACAAACTTTATATAAAAGCCTATCTTTTATATAAAGTGTTTCTATTTTATATAGACAAAACTGCATAAATGGTCCCTATGGTTTGCTCAAAATTGTCACTTTGGTCCAAAAAAGTTTGGACTAGCACTAGAGGTCCAAAGTTTTCATTTTGTTACTTGTTTGGTCCAATCTGTTCTGATTTTTTTCAAAATGATGGATTTGCCCTTGTCAATATGATTTTCTCTTTTTTCTTAATTGTTTTTTTTTCAAATTTAAAAAAAATATATAAATATCTCTCTCTCTCTCTCTCTCTCTATCTCTCTCTCTCCGATCTGTCAAAATGTTTCACCCTATGATACCATTTGAAGAACCCAAACCTCCTCTAAACATGGGATCTGATTTGATTCCCACTCCACCATCCTCTATCTATTATAATATTTTCTAATGTGTGTCCTAAGGGCACATCTAAGAAACATTAATTAATGACAAATATTACTATAATTAAATGTAAAATACATTAATTATAAGGAATACTACCATAATTAAATGAGAAATGCATTAATAATCTCCATAAAAAATATATTTTGAATTTTATTATGCTAATATTTTACATAATTAATACTTCTTATATGTGCCCTTATGGCACATATTAGAAAATCCCATCTATTATACCTCAAATCATCATTTCTACACCATTGTTATTGATTTTGTTCACACATCACCATCTCCATTTTGTTTTAAATGCCACTTTTATGAAACCCTAACACTACCACCCTTCTCATCGGTCTCTTTTCTGGACATCAATATCATCGGAAACCCTAGCGTTCGTTGGATTCATAGAAAGAGGAGGAGAGAAGAGATTATTTGATTCTAATTTGAGTTTATTGATAGCTAACGAGGAACTGCTTCTGATTCGATTTTGTTATTGTTTGGTTTGCAGGGCTTGATGAAGAAGTTTTCGAGTGGAGGTTTGGAAATGGCCACCATTATTGAAGCTTGAAAAAGAAGATTTGAGAAACACGAGGTATGTCGTTCAAAAGGTTGTTTTGAAGAACACGAGGTATGTTGATTATACCGGAGAAGACGAACTAACAAAGGGGGTGACGACTCCGGTGGTCATTTGACGACAGATCGAGTTGGATCGATTTCAACATTAATTTCTACATCTGGATCGATTTCTACATTTTGGTTCGGTTTCTAAATCTGCATCTAGATTGATTTCATGGATTTTTTTTCATATTGCTTTATGGATTTATATCTATCTAGATCGATACAATAATCCAAATAAAATTTTTACATTATTGTCTTTTGATAATTCGGATTGTTAAGGTATTTTCCATTGAAGTGTTCTTGGGTAATTTTCCAGATTTTAGTTGATTTCGTGTTTGGATGATATTATGTTAAAAGATCTTTTGACTGAATCAATGTGTTGATGAATTTTGTTTTTGATTCAATATAAGTTTTAATAAAGCATCGATGTTAATTGTGAAAGGCTGAATGATTTTTTTATTGACAATCAATGTTTTTAATTGTATTTTCAGTGTTGTTTCTTTGAAGAATATGCCTTGAGATTTTGAAGTGTGTACTGATTTTGATGATGGTGTAAAAAATTAAAAGAAAATATTTGGCCCAATTTAAAAATAAAAAAAAAAATATTCATAGCTTGAGTTGCTGCAAGTGAAGGAAGGGAAGAGGATGAAGGAGTAGGTGGTTTTTTTTGTCTTATGTTTGTGTGCGTGTGTGTGTGTAAGAGAGAGAGAGAGAGAGAGAGAGAGAGATTTAATTTTATTTTATTATTATTTTTTTTAATTTTAAAAATCAAAAAAACAATTAAGAAAAAAGAGAAAATCATATTAACAAGGGAAAATCTATCATTTTGAAAAAAAATCAGAACAGATTGGACCAAACAAGCAACAAAATAAAAACATTTGCCCTTTGGTGCTAGTTCAAGCTTTTTTGGACCAAAGTGGCAATTTTAAGCAAATTACATTGACCATTTGTGCAGTTTTGTCTTTTATATATAACAAGTATAACTAGTCATATATATATATATATATATATATATATATATATATATATATATATATATATATATATTATAAAACTACCTTTTATATATAAATAAACTCTAACTGGTTTATTAAGATATAAATATAAGTATATAATAAGTTGTTGTTTCTCCAAAAAAAAAAAAAAAAAAGTATTATTTTCACAAATGAAAATCTTTAGAAAAGTCTCAATATTTACTGTAAAGTTACACTTTAGTCCCAAGATTTTTTTTTAACAAAAAAGTCCTGAGAACCAACAAAATTTTGCAGTTTAACCCTTTTTGACAGGGTGAAACCGGTACTAAATTAGTTTGGAACTATTTCATAAACTAACACAAAATATTGGGACTTTTCTATAAACAAAAAATATTATGACTTTTCTATAAACAAAAATATTAGGACCTTTCTACAAACATTATTATTATTATTATTATTATTTTTATTATTATTATTATTATTATTATTATTATTATTATTTAAAATATAAATAAGAATACTTTTTTTGAACTTGTTATTATTAATATTGTTACTAATTATTTGCTTGTATATTTTTACTTTGTATATGGTCATTTCACATTTGTTATTATTGTTTTCAATTCAGAATAACAATACTTAACAATTTAAAAGAAGTTGCATATTTGTAAAATTGTTTATAAATAATTTAAGATGGAATGATTTCTCACTTTGTATATAAAAATGTTTAAAGTAGAAGGATTACTTTCCACATCCAACAGATACACTACAAACATCTACATAGGTAGCCCATGTCAAAATTCAAAAGTATTAATACAATACCTTGTTTAATAAAAAGCAATATGATATTTTTTTGGATTAATACTTTTGAATTTTGATTAATACTTTTGAATTATTCCTATTAATTTTTATTAAACAATATATTGTAATTAATACTTTTGAATTTTGATATGGGTTACCTATGTGGATGTTTGTAGTGGATTTCTTGGATTTGGAAAGTAATTATTCTACCTTAAACAATTTTATATACAAAGTGAGCCACTATTCTACCTTAAACTATTTATAAACAATTTTACATATATGCAACTTCTTTGTGAAATGACCATAATAACAAATGTGAAATGACCATATACAAAGTAAAAATATAAAAGCAGACATTCACGATTTCAATGCTAAAAGCATCACCATCTCCTCCACCTCCACCCTTAAACAATGTCACTAATATTATTTATTCATTTAAATGCATTTATAAGTATTAGTCACAATATTAATAATAACAAGTTTAAAAAATAGTATTCTTATTTATATTTTTAATAATTATAATAATAATAATAATAATAATAATAATAATAATAATAATAATAGTAATAATAATAATAATAATAATAATAATAATAATAATAATAATAATAAGGGTTTTGTTTGTAGAAAAGTCTTAATATTTTTGTTTACAGAAAAGTCCTAATATTTTTTGTTTATAGAAAAGTCTCAATATTTTGTGTTAGTTTACGAAATAGTTCCAAATTAATTTGGTAATGGTTTCAACCGGTCAAAAAGGGTCAAACTGTAAATTTTTGTTGGTTTTCGAGACTTTTTCGTTCAAAAAAAATCTTGGAATTAAAGTGTAACTTTTCCATAAATATTGAGACTTTTCTGAAGATTTCACTTCCACAAATAATAAATTCTCAATTAGTAAAATATTATTTCCATGAAATAATAATTTTCCAATTAAATACAAGTGTTGATATATTTATTAATAATCAAATTATACTAATAAATAATCAATTGCAGTAACTTGTTATACGGTGTGACCCTATAAGATCATATATTATTAGCAATATCATTCTATAATGACTCTTGGGCATACAAGATCTTTCAATCTCTCACTTGCACAAGACTAATCATAGATTGATATAGATAGTTGTGAACGTCTAGTAACATTTCACTGCCCCAATAACATATGACGAAGAATGCTATTCATCAACATCCAATTCCTAAAAGCCCTAATCTTTAATTGATGTATTAAGGTAAATTTATCAATTATCCCTTTGTTACAAACATCCTGTTGAAACATGAGCCTTGGATCGCAATCAATCTCATTTGTAATTCAACTTTGGGTAACGCCCGTTAGAGGTCTAACTATCAACACATAAGAGGAACAAATCTCATCTTGACTACATAAGCCTCTTACATAGTTCACACCATACCCGACTATAACTTTGATAATTGCTCGGTCAAGGAACAACATTTGGTTATATCAAAGCATACCACTCCCTACACTTAAGTTCCACTATGTATCTTAGGCGTTAAGGATACAAAGATAGTACCTTTAATCAGGTATCACTCATAATTGCGATTAGGGGTGTTAACTGGGCGGTTCGGTTCGGATAGTAATAAAATTGTGAACCGTCATCACGGGGCGGGTACTTCATTTGCACTAACCGAAACCGAACCGAATTAGCAAAATAACCAAACCGAACTGAACCGTATAGAAGCTGGTAACCACGGTTCGGTTCACGGGTACCCGCTAAATATAAAAATTCAAATACAATTAAAATTACAAACTTCATTCCAACGATTTCTTTCTAAAAATTACTAAGTCCAAAGAATTATAAAAACATAATAAATGTCAAATAACATACAATATAATCGGTATAATAAATATAAAAATAAAAATAGAAGAAAACATAATGTAGAAGTGTAAAATTGGAATAGTCGATCATGATTTTTGTTTGGGATATAGCTAAAAGTTCAATCAAAACGAATATATATATATATATATATATATATATATATATATATCAAACGGTTCAGTTCGGTTATCCACGGATACCTAAGTATCCAAACCAAAACGACCCGTTGATATCCGGTTTTTTCGGTTTCGGTTTTTTTATGTTTCATTTTTTTCGGGTTCGGATCGGCCGGTTCGGGTCGGTTTTGCGGTTTTTTTGTACACCCCTAATTGCGATCTATGAGATGATCTTGATGCGAGTCTGTTACTAGTTCTCTAACAAGTACCTATGAAACTGGGTTACAACCACTTGCCTACTTTCATTTAGTGAGAGTCAGCCAATCCATTTCAAATTAGTCTTACTTCATAATTTCTCCCACAATTATGACCGACTATGAACCTTTAGGATAATAAGATTATTCATTGATTAAACATGTTAATATAGAACATAAGTATTAATGTAATGATCAAATCCCAGTATATCGAAACATTATGTAATAGTTATCGTTACAATGTTCTAATATCCAAAAACCAAATTCAAATCAAAATCCCATTACTAGAATAATAAAATTCATATGGCTGAAGTGTGACCACTCATACTTATCTTATTAATAGGTTCGACTAAATTTAATTTGTGTGAATTCTGCGAATACAATCATCTCCATATTTGACATTACTCTAAGTATAGTTAAATATTTTTGAGAATATAATTGGTGCTCTTATGTGACATAGAGTTTCTTAGCTTGATTAAGTACACTCTATTACTCACAAAGGATTTCTAGGGTATCCTTGAATGGAATGATTCAACCTAGTTTTCAATGATCTAGTTCATCCAATTATATTTGATTTTAACTTCTGAAAAGTAGTGTATTCTTATTTAGTAGATTGTGCTATTTTTTTTGCTTGGATCTCATTCCAACTAAACTTACTCTTCATTCCAAAATGCATTCATAATCCAATTATAATTCATATTTATCTGTATTTATTTAGAAATCATAATCCAATGTAGTTCTTTACATTAAGGTTTTATTCTAAACTAATTATCTCATATACAGTCTCTTAGCTCTTCTTAAGTACTCTTAGAATGTTCTCACAAACATCTAGTGACCTAACTATGTATTTAATTTTGTGTCTCATGATATGACATAAAATGATGTATTCATTTGCCAAGAAAATATGATATAAATCATTTTATCTAACTTAAACCTATGTGCTAGATCCATTTGAGACAAACTCGAAAATGGTGTCATGTTATAATGTCAAGAATCTTCCTAAGGAATCTTGTATCTTTACCTCTTTCAAGATATTTTCATGTCATGCAAAAAGAATTTTAAAACCTTTAACATTCATCCTTATCTATTTTATATAGATTTTACATTCCAAGAATGTATCTTGTCATTCCTAGGTCTTTCATTTTAGAAATACTTTCCGAGTCAAGGTGAAAACCACCTTACAAAGTGGGAATGTCATTTAGAATGATTAAGTATGTCTCACAAAATTAGGAATATCACTATCCTCACACTAGTTCTTAGTAAACGAACATGTTCTCTTTCATTTTTGATATAAAAGCATACCTTGTATTTTTATCTTAAAATGACTATTCCAATCTTGAGATGTTTGCTTTATATCCACAAGTGGATCTTAAGCCTTAAACACTTGGTTAGGATAACAGGGATTAAGAAACCTCCAGGCTAATCTATATAGATATCTTATAGTAAATGTCTATTAAGAAAAACATTATTTCTTGAAATCTATTTGATGTATCTTATATTAAGAATATGAAGTTATACTAAATAATATCCTATTGATCTGTTCATAGCTACTTGTGAAAAGGTTTAATCATAGTCGATGTCATGAGTATGATAAGGACCATAGTCAATGGCATGAGTATGCAAAAATCCTAATAGCTAGGACTGGGGCAGCAGCAGCAGGATTGGATGTGACAACTTTGCCTTTCAGTCCACTTTCAGTAGTTCTTAACAGACCTTGAAGTTTGCTCAAGGTGACTTCCTCCTTGTTCATATGATAAGTCATCTTGAACTGATCATAACAGGGTGGTTAAGAGTGGAGAATGATATCAATCGCCAACTCTTCGTCAAAGTTGACATTCAACATGAGCAGACAATCCACATACATTTGCATCCTTTGCAAGTGGCTTGTGATGGACTCTCCATCTTTCATCTTAGTCGTAATCAACGAGGTGACAATCTCGTACCTTTCTTGACACGCACTTTGATGGTACTTTTCCATCAAATCTTGGCACATCTCATAAGTCTAGAAGTCCTCGTAGAACCACTGGAGCTCAGGAGTCATAGTGGTTACCATTATACACGACACCTTTTTCGTGTCTTTTTCGTGAGCCCTAAACTCAACTATTTCTTAAGGATAAGCATTGCTTTCATCTATCTCTTTGAGCTTTTCGTTGAGGACGTATTCTTTCTCCTCGTATCGGAGGGCCATGCGATTGTTGCAGATCCAATCATTAAAATTGGACCCATTGAAGGTGACCCTCCTACAAATGCTCATAAGAGAAAAGGAGCTTGAGGAGTTCGAGCTAGAAGCGTTGTTTGAGCCAGATATCTGAAAAAGAAAAAGAGTTTAGATTAGATAAGCAATCCTTAATATAACACCCAAATGAAATATTAAGACTAGGACCCAACACTATAATTCACAATTTGGAAGAGGGATGCAGTAGTCCAATTGCAAATTACATGAAGGTAGGTAAATGACGATTTACCAATTCCACCAAGAAAAACGAAATGAAAAATTAGGTTTTAAATGAAATGAAATTCCTAAATTCTTTTAAGATTCACTGAACTTTTCAATGGCATATTTAATCTCGATTATGCCATTCAAGTGTGTGACTGGGATACCGAGGATCACAAACAATGTGTGAATAACCATGAAAATTAGCTTGGTACTCTCGAGTCATTTACCACCTAATCAATGTGTCGGTTAACCACACACGCTCCATTGATCTATGATAATTCTCGAGCTACCCTTTGCCATCCTTGTTAGTCCAAGTTAGAGTGTAGGTTAACTACACACGCTCCACTAACTACTTGGCAAGGTGAAAAGTGCAATTTCATGGAATAGCATCATTTTCACATTTTTCCTAAAGTAACTAAGATTGAGAATTTATAAAAACATTTAGTTACTTTATAACTTTCATTATACTTACTAATGAAGAATTAATGCCATATCCTACCCGTTTGGCTAACGACCCTCCACCAATCAAGGAAGCGATGGGTAAGAGTGAACACCCATTCAACCATCATTTTATAAGCAATTTCCTTATACCCCCTTAGAGATCGGCTTCATGAATAAAGCCTACTAACGGTAAGACTGACTCATCTTATACATACATACATACATACATACATACATACATACATACATACATACATACATACATACATACATACATACATATATACATATATATATATATATATATTAAACTTTTAATATTATAATAGTATAATGGTTGTATTTTAAACTTTTAAAACACTAGGATTTTAGAATTTAATATTTCAAAATTAAAATTTTTAATCAAATTTTAAATTCCAAAACTTGAGAGCAAGTTTTGAAACTATTCAAAACTTCTTAGGTCAAATTTTAAAACAATTAAATTAATCATATAATTTATCATTATCGTAAATTTGACCTTATCGTTTTACTTTGTAAGAAAATTCAAATCAAATTTTACAAATAATTTATTTATTACAAAATCTTATAATAATCTTAAAACTTGACAATTATCTTTCAATTAGATGAGGATATCCACTATCATATCAGTTCAAATTTTAACAGTTAAAACAATTTATGGTAATTATCCAAATCTAATTTAGGTCAAAAATCCAAAAAATCTGCCATCTGACAAACCAACCCGTTGAGTTAGGGCATGGACTCATCGAGTTGGTCCAACTTGTTGAGTTCCTTCATAGGACTCGTCGAGTCCACCAGTCATAGACCAAAATCGAAAATTTTCCAGCTTTGAAAACATTACAATTGCATCATATAATAGAAAAACACCCTAAGCTCTGATACCACTGATGGGTTTTGAGCATTACAACATTCCTATGGTGCACATGACACCCTAATTGCTTTGGATCTAAGTCTTTCTCAAGTTATACATGCATAGTAACTTTCTAAAGCAAAAACCCTAATCTAGCATACATATTTTTGAAATCAATAAATAAACCAAAGTTTGAAGAATACATTTTCCTTGTTGATTGGTTGATCTTGACCTTCAAGAGCTTAGTGCCTCAATTGTTGCACCTCTATTGTAGTCAAAAACACCAACTAGGAATGGATGAACAAGAGAGAGAGTATAGAGGCTACTAAAAATTGGCTAGGGTTCTCTATGAATGCATAGGGGCCAAATTGTGTAAGCCATGGGGTCTATTTATACTTGTGGTTGCTAGGGTTTTAGGTGGAAACTCTAATTTGAGTGCTTAAGCCTTAAGCAGCCCATGGGCACCTTCTGGAATACTCCTTGGACGAATTCTCTATGGGCTTTCTATAGATTTCGTCCAACCTTATTCCAAGGTGATCCATTAGCCCAATTGCAACTATTAGTGATTTGCAATATCAATCTCTGTTCTTTTAATCAGTCACTTTTGATCACTAAATTAACTTCAAATTAACTCCTGATCAATACTAATTAAATAATATGATTTCTCAATTAATATATTATTCTTATAATATATTAATAAATCATTAAATCAACATCTTTCTCCAAAACTCATCCTATCATATTGCTATGGTAAAGGCAACCCAAAATGACCATGCTACTATCGGGTCAAGTACATCCCAATTATAGTTATGAGTTTAGACACTTAATCCAACAATAATTTAGTTTCTTTTCTATGTGAGGACTAATGTGAAAAGTTATGGTTATGTGTTATTTTAATGTATTTGGATTAATCTACAACTTATTTTTATGTGTATTTTTAATTTTCGAACGTGTAGACGTTAAATTCTTAATTTCTGTATATATCTATGTGTAAGAAAAAATATGAAAATTATAGAAACCGGTTGATCCGACGGTCAAACCAGTTGAATCGAAAACCGATCATCATATCGGTTCAACTAAAATATTGGTTTTTAAAACATTCATAAAAACAACTTAAGATTGTGTTAGGCGTAGTCAACTCTCCCTCACCTTTATGTGTTGACTTCAATTACAATGCAAAAGAAAAGGAATTATAGTATTGAGAAGCAAATTAATAAAGATTAAAGATGGGAGGGTTTGATTCAGAAGTCGATACAATCCATTGAACTAAAAGTAAAAGTGTTAAAAAAACACAAACACATATTTCCCAACATCTTCATTCCTTTTATCATTTGAGGACAAAGAAACAGAAGGTTTTCAAGAACTTACAATGAAACCTCACTACAAAAAATCCTATTCTACTCTCATAACACTTCACTCAAACCCTAATCTAAAATGATAATCTGAAGATAAAAGAACAAGTTACAATCTATCTGAATACTAAGAATGATCAGGAAAATACAACAGATCAGTTGTTAGATCTTTAGATCTATCTGAAAACCCTAACTGTAAGAGAGCTTATTACGAGAGAAAAAATGAGAGAAAAATATTTGATCATCCCAATACACACACACACTCTCTCTCTCTCTCTCTCTCTCTCTCTCTCTCTCTCCTCTTATATATCCCAACCACATAAATGGATCCAACCTGAATATCTTTTGACCCATTTCAGATCCGTGTGTGTATCAACCTGCACTTACTTATACTCATACAAATACATGACTTGTACACTTTTACTTTTATACAGAAATAAATATGAGATTATACTTATTCACAATATTTTCAACATCCCCCCTCAATCGAAATATTTATTTTTCACTTTTAAAAATATAAACAATACCCATTTTCTTAGTTAGAAAATCATGTTGCTTTATAGTTAAAGATTTAGTTAATATATCTGCAGTTTGTTCAGAAGAACAAATTTTAACCAATTTTACCACTCCATTAGAAATTTTTTCTCTAATAAAATGCAGATCAGTTTCAAAATGTTTTGTCCTTTCATGAAACACAGGATTTAAAGCCAATTTAATAGTTGAATCATTATCACAAAAAACAGAAACAGGAATTAGATCTTTAATTTCTAACTCAAACAAAATTTTTAAAATCCAAATTATTTCACATGTAATAGTCCCAAGAGCTCTATATTCAGCTTCAGTGGAAGATCTAGAAACAATAGACTGTTTCTTACTCTTCCATGATATTAAACAATCATTAAAATATCCAGATACTAACTTTCTTATAGTCAAACACTTAGCCCAGTCAGCATCTACAAACCCTTTACGTTCAAATTTATCAGATTTGGTTATAGCCACTCCTTTTCCAGGACTATTTTTTAAGTATCTTAAAAGTCTAAAAGAAATTTTTAGATGAAATTTTTTAGGCCTGTGCATGACCTGACTAAGTACCTGAACAGTATATGAAATATCTGGTCTAGTAATTGTCAGGTATATCAATTTTCCTATAAGTTTCTAAAACTCAGTTTTATTGTCTAACAAGGAATTTTCTTTATCATTTTCACCAGTCTTTATCAGACAATTCGTTTCCAAAGGAGTATTTACAGGTTTACACCCAAGCATACCATATTCATGTAATAATTCTAAACAATATTTCCTTTGATTTAAACACAACCCATTATTAAATTTTATTACTTCAATTCCTAGAAAATATTTTAAAGTTCCAAGATCTTTGATTAGAAACTGAGTTTTCATAAAATCCTTAACTTTTGGTAATTCAAGTTCACAGCTTCCAGTTAAAATAATATCATCTACATATACAAGCAATACAGTTAATGAACCTTTAAATTTCCTTACAAATAAAGAGTAGTCACTTATACTTTGCTTAAAACCAAACAAAAACAAGGAAGAACAAAGTTTTTCATTCCATTTTCTAGGAGCTTGTTTCAAACCATATAATGATTTTGTAAGTTTACAAACCCTAGAATCACCAATAGAATAATATCCAGGAGGAAGAGACATATAAACATCCTCAGTTAAATCACCATATAAAAAAGCATTATTAATATCTAGTTGATATAAAGGCCAAGAATTATGTACACATAAAGAAATAACTATTCTTACAGTCACAATTTTTGCAACAGGAGAGAAGGTTTCCTCAAAATCTATTCCTTCTCTTTGATTATACCCTTTAGCTACTAGGCGAGCTTTATATCTTTCTACTTCACCATTAGACTTGTATTTGATTTTGAAAACCCACTTACAACCTATTGGTTTTCTGTTCTTAGGTAAACTTGTGATTTCCTAAGTATTATTTCTATGAAGAGCTAACATCTCTTCATTCATAGCTTTAACCCAATTTGGGTCAGCTAAGCTTCTTTATAGTCTTTAGGCTCAACAGTTTTATTTAAATTTGAAATAAAACATTTTGTGTTATTGTCTAATAAAGAATAATTAATATTTCTTTCAATTCCATATTTATATTTCCCTTCAACAATGTAATCAGAAAACTTTACAGACATGTGAGACTCATGTCTAGACCTAGAAGAACCTAAAGACTGCTCAACAGAAGGGATAATGGGTAACTGACTATTTTCCTTAGATATGTTAGAGGAAGAAGGAATAAAACCAACAGTGGGAGGCACAACTGCCTCGCCACTACGGTTGACATTATCATTAGAACTAACATCATCCAGGTGAGTGGCTGCATCAGCACCATCCAATTGTGATTCTACTCTCAGCTCATCAAGATTAATAGAATCATTTAAGTATTCATTAGTATCAAAATCATCATAGGAAAATGGATCACTAGGGCCAAAAAATAGAAAATTTTTTGTCAACATTAGTTGACTTCAACTTGTAAGGAAACACTAACTCATAAAATTTCACATCCCTGGACATAAAAGATGTATTAGTATCCATACTAAGAAGTTTATAAGCCTTTTTATCAGATGAATATCCTAATAAAATGCACTTTTCAGCACGTTCAGAAAACTTATCAGAAATATTTTGTTTAACAGCAAAACAAAGACAACCAAAAACTCTCAGATGATCAAAATTGGGTGTTCTTTTATAAACAAGTTCATAAGGAGATAATCCATTTAAAACTGATGTAGGCATTCTGTTTACCAAAAATACTGAAGTTAAAGCAGCATCTCCCCAATATTTTATAGGAACAACTGATTGAAATAAAAGTGATCGTGCAACATTAAGTATGTGTCTGTGCTTTCTTTCCACAACACCATTTTGTTGTGGAGTGTAAGCACATGAAGTCTGATGAATGATACCACGCTCAATACAAAAATATTTCATTTGATTATTCACAAATTCAGTACCATTATCAGATCTCACAACCTTAATATTAACACTAAATTGATTTAGTAAAATATTCACAAAAGTCTTAAAACAATCAAAAACTTCACTTTTAGATTTCAAAAGAAAAACCCAAGTAGCCCTAGAGAAATCATCCACAATAGTCAGAAAAAACTTAAACCCTTCTACAGAAGAAAGTCTATAAGGATCCCAAACATCTAAGTGAATTAATTCACCTAACTGAGTTGAACAATGTTGACTAAGAGAGAATGACTCTCTAGTCTGTTTAGCCTTATGACAAACATCACAAGGGGGAAGAGACTCATTTCCTAGTTTCAGTTTATCTTTTAAAGTGTTTAAAGCCTAGTCAACAAGATGACCAAGTCTGCTATGCTAGGTTAACTTTGAGACACAACACTTAGAATTAGTTAGATTGACTGAATTACCTGAGGGAACATGATCTAGATAATATAGCCCCCCAGATTCTCTACCATTCTCCACCATCTTCTTTGATAGTGAATCCTGAATTTTACAATTATGTTCAGAAAAAATAACTTCACATCCATTATCCCTACATAGTTTATGTACAGACAAAAGATTAACATTAAAGTTTGGCACAGCAAAGACATCAAATAAAGTAAGATTAGAGGACAACTGAACATTCCCAATCTTATTTATTTGTGCAGAAGAACCATTAGGATGTTTTACAAGTAGATTAAGTCTAGACACATCCACAGTGTCTTGGAGTTGTGATTCTGAGGCTATCATATGTTGATTTGCCCCAGAATCAACAATCCAACTTTGAGGTTTATTTAAACTAACAAAATAATTAAAACAGTATGTTGATGTACCTGCCATATTTGCAGCAGCAGATACATCCTCACTAGCAGAATTCTCATTTATGAGACGAAGAAATTTTGAATACTGTTCAGTTGTAAGATAGTGACATTCACTACCATGAACAGACTCAGAAGAAGTTACAGAACTGCTGTTTGGACCAACAGAGGAAGAATTCACAGACACATACTTATTTTGATTATTATTTTCATTCCTTTGTTTAAAATCTTTTGGATATCCTATCAATTTATAACACCTTTCTATTGTATGACCCTTAAGATTACAGTGCTTACACTGTAATCCTTGATTTCTGAATCTATTTTGACCTTGACCTTTTTTAAAATCAGTAACTTTACTATTAATAGACACTTGAGGTTTTGAAGAAATAACAGAACTCAAAGAACCATTCTTTTGAAGAGACTCTTCTCTAGAGAGAATTGAGAAGGTAGTTTTAACATTAGGTAATGGTTCCATTAAGAGAATGTGACTTTTACCTGATTATATACATCATCAAGACCATTTAAAAATTGCATTAATTTCATCATTTTAGAATGATCATTTAGTTGAGTTGCAGCCTCACAAACACATTCAGATAAACTAGTCAACCCATCAAATTCTTTCCATAAGGAATCAAGTTTGTTATAGTAGTCTGAAAGAGAAGAACCACTTTGTTTTAAGGTGTTTATCTGCTAATGGATATTAAAAATTACAGAACCATCAGCCTTATTATAAGTTTCAAACAACTCATCCCAAATGTTTTTAGCATTATCAGAATAAACATGACTAGCATATATTGTTTCAGATATTGACCCTAATAACCAATTACACACAACAGCATTCACACGTTCCCATTTAGATTTTTTAGTTTCATCAGTTTTTTCAACAACAATAGTTCCATCCACAAAACCCAATTTATTTCTGGCCTTAAGGCCTCTAGTCATTGCACTACGCCATAATCGAAAATTTTCATTACCAGTCAATTTAATTGTTATTATAGAGGTAACTGCATTATCAGACGGATGTATATACAAAGGATCATCAAAGTCAACAGGAGAATCCTTAGGTACACCACTTCCCTCAGGAGTATCTCCAGCCATAGCAGATCACAAACAGATATACCAATCAAAGAAGAAACAAGTAATGAATAATAAAAAAACAAAAAACAACACTTGTGTTGGCTTAAAGTCCAGATGGTCACCACAGTTTGTCGGGGCCCAAGACAACCAAACACAAGGTGAACAAGAAAACAGAATCAATCAACAATTAACTGATGTACTCAAGACACCAGGTTCTCCCACGACTACTACTACAAGAAAAGAGAAGAAGGGAACAAGAAAACCTCACAGTGCATAAGGCAATTTGTTTGTTAAAAAAAATCGACTCCCTGAACCTTTTACTCAAAGGGTTTATCCGTGATGAAATCCGACCCCAAAGAGAAGATTAGAGGGATTAATCGATGACTTCGATCGATGACTTTCAGACTCACTCAAATCTTCGCACCAACAGGAAACACAATCTGCAGGAACAACAAAAAATTATCGCAGTACCAGGATCTCATAAAAGAACTATGAAATAGGGTAAACAGAAACGAAACCCTAAATCTAAACAAAGTAAATCAAAAAATAGGTTAATCAAACACAAGGACTAACCTTATGCGGAAAGATGAACATCGATGACAACAGATCGCAACAACGAGCACCAGATGATACGTCAAGAACAGGAACGACGAGCCTTGAGCTCTGATACCATTTTAAAAAAAAAACACAAACACATATTTCCCAAAATCTTCATTCCTTTTATCATTTGAGGACAAAGAAACAGAAGGTTTTCAAGAACTTACAATGAAACCTCACTACAAAAAATCCTATTCTACTCTCATAACACTTCACTCAAACCCTAATCTAAAATGATAATCTGAAGATAAAAGAACAAGTTACAATCTATCTGAATACTAAGAATGATCAGGAAAATACAACAGATCAGCTGTTAGATCTTTAGATCTATCTGAAAACCCTAACTGTAAGAGAGCTTATTACGAGAGAAAAATATCTGATCATCCCAATACACTCTCTCTCTCTCCTCTTATATATCCCAACCACAGAAATGGATCCAACCTGAATATCTTTTGACCCATTTCAGATCCTCGTGTGTATCAACCTGCACTTACTTATACTCATACGAATACATGACTTGTACACTTTTACTTTTATACAGAAATAAATATGAGGTTGTACTTATTCACAATATTTTCAACAAAAAGTGGTATTAATGAGTAGATAAATACCAACCTTAGAAGCCCAAAAAAGATAAACGAGTAACTAACTAATATTTATACAAACTTATAAAAATAGTCCCCACGGTTTGCCAAAGGTTATAAAGTCAGTCCCAATTAATTTTTTTTATGCAGATGGTCATTGTGGTTTGCAAAACTTGCACGGATGGCCCTTTTTACTAACTTTGTTAGTTTTCATCCGTTAGGCACTAAATTCGTAAGAACATTTTCGCATTTTCAAGTATAAAGGAACTGAATTCATAACATTTGATAAACCACATGGACATTTTTGTAATTTATCTTAAAATAATATAAATGATAGAAAATGAAGGGAGAAGGATTCAAATATAGGACATCCTTCCCTCTTCCTTAAACAACCAAAACATTACCCAACTAGGCTAAAGTCATACTTGTTTTATATTTTCGAAAACTAATTAATATTATCTACAAATCGTAAATAAATTAATAATAATAAATTAAAAAAGCATATTTTTATAAATTTTTTTAATAAAACAAAATATATTTTTAGTGTATTGTACAAAAATTACAAACAATTTATATGTTTCTTTTATGTATTTGTTTTACGTAAAATATGTGCTTTTATGTATTTTTAAAAAATACGTTTTTGTATAATATGTTATTACATTGTTATGATCCTAAAACATATTTTTATGTTTTAATATAAAAATAAATAAATAAATTTTTGTTTTTCTTTCAAATAGAAAAAAAAAAGTTTTTTTCGTATTTATTTTATGTACAATATGTTTTTTTATATATTTAAAAAATATGTTTTCGTGTAAAATGTGATTACATTGTTATAATTTGAAAATATACTTTTAAATAAATAAAAAAACGTAATCTTAAAAAAACATTATTAAAAAGTTTGTTGTATATATTTATTAAATGTGAAGTAAGTTTTTTATGTATTTAAAAAATATATTTTCACATAATATGTTATTACGTTGTTATAATCATAAAATATACTTTTACGTTATCATAATGTCTTTAGTTGATTTAAAACGAATATACAAGTACTTTTACGTAAAAATGTTAACGTAATAGTATATTATAGAAAAACGCATTTTTATGTTATGTTAACGGCTGTAGCTTATTTTACGTAATATATATGCCGTTTTGCTTTGATCCTAAAATATATATTAATACGTTATGTTTTAGGATCATAACAATGTAATAACATACAATACAAAAATGTATTTTGTTTATATATTTAAAAAATATGTTTTCGTACAATATATTATTACGTTTTTCTAGGTATTTAAAAGTATATTTTCGGATTATAACAATGTAATAACATATTATATGAAAACATATTTTTTAAATATATAAAAAGCATATTTTACATAAAATAAATACATTAAAAAAATCTTTTTTTCTACATAAAGCTAATATATATATATATATATATATATATATATATATATATATATATATATATATATATATATATATTATAATAAAAATATTTTTTAGAATCATAGCAAGATAATAACATATTATATGAAAACATATTTTTTTAATACATAAAATTTTTACGTAAAACAAATATGTAAAAAATACATATAAATTCTTTGTAATTTTTTTACGCTAAAAATATATTTAGGTGTATTAAAAAAAGTTATAATTTGTTTTTTTTAATTTATTATTATTAATTTATTTATGATTCGTAGATAATATTAACTAGTTTTCGAAAATATAATACAAATGTGACTCTAGCCTAGTTGGCTAAGGCTTTTGTAAGGAAGATGAGGACTAGGTCCCAAGTTCATATCCTACTCTTCTCATTTATATTTGAAAGATAAAAATCTCCTTACAAATTCAATTCCTAATACTAATAGAGATAGTAAAAAAGGTCATTTGTGCAAGTTTTGCAAACTATAAGGACCATTGCATAAAAAAATTAAAAGATACTGACTTTTAGCAAACCACAAGGAAGGTTTTTGTAATTTTGTCTAATACTTATATAGTTATATTATATGGAAGCAATTTTAGAAGGGAAACCCAAAAAATAGCACAATTCTTATTCAAAGAACGGGTTCAACAACATATACACACCAAATCACCGATGTAAAAGCTCTCAAAACTTATACATACAACTAACTACTCAACTACTTTATTGAACAAGACAAGCGGTAGTTGATTCAAAATATTGTATCACATCCTCAAGATCATTAACTTATCATCTTATACGATCCTTCCTGAGCCTACTTATGCCAAACTGCATACTGGTGCCCATGTGCCACCAGTTTCCACTCAGAACCAGTGGGACACCATGAATCACCGCCGATTTTCATACACAGTTTCTCTCCAATTATGGCTGCATAAAGATTAGCCTTAGCTTCAAGAATCCTAATGGAGGATCGACTCTGTATGTCTTGCTCCTTGCGCACATTTATCTGCATATTTGTTTCAATGTAAGATAAAGGGCAATAATGGAAAAAAAATAATAATAATAATGGCACTCATTTGAATAGCAACTTACCAACTTCACAATTTGGTCGTGCATGGAACTGCCCCAGTCGTAAAAATGGTCATAAAAGATCGATGGTATTCCAGGATGCGTGAGTATATAAGCATATCCCTGAATAATGTCATCAAGTTAGAGTCAATGATTTATGAAAACATGTAAATTATATTACCAAAAAAAAAAATGTACCTCCATGACATGATTCGAAGGGAATGGCCAATGACCCTGCAACATTTGTACAATAAATTTGTTTATGTGATTGTAACAATTTATCATATAGTGAATTTTTCTACTCTCTGGTTTTGGAGTTTTCCATGTTGAATTTCTCCATTATTTTTCATTGGGCGGGTTGTTGGGAATCTTTGAGGTCATTTCCCCAACAGAAAAGGTGTTTGAATAATGGCAAAATGGTCAAATCACAAAGTTAATGGAGTTTGAGCAGGGGCATGAAATCGATTAAAGGCTGCATGCAAACAATACTATGATGAAATCCACTAATTCTTGAAAAATTAAAATTGTATACCTGAGTGGATCCAGTGTCATGATTATCAAGGAAAGTTACAGCTCTTGAAGGCCACCATCCCATGACACCTGGCGGCTTCCCTTGTGCATCACGTAAACGCCAAAGTTGCCCCTTAACAGCTTCCTGCATGGAAAGATGAAAGTTTCAAAAGGTTAAACACTAATGTACAACTTTTCATGCATATAATACAACTCACTTTACCTGAAGGATTCCTTTTGTGGTGAAGTCAAATGCTGTAGAAAGTTGCCCTGTGCCATCAATCCAGTTGATTATACGCTGCCTATGACTATCTGTAATTAAAATTAGTCAGAAACAAAAAATATGTTAAGTTAATCATAAAAACTTTCTCCAATAATATTAAAAATTTAGAAGAATATAAAAGTTTAAAACAAAAAAAAAAAAAAAAAAGTTGCATTTTATTCAATTTATTCACCTTGGTTATAATCAAGGTAGGTTCCTTTGTAGTTGCATGAGTCCCAATATTCTCCAACACTAAATATTGGTTTTGCACCCTCGATGTATTCTTTCACATATTTTGCAGAATAACTACATGAAAAATTAGTAAACTACAATTAATAATGATAAATTTTTCAATAAAACTTTATAAAATATAAAACTCAAGACCCTATAAAACATTACCCTCTTGCAAAGTCAAAACGAAAATCTTGAAAACCAACAGTGTAACGTAGCCATTTTAGCCAACCAATAAGGTCTTTTCTAACAAAGTCTTGTGTATGATCAATATTTGGAACTCCATTAAAGTTGTCTCCTGTGCTCCTGTTACCCTGTATGAAAAGAGTAAATGACCATTTTACCCTTTGTATAATGAATTATTCTGGTAAGCTATACGTGAGTTTTTCTATTTTACTTAATACAAGACATGATTAAAAAAAGTTAGCAACAAGGGTTTTCCCCATTAAATACTAACTTTTTTGCAAATAATACCTTGTTTCCTGTGTTATTTTCTCAAATACTTTTTAAACATCATTTATCCAGATAATTTTAATTTTATTTCTAGTGTGGTGGTTTGAGGTGATAAGATACATACAAGTCCACCAGTGCAAGAAGTAACAGCGCGTTCATCCCAAGACAATGGAATCCAATCATAGCGGTTATATTTACCACCATGCCCTTGAGTAGTCCCAACACGATGATTGATAACTATGTCAGCCATTGGTCGAATATTATACTGCTTCATTTTTTTTAATAAATCTTTAAGCAAAGCCTCAGAACCATACGAAGAGTTGAGAGAATATAGGTTTTGTGGAAGGTAGCCTGTGAAAAGTTACGAAAAAAAAATTCAAAAAGTAACAATATATCTCTACGGTCTGTTTGAGATTGCTCTGATACCATATTAGATATATATAAAGTCCTTGATTTTAACTGATATTATACAAATATACATATAGTTTTTAGATTTGAAAATTTACAAACCTTCAGGAGAAAACGAATTAGTTGGTGGGGGTAACCAAGCTGATGTGATCCCGGATTTTGCCATATCGGGTACTTTTTGTTCTAAATTTCTCCACCAATCATGTTTACGCGACTCCCAGTTGAAAGCCTGAGAATTTAACAGAGTTTGCATAAAAAGATATGCTAATTTGTGTCATGTCATCATAATAGTATGTAGATATTTGAAAGTACATGGTCATAATAAGGGATAATTTGAAAGTACAATGGTGTAGTAAGAAACTAGTAAAATACAATGTTATGAATACAATCAGTTGTATTGGAAAACTATACACGCGTAGTTACCTGAAGTAAGATTTCTCTTCCATTGCGTATCACTGCCAAATTGAAGATATGTTAAAGAAACTTTTTAAAGAAGAAAGATATGTTAATTTGCAGGCAATAGAGCATACCAATTTGTGTTTCTTGAATACCATCATTGTCCTATAATCAAAAGCAAAAAAGGTAATGAGAAAAAGAAGCAAAAAAGATATTTTTAAAATGAATATTAACTTTATAAGTGTCAATTAATTACTAAAAAAGATGAAACATAAATTGAAGAAATTGAAGTAGGATGCTTACAGTTCCCAGGAAACCCATCTTGTATCACTTACAAATTACTTTATGAGACTTGATCAATAAAAATGTACAAGAAAAATATCCTGCATCCATTACGAAACTTGTTATAGGACTTGTGCACAATTTGAAGATCGATAAACAAAAAGAGTTTGAAGATCGATAAACAAAAAGAGTTTGAAGATCGATAAACAAAAAGAAGATACAAGTAAAGTATCCTAGAAAATTGAGTTGAAAAGCACATCGTAAGAATAATGATGAAATCGACAAATTACAGAAGTTGGTGAACGATGAGAGTAAGTGAAAAGATTGAGAAATTACCTGAATCCAAATCAAGTGGTATTACGAGCCCTAGCAAATTCAAATTGCAGTGAACCCCAATACTACTGTGCATTACAAACCTCAGGCCATGATCGTATTTATAGGAAGGATGAAACGCAAACGAGTAAAACGCGATTGATTCTTCACAACTGTAATGAAAATTTTCCATCCACAACAAAAGGGGATTCGAGTTGAAATTAGGAGGAGGAGAAGATTCGTGTTATCAGGGATTGGGGTGAAATTTAAAGAGATTGTAAGCAATTTGCAGATGTTGAGCTTTTGGGATTCGATCGTCTTTCGTTTTTGAGAGGGAATGTTGGCTCCACAATGAATATGAACTCTTCTTTTTACCTCATCACACGTACAAGAATATATACAAGTCCATTCTTTTTCGTTTTAACACTCAATTTTCATTTTAAAATAGTTGCTAATATTCATCCATGATTCCAAAAAACTACATTTTAAAGATTCGTTAAGTCATTATATATTTTGATTTTACTACGTATTAATAAGAACCATATTATTTAGTTTGCTAATATTCATCCATGATTCCAAAAGACTACATTTTAAAGAGTCGTCAAGTCATTATATATTTTGTTTTTACTACATATTAAACCATATTATTTAGTTGTAATCATGGAGTTTTGTGGTTTGTCATAATAGAAAGTTGTAGTTATGAAGTTTTGTCGTTTGTACTAATAGAAAGTCTTATATAACAACTGTGTGTGTGTGTGGGGGGGGGGGGGGGGGGGGGGGGGGGCTTCTGACCCTTATAACGCTCCATCCCTTACAGTACAGGACCGGTTTAGTTCAGGTAATATAGGTTCAAGTTCGAATATTAACGGAAAAACATATACACTATGCGTTTGAACCGAATAGTTTGGTACTTTTTTTTAATATAAGGTGGTAGCTTGGTCCTTTTTAAAAAAAATTTAAGGTGTTATTTGAAAATGAGGTAAACAGTTGTTAGATATGCATCTTCTTTCACATAAATAGATCTCTTACTTTCCTATCCTAGTTGAAAATAGTTGTCTGCTTTTGGAGATTTGATAAACGAAAACCCTATAAGCATAAAAATCATTACAAATAAACAACAAACAAAGGTGCATGTAGACATCAATGATTTAAGATAGTAATGGAAATGTTTTATAGGAAAGCAAGTTTCGATGGCAGGAAAAGGGACTAAGGGTCTAAAAATAACGACATTGGCTCGAATTTGCTAATCATATTGATTGTAAAAGTTGTAATTTTCGTAAGAAAAGTTTTACAAGTATAAGAAAAAATGACTCTTCAATTTCCGGTTCTGATTCATTTATAATCAGTTATCTAGGTAAACTGGACCGAAATACCCGATAACCGAATAAGTTTAAAATACATAACTGAGAACCATTCAGTTTGAATCTAGTTCCAGTTTGGATATTCGATCCAAACGTTCATCCATAGTTACAAGTTGTAAAATTGTGGAAATTTTGATTTAAGATATAAGTTAAAGAAAATGTTGAGTGGTTGTTATTAATACGCATATGAATATACATTGCGGTGAACAATGATTAATTGCAAAAATAATAATAATAATAATTTATAAGTAAAAAAAATATATAGGGAAAAATAAAGATCACTAAAAACCAAAGAATAATAAACTTTATGTACTTTATTAGATAATTAAAATTCAACTATCAGAAAAACAACAAAATGACCTATCACCTTACATCGTTGACAATTCTTTCTTATCTACTCTATTATGTTCTCGCTGCATTCTAGATTCAACATATACACTTTACTTTTTTTTTCGCATTACATTGATCAACACAAGTAGCTTAACATCATTATCCCATATTGTCTTTATTCTTTGATGTCTTAGAATCTTGGTATCCATGACTCCGTACAAACAAATTACAAATGTATTCATCAGAACCGATTCCCGTTTCCACCATGCATTTCGATTGGTCACTTTTTGAGACTTGTTATTTTCACTTTGTCATTTACTTGTATCTATATACTAGTACAATTAGAGATTATATTCGTTTCTATCCACAAATGTTTGCATTTTATTACGTAGATAAATTAAATTAAAGTTATTGTAATTGATTTTAATGTCATCAAGCATTTTAGGCAATAGGAACTATGAGTATTGAATGGGATCAATAGCATGATTAAACTAAAACATAGTAGGATGTCAAATTGACATACAATGGGTTTAGAGTTCACTATTCATTGAATTATTGAATGATAAAAAATAAAAAATAAAAAAAAATTGAATTTTAAAAAAAAATGTTCCATATATAAAACTTTATAGAGTTCAATAGATTAACAGAAATCAAATGATAGTTATATAATAAGTAAAATACTAATGTGACTGTTCATTAAATTTAAAAGACATACCATGATTTCTAACGATTAATATATTCAATATTTGCTTATTTCATACAACGAATTTAATTAAAAAACAAAAAACAGCCAATTGCATCATAAATTGAAGAGATCATCTTGATTAAATCATCAAAATTTGGCATCACAACCGATACAAAATTCATTTCTTTACTTCAGCAGCCTTGATGATGTCAATAAACTCAGGCTACAACATCAAGCATAAAACATGTTAGAAAAAAAAAAATTAATTAATTAATTTAGACACGTGTCAAATAGAGCAACAAGAATGAATATAAATAACAATATTGTTTACCTTAAGAGAAGCTCCACCAACTAAAAAACCATCGAGATCATTTTGTCCTGCCAATTCCTTGCAATTGGAACCATTTACAGATCCTGTAAATTAAAATCCAGAATCTATTAACAGTAATTTTTACGTTATTATAATAAATTTCATCGTGTTTTAAGTTGATCCATAAGTTATTGTTTTATTACAAATTATCATGTGTAACATAACATAAGCATCATAAACATACCTCCATATATAATCCTAGTTTTAGCAGCAACTTCAGCCTTAATGTTTGTTTCAAGCCATTTCCTTAATTCCGCATGTACCTTTTATGCCAATATTAACAATCCCATGTTAAAGACAATTATTCACTATCGATCTTTTATTTGTGTAAAAGACATAAATACCCTCCTACTTACTTCTTGAGCCTGAGCTGGGGTAGCAACCTTTCCGGTTCCAATAGCCCAAACTGGCTCATAAGCCAGGACAACATTATCCCAGTTTTTTATCTTATCTGAAAATTTTAAAAAAAAAAAAAAAAAAAGATATTCATGAAAATGATAGATGTTTGTTACTTTCACATTGTAAAAAACGATTAAGCAATTTAAAAATGAAAAATAAAACATATAATAATTTCCAAATCACCTGCAATTGCCTTAGTTTGTTCAGCAACAACTTTCATAGTTGTTCCAGCTTCCCGCTCTTGAAGAGTCTCCCCAACACAAGCAATCACCTTCAAGCCTTGAGAAAGCGCATACGCAACTTTGTCTCCAACAAACTGATAAAAAAAAAAAAAAAGTAATTTGGAAAAGTTAAATGTAAATCATAATCCTATTAACGTCTTCATTATCAAATGGGGATAAAGAAATTATTTAATTAAAAAAAAAGGACCTCGTTTGATTCGTTCATTAGAGCTCTCCTTTCAGAGTGACCAACGATAACCCAAGGGATGCCCAAGTTCAGAAGCATCTCTGCGCTGAATATACAAAAAAAGGGATAGGTCTAATAGATTAATGAATGATTTTGAGGAGATTGATTAAATGTAAAGAAATATACTTATATACCTAATTTCACCGGTGAATGCACCTCCTTTTTTAACCCAACAATTTTGAGCAGCGATATGAAATTCAGGCTTCAGTTCGCTTTTAACAGAGGGGATAAAGACAAAAGGAGGGCTCACCACAATCTCTGAAAATGGAAAATGGTTGAGTTTGAGATATCAAACATGAAAACAGAATGTATATATCTTATCAAAATCCAAAGAGGAATGAATTCATAAGCATTTGTAATGAAATCAGAACATGGTATTGTTTAGGGTTTACCTACAACATCTTTAGATGGCACTTGAGCAGAATTAAGTATTGACACAATCTTCTTAACCTCCTCCGAGGTTCCATTCTACAATAAAAAGATGGTTAGATCAATCTCCTTAATCATCATATCAATAGAAGGAGGAAGCTAATCCTTGAAGGCTAGCACGATAATGAATACATTTATTCGTGTGATTGATTTTCCTTCAAATCGATGAAATTAAGTTTCAGAATCCATTGAAAACAATCGAAGAGAAGAATAAATCAATCCTCAAACGATTACATATTCGAAATGATCAAATGATTGACAAAATCAACACGAGTGAGATGATACAACTGTTCATTCAAAACAGGCTCTTATTAGATAAACAACAAGCAATTGCTTATTATGCAATGGAAGATTAAACAGATATTGACAAAGAAACGCAACACAAATCAATAGAAGATATACGTCAAATGATCGAGATATACAAATTGCGACTCACGAATCGAAATCGCAATGGATACTTACGCATTTCCAGTTGCCGCCGACGAAGAATAATCGTCCCATTTTCGAACAAAAACTTTCACAGCAAGAAAAATCTTCTCCAATTGGCTTTTCGATAAATGGTACGAGATGGATCACAGTATTATTATGGAAGTGGTTTTCTCCGATTAATATGTATGGAAAGTAGATTTTAACGGATCACAGACTAATTATATTTGACGAATTACAAGAATGAAAATAAAATTAAAGCCGTTACGTTTTTTATGCTTTTATAAATATAGATCTTACTTCACGTAAATTACCAATAATATTTAACACAATATCTTATATATTATCTTATGTGTATTAACCTATTCCAAAATTTATGTGAATGATTCTCCAAAGTGGTTTTGTATGCTTAAAGGTGTGGTTTTTCCAATGAATGAGTTTTGCGGTTTTGTCATGCAATGCAATTTTGGTTTTGTCCTGCAATTTTGGTTTTAATAGTGCGGTTTCGATTTTAAATCGATACTATGGTGCTTAAAACCCTAGCAAAATGAAACCATAAATATTTGGTTTTGCTAAAATTTTGAAACTTAGAGTGAAACTATGACATTGTGCCAATAAAATGGATTACTTATTACTCTTTGAATAATTAAAGTCGTGGGACCAAACACGTATGTTGATAATAAGTGTAGGGACCATTGTTGGAATACACTATTTATCAAGGACTAATTTTGAGATTAAGGTTAGATTCCAACATTCACACTTATACAAGTCACTAAGTCAGTATCTAACTATTCGACCTAATCCATTAAGATGCGCCAATCATCTCTATTCTCTATTTTACAATCTACACGTCGTCATTTTACAGGCCGGAAGGCAGTCGGAGAGATGAGCCTGACTGGTTTGCCTCTGGGTACCAACAGCGACCTGAAAACCAATAGACATGAGCACCCTTTTAACTTCCCCAGTTCTTCAAATCGATCACTACCATGTCTATCAAATGAAGATCTACCTCAAGGTAAATTCTTCCAACAAATCTCTTGTGTATGAACTTCTATTCGAACAGATATCGGAAGATCGAACCATTTAAAATATAAAATCGCTATATTTAAACCAATTTATGATCCGATTAGGCGATTACGTTCCGTGTTTTGAACAATTCCTATATTTTGTGCTTATCAGTTGTAGATGGAAATAGAATGATGCGAGGGTATGTTGTTGCTTTATTTGGAAAACATGAAGCTTATGGGCTATTGCGGTTCGTGAATTGGGTTCTCTTGAAATGCGTTTTAGTTTGGGTTCTCTTGAAGTATATTGAAGCTGATACCCTTTGTAAGTATTCTGCATTAGGAGATAGTTATCATTACAAGTTCTTGTTTTCATCATAATTTCTTTGCATTTCTTTTCTCCATTATTGTTGACAAAATATCGATGATATTTTTAGGTGGAAAAGAGAGCAACAAGATTTGTGTTCCTCACCAATCATGCTTGGATTCAAGTGTTTGGTATTAGTTAAATATGCAAACAAAGTAATTTGCAAAAAACTATTTTACAAAAAGAGGACTTGGAACTTCAGAATAGGACAAACTAGATCATATTCTGTTTAGCAACTCAAGAAGGAAACCTCAAATTGGCTAAGATTATGACATATATAATATAATAAGCTCGTAATCGGTTAATCATAAATGATGCTACTTTTCTTTATTGGAAGCCAGGATCGGAGGAAGTATCTATTTAATGTTTTACGATATGTTGTTTGGAGCCCTGACCTCAAACAAGCACTTGTTCTCTTGAAATGCGTTGTATTGTTGTATTTTAATTAGTGGTTGTAGTTTGATGTTGCTCAACAATAAAATTGTTGTATGTTTGAGAAAAGTGTCTGTTTAGTAACTATTTTTATTGAAGTTGTCGTGTTGTTGATTGTGATGTTCTTTGTATATATAGTATATGTTATACCCATAAAAATTCATTTGTTTAAAATGGAAAAAACTGGTGAACAATGTTCTATTTTAGCAACAACCCCACCCACATAGTCAGATGGTTAATAGACCGTTTGATAGTTGTTGGTTGGGTAACTAAAATCATATTGTTTCATTATATTTTTGACTAACTGTGGTGATTTATGAAAAATGTCTATGTTACCCGAATATTGTCTCGTGTATCTGGTAAAATTAATTATATTCCACTTAAGAGTACAAAGGAATTAGAATAAAAATGAAGTTTGTTCTACCTTTGACATTGTGAAAACAATCTTTGACCCATCGAAACAATACACTATTAAAGCTTCGTATATCACCAATTCTTTTGTCATCTTCACTTTCAATGCATTAATCACAAAGCAAATTTTCACTGTGCTCATTCTTTCTTTGCAATTTCGAATCGCACACTTGAAGATCGGAACTTCAAGGCTTCACTCAGGCGATCGTTGGAACGAATACGTCTTCGTTATTGACCAAAAACATCGTTAACATCCAAACTAACCATCTTCAAAAATGTCTTGAGCAAAAATTCAACACCATAATCGAACATATCTTCCAATTTTTAGATTATCAAATTCAAAATTATCAAATCAAAGCTCATACCATAACTGAAGTCTTTGTTTTTGTGGAGCGAAGATTAGGGCATAATGGAAAATCGATTGTAGAAATTAAATTAAAGACCTTACAAAAATCGATTGCAATTGAAGAAGTTTTAAATATTATGAAGATTGGAGAGACAAGGGTATCACAAATCGGTTGCAAGCCTTACCAATGGAGATGGAGGATAAGGGCGACGATAGATGATCTACGATGGAGTATGTGAGTCGTCCGGGTTGCGTTGCTGGGTAAATAGGGGCAAAACATGTCTTTTCCTCGGTCATCTATTTTTTTGGCGAACTAAATTAGTAACAATTATGGACCGAGTCAAATAAATGGACTGGGTCAGACACAATTATGGACTGGATCAAATAAATAGGCTGGGTCAGACACAATATTCACAAATCAAACGTAATTATGGATCGGGTCAGATAAATGGGTTGGACCAGACACAATATTCACAAATCAAACCTCTGACATCAGATGTTTTCGTCTGACCGGACCGGGTTAGCACCAAATCAAACAACCCCTAAATTGGCTAACCGAAGGTAGATGTTGTCTAAGAAGCAATTAATTAGAGTTAATGTTATAAATCCGTAATGAGTTATTTGTTATTTTTTTTAACAAATCATTATTGTTTTGCATAAAAATGCCAACAACGTAAACATTTTTTTTCAATAAAATGTTATTAAAATAAGGATTTCTGATGGTTTTTAACAAAATGTCCAATTGCTTATCTTTTAATTGTATTGTTATTTAAAACAATTATGTTTTTTTAAATATCCAAAATAGTTTGTTATCCATTTATTAATATTTTGTTATCTATTTATCTATTTATCTATTTATGATATTAACATTTTTATTAATATTCTTGCTTTTAGCCGGGTAATATATAAATTACAAGAAATTACAAAATAAAATAAAAATGTTGAAAAAATACATCGGTTCAAACATATTATATTACAATAACTAGGCAAATTTGAAAGTCCTAGCATGCCCCAATGTCATCATATATTACATAAGAAATCAATGTTTAGATAAATTTGTTATAGTTGGTTTGGATAGACTGAGGACATAAAGGTTGCATAGTAGAAGTGGTCCATTAAATCACAAACTGGGCAAAATGTATCATTGTTGTACTTTAGAATGGGGAGACCACGATCAAGTTTTTCAGTGACCAGGTTATTAATATACCGGAAGTTCATATGAACTAGCTTGCGATGTCATAACCAACTAACTTTGGATAGAAAACAAAACTGCAGTTTGCCAATGATCAGTAAGACATCCAAATGATACATTTTCCCTTCGTATTTGGATTTGATCAATCATGTGCTTCTATCACTCTTCATTATGTAATAATTTAACCCTATGACCAGCTTTATATAGTTAGCCCACGTTGATTAAGTTATGCTTGAGGCCTTCTACGTAAGCAACCTTTTGAATTGAGAAATTTCTCGTGGTCAATACACTGTATCCCCTGATGATTCCATTGGCGTTGTTTTCGAACGTGACATTTCCACCGTTACAGATAGGCCTAAAGTTGCAAAGGTATTCTAGCCCTCTAATCATGTGTAAGGAGCAGACACTATCAATTAACCACTCATTTTCTTGTTTCTTCTTGCACATTGTCTGAGAATTTAAACGGTTAGTTTGGACACTCAAACACGTTTGGAGCCCGGAGTCACATGTGAGACTTTCTTGCAAGATGTATGCACGTGAGTTGTAGGAACAATTTTTGTGTTAGTTTGAAGACCTACTCCTAGGTGGTTAGTAACTTTTGAAATGTTACGAGATTGGATGGGATGCAGCCTTTTCATTGGATAAAATCAGAACGGGAGATTTTTCTCATTTATCGAGACACCAAATTGGGTCAACTTATAAAGCATATGCCTACTTAATTGTCCATAACACCATTGTCATCTCAAAGTAGAGAAGCTACAAAAATCATATATGGTCGAATAACCAAATCATAATCCAGAGGTTTATGATTTGGTTATTCGGTCATCGATGATTTTTGTAACTTCTTTATTTTTTAGCTTATAAGATGGCAAATTCCAAATAATTCTATAAATGTTATTTTGCGGCTGTGAAATTTTTTGATATATGAGCCTACCCTGTAATAGGTAAATCCTAAAAATAAGTACTTGTTGCCTATCTTTATGGAATGTCTAGAGTTCCTTCTTAATTTCCTATAGTTGGTGTTGGAATGTAAAAAGTAGCAATGTAAATTAATTAATCAAATATCATTTGTTTACCCATATGAATTAGCAAAAACATGTATTGTCAATAATAATAAAATCATTATTAATTTTAAAAAAAAAAAAGTTAAAATGAAACATTTCAAGTTTAATATAATAGATGATATAATATGATATTTGATATAATTTAACAAGTTACAATTCATGACGCTAACTTGTTTTTCAGCATTAGATGTTATTAGGGGTGTTCACGGGTCGGATCGGTTCGGATAGTAATAAAATTATCAACCATGACCACGGGGCGGGTACCTCATGCGCACTAACCGAAACCAAACCGTATTGACAAAAAAACCGAACCGAACCGAACCGTATGAAAGCGGGTAACCACGGTTCGGTTCACTGGTACCCGCTAAAATATAAAAAAATAAATTCAATTGAAACTACAACCTCCATTTTAGTTATCTCTTTCTTAAAATTAGTAAGTCAAAGAGTTTACAAAAAACATAATGAAGTTTAAAAAACGTAATGAGTTCAAATATCATACATTATAATTTGTATAATAAATACAATAATAAAAATAACAAGAAAATCAAATGAACATAGAATAACAAAATTGGAGTTGTCGATATGGATTTTTGTTTAGGTTATTGGACTCGTAGATCAATCAAAACAATACTAATGAAATAATACTTTTTTTGCTTTATATATATATATATATATATATATATATATATATATATATATATATATATATATATATATATATATATATATATAATCAAACGGTTCGGTTCGGGTAACCGCGGATACCTAGATATGAAAACCAAAAACCGACCCGTTGATATCCAGTTTTTTCGGTTTCGGTTTTTTTCGGTTACGGTTTTTTTCGGTTACGGTTTTTTCGGTTTCGGAGTGGCCGGTTCGGCTCGGTTTTTCGGTTTTACGGTTTTTTTGCACACCCCTAGATGTTATTTGTACACTTGAATATTAATAAATTTTTTAGGGCATATATTAATTGTTTTTGCGAAAAAGCTAATATTATTGAATATATTCGAGATCAGTGGCGGGGTTTCAATATTTCATTTGGGGGGCCAAAAATATAATTTGTATAAAAATATAAATTTTTTAGCCCTATGAAAGATCTGCTGCCCCTATTCGAGATTGAGATTGTTTTGTTTAAAATTTTAAACTTTTTTGAGTAATTTGAACATTCAATTTTAATTGTTTTCAAGCTATGCTAAACTTAAATATTATTTATTTCCAGTTAAACTTTTTTAATTGAAATGACAAATATGTACGCAATTTCTTTTCTTTTATCTTATATGATGACTTAAAAAACAAACTCATCAAATACTATCTCACCAGTTTGCACCCTTTGTATTAAATCCCCCAACCCGAAGCAGTGACGAGGCTTGAACTTTTGAGTTGGGGGGGGGGGGGGGGTGAAAGTATAATATGTATAAAAATTAGAGAATAGCAGGGCCACAGTAAATTTTTTTAGTTTTGGGCCTACTATGTAAAATTCGTAATAGTGATGGACTAGTTCTAAAAAAACAGATTTGGTGGTGTGGGGGGGGGGGGGGGGGGGACAGCTCCCCCTCACCTTTAAGAAGATTCTTCCCTGACCCCAAGATCTAATATCCTATGTAACATCCCTCTATGGCACGTATCATAATATTGTCTATTTTGGGCTCCCAACGCGGAAACTTCCCAAGGGGTCACCCATCTCTGGATTGATCTCGCCCAAGCATGCTTAACTGCAGAGTTCATATGGGATTTGCTGCCCTCACGACTTTAAAACGCGTTGTGACAGGGAAAGTATCCACACCCCTTATAAGGAAATGTTTCGTTCTCCTTCCCAACCAATGTAGGATCAGGTGCAACCTACCTTCACCTCCTATTATAGGGTTCGACGTCCCTATCCAACACATTGAGCCGTGCCCTAGCTCTGATACCATTTGAAACATCCCCCCTATGACATGTATCACAATATTGTCCACTTTGGGCTCCTAGCGCGAAAACTTCCCAGGGGATCACCCACCCCTAGATTGCTCTTGCCAAGGCACGCTTAACTACAAAGTTCTTATGGGATCTGCTGCTCTCACAACTTTAAAACGCATTGTGACAGGGAAGGTATCCACACCCCTTATAAGGAAATGTTTCGTTCTCCTTCCCATCCGATGTAGGATCATGTGCAACCCACCGGGACTGAATTATCAATGTTTACCCTCAGTACGGGTCTGGCATACCAACCAGATCCTCAACTCGTATTTGGAATGCTATTGAGCCCTCAGTGTTAGTCTGGAATGCCCCACCCGACCCTCATCTCATATATGGATTTCTCAAATCCCCTCAATCCCTCAGTACGAGTCTGGCATACCTACCGGGTCCTCAGCTCGTATCTGGAATGCTATTGAGCCCTCAGTATGAGTCTGGCATGCCCTAACTGACCCTCAGCTCATATCTGGAATGCTCCAGGGTTTGTTGTCTATAGCACGAAGCAATACAACCTCAACCCAACACAATATGCTGACAAATAACAGATAAACATATAAACAATCTACAGGCAGATCTATAGACCACTATTCATAACACCATCTTATAAACCTGGATACCAATCTAACTGATCATTATTGAACACTAACATACTATCACATAATAGGATAACTAATCCAATGGGTCGGCCTTAGTGCCTTTGACCCAAAAGTACAACGAGAAGAACTCACCCCGACTGTAGAAGCTCACTGAAGAAATCCCTAGCTGCTGCCATGTCGGCTTCCCGAGTTATCAATACCAATTAATACACCTAATTAGCAATTAGGTTCCATGCCATAATCCATAATCCATACTGGGGGGTAAAATGACCATTTTACCCCTGACATAACTGATGGGTTTTGGTCATAAGACATCCTATGCGCTCATACAAACCCTAATGCTTGGATCTAGGTTTCTCTATTGTACATGCTTTAAATCCAAGACTATAAACCCTAATTCTAGCATTCAAATAATCATATTAACATGAGAATAGGTTTATAATGTTACCTTGATTGTTATGTAGCAATAACAATCACAAATCTCCTTGAATTGACTTTGGAAGGCTTAGAGTCACAAGTGCACTCCTCTAATGGTTCACAAACATCATAAGCAAGAGGATGAAGAGGAGAGAGGTTGGAGGCTGCCAAAAACGTGTGTAAACCCTTACAAGAACATTAGCCACGTTTTTTGAGCCTTAAGGGGTCTTTATATAGTTGGGCTATTAGGGTTATCTAACAACGAAACCTTAATTTGGATGCTTAAGCCCTAAGCAACCTATAGACTCCTTTTAATCAAGCCCTTGGACGATTTCCTTATGGGCTTCCCCATAGAATTCGTCCAACCCTTGATACAAGGCAATCCATGGCCCAAATTGCAATTATCCTATAATTACAATTCCAGTCCCTTAAGTTTAATTAATCTCTTTTAGTCACAAAACTAATTACCAATTAATTATTGACTAATATTAATTAAACAATATGATTTCTCCTTTAATATATTATTCCCATAATATATTAATAAATCATATTTAATCCTTACTCTCCATAATTCATCCTATCAAGTTGCTTTGGTGAAGGCAACCCAAAAGGACCATGCACCATCGGATCAAGTACATACCAAAATAGTTATGGACTTAGACACTAATCCAACAGTCTCCCACTTGGATAAGTCTAACAACTATTCTGCGTATGACTTCAGATCCTGATCTGCAATCGTAGCTTTCCAAAGCCGCTGTCAACTCTGATCATATTAGATACGCGTGTCCTTAGATAAGGGATCATATATTCCTCCATTCTAGATATCGTATGAGATATGATTTCAAATCATTCTCTTTGTACTATATCTCGATTTCCGATTTATGACGACAGACTAATTGAACAAATCAAATTAGCCCTAGCCCGGCCGAGCATTTACGTATGTCATCACTAAACCATCGAGGGGCTCAAAGATATCGCTTTTATCCTTCTTTGGATAAAAGGAACGGATAAACTTTGATACAATGCTTGCTTGCACTCACTAACCAAATTACACACAACAATATGTTTCATAACACCAAGTTACTAGTACGTTTACATATTATCAATGTGCAACCGATTCGCAAGATACAACTCACACATCTCGGTTTCAAGAATATAAGATGTTATCGTCTCACCAATCACTCCTAATACAATTCATGGAGTGATCCAAGTGAGCGTGGGTTTAATCCAATGCTCAAATCATATTCATAAGCACTCATGAACGTTGCAGCAAACATTTGCTTATGTCTAATACTCTTTTAGACAATCCACACACCAATTCACGACAATCTTCATTCATATCTACTTCCAACATATGAACGACTGTGGCTCGTTCGAATAATTCGATTATTCTTAATAAACTCAATTATTCTGGAAGTCAAAACATGCAAGGTGAAACACAAGAATAATACTAATCCCATATGGCCTCAAACCTTTGAGTATAAACAAAACACATTTTATTTATCACCATATCGATTACTCATTATTTGTCGTTTCGGGTAATCAACTTTTTACTTGAATTATTACACTTGTCGCATGCTCCTAGCATGCACACAATGTTTACCTATGGTTCTTACTTTTGTGAAATAGACAAATTGAACACATTTCCAATCATTCTCATTTTACAACTCCAAATCCATTTTCTTAAGTGTAAGAATATCAAATTCTTGTTACTTATAGAATATACTAGATTCTAACACTTTATGCTGCGATCCTTTTGTAATGTCACTGCACCAAAGTCTCAAAGACTATTGCCAATGATATTACAAAGTCCTCTATCGGAGATTGTCACAAGACAATTCCTTAGATATGATGTCTCTCTCTCAAAGTACATTCCTTTGAACATCCTTTTGCATAAAAGTTTCTAATCTAGACATAGATTTTCAATATTTACTTCCCAATATGGACACGCTTCCATAATTTCCATATGACAACTCATTCTTAATAGAATCTTATCTATTCGTAATTATGTCGATATTGTCCATCCAATATGGAAACATTTCCATAATTTCCAATACTATACTTCCAACTACTCATAAGCGACCAATCCTCGTCGAACTTTGGATTGTCCTTTGATAGTTGTTTAATTATTTTAGTCAAAACCAATTCTAGTCCCTTTTCCCTCTAAATGCACTAGACATTTGGAAAATTTTAGAATGGTCAAACATTAAAGCATTTGCAATCGATCCTATACCCGAAGCGTATGGGACACGACGCACAATGTTTTATTTGCTATGTTCTCAAAATTCGAATTGTGAAGAGGAATGCCGTAATCATAATCGAAATTTTAAGAACACACTATGTACCCTTGACTAAATTTATTAACATTCCACAACCTAATCCTTTAGATTTGAAATGAAGCATAATATTCTCTCCCTTAATTATAGCAAAACAACCTTTCAACTCTTACAACTTTGCAAAGTATGACTCTTGTTTTCTATAATTAATATTGCCAACTATGCAATACGTGCCTTAATAATCATAACATTTATGCTCCCACTATCATGATGATTATTATAAAACATAACACTTATGCTCCCACTAGCTTCGACATGTATTCATAAACATCTTAACTTTCAGAAAAACAATACTTATTGAATTTCTTAAGTTCATGTTTCTAATACTTAGTGCTTTGATAATCTTTTATCAAGACTTCTTGAACTTATACACCTTTTCCTTCGATAGTTCATATGTGTGTCTTAACAATTAAGACTAATTGCCAAACCTCACAATTCAAATTATGGAAAGGGATGTCGTAACCATGATCGAATTCGAGAATGCAATTTTACAATCAATATCTTTTAAAATCTTTCTTAGTGAAAGCATTTCCTCACAATCATTTTCATGAAGGAGGAAATCTTATGACACTTAGATTTAAACGGTGTATGTGTTCCTATCCATGTAAATTTGTTAAAACCAAAGTTTACGACAAATTCAAACTCATATGGATCGAACTTCTTTAATCTTGATTTCTTGCCTTATGGTAGTACAACTGCCCACCACGTCTTCCAAGTAGTTAAGCAGCTCACCTTTTCCTATCAATGTACTTTCCATTGATCAAGGTCCTTGCCTTTTATGCATTCAAATGAGAACTCATAGGACTCACACGCATAATTAACTCGATTGGATTGGCACAGAAACAAAATAATATCTTCACGATAGGTTGTAAACCTCAACTCGTGTGCTAGTGATGATCGATAAGGCTTATTTGATTTGTTCTTGAAACTTTTCAAGACTATTAAGACTCCCACTGAATCCTTGACATATACAATTCTCTTATCAAAACATTTCTTGACAAACAAATATTCAAGAGTTAGTGTAGCTTATATCAAAACAAAACACTTCATAATTTTGGTCTTAGTTGGTCTTTGTCTTATCCAAGACATCACAACTTTCCACAATTGATGAATGTTATAAACCTTCTTAATACTATTCACTCAATGTCACAATCTTGACTTTAAGACTTGTTTTGGAACGAAGTATGATTGACTTCTTGATATGACCATTTCTTCAATCTTTGATTCCTCTTCTTGGACATACAATTGTACCAAGACTCATTAGAGGATCAATTGAGATATGGTTCTTAATCATTAAGACCTATCATAAAGCATAAAAGCTACTCTCCCTTCTTCTTAGAATGGAGAAACTCTTATCTTTCTGCCTACTTGATTCTTCTTATTCGTTTTGCTATTGATCTAAACCCTTTAATCAATTCAAAATTACACTTAATCTTGTAAGTGTAATCATATTTACTAAGCCTTTAGTAAATCATGACGAATATCTTTGTTACTCTTATGGTGAACTTGATCAACACACAACTTTGTGTACTCGATCTCCTAGTCCTTCACTTGACACTTTGTCAATGAGTTAGTCTAATTTCCAAATACATAATTTCTCATTCATCGTGCATCCACGTTGTATGATTCCAAGTTTCTGTCCAATTGAAACTTGGGCGATGAGAAACTCTCCCTATTTGGTAAATTCTTGACATCTCCATAAATAACATAACTAAGAATCATATCCATTCGTTGTAGAAATATTCAAACATCAATTTTCATAACGATTTCATTGAAAGGAAATAAACAAATAAATAAGTGAGTTAAAATTTATTTTATTTATAAAAGCAGCGGAAAAACATTTGTCCTTACAATGCAAAATCCATTGAAAACTATGTAAAAAATGAAAATTTTCTAACAACTCTATCATAACTATCTAATCTCAAAATCCAATCTTCAAGTCCATGAGATCAAGATCCATCTCTTGTGATTAGATTCATCTTGCTTTCTTATCAAGCTTCCTTTCTTTTCACCGATCCTTCAAAACATTTAAATGCAATCTTATCACATCATGTATTAAGATTCAATGAATAGGAACTTAATGGAGTTAGATAGTGGATTCTTACCTAAAGCGTAGTCATACTTTTGACTCTCCCATCTCTTAGATCTCTTAGGTAAATAGGGCAACTTCGTCTCCAATGCCCCCTCTCTTGGCAATAAAAGCAAATTGACTCTTTTGGAACAACACATGGAACTACTTCATACATCGCCTTTCTCTTATGATCAAACTTTTCGATCATTGCATGTCTTTCATTGCCATTGTCTATATCCATAGAGGTCTCGAAGGCAGATTCACCAATCAACTTTGCTTTTCTATTGCGCCAAATCATTGCAGATTCAGCAACAATAAGCATATAGGTGAGATCTATAAGGGTCACGTCGTAGTTCATCATATAGTACTCTCTTACGAACTCACTATACGAGTTAGGAAGTGACTGAAGAACCCAATCAACAGCCATTTCTTCACCGACAACGGATCCCAACATTCTTAACCTATCAATGTGTGACTTCATCCCTAGGACGTGTGTACACACGTACTTGCCCTCTTTATGTTTACTTGCCAAAAGGGCTTGAGTGATATTGAACCTTTCAATTTTACAATCTTGTGGGTTAGGGAGAATAATTGGAGGAGGAGGAGGAAGTGAAGCATGATTTCTTGTTCCTCAATCGAATCGTGGAATATCATCTTCATGTGGAATGCTTGTTCCACGGGATTTGAGAAGACCATAGTTGTCGAACTTTGACATCGGGAGAAAAACGAATTCAAGTTAGTTGATTGATTGACTCCTTGGTAAATCACCCAAATGAAATTCCAAGGCTAGGACCCAACACAATATCCTACAACTCGGGAGAGGGATGCCGTAACCCAAATTGCAGAACATTTGAAGGTAAGTGAATGACGATTCACTAATTTCCACCATGAAAAACGAAAAAAGAAATTTAAGTTTTAAATCTATGAAAACTCCTAGATCCTTTGAGATTCATTGAACATTTCAATGACATGTTTAAATCTCGATATGCCCCTCTTGTTTGTGACTGGGATGCCGAGGATCACAAAGCGGGTGTGAATAACCATGCAAACTACATGGTGCCCTCACATGTTACAGTCACCTATTCGATGTGCCGGTAAACCACAAACGCTCCACCGAACTATGACAAACATTGAGTCACCCTTTGCTACCTTTGCTTAGAACCATTTAGTGTGCCGGTAAACCACACACGCTCCACTAACGTCTTCGCAAGGGCACAAAGTGTAATTTCATGGAATTGCATCAATTCACTTTTGCCTAAGTAACTAAGATTGGGAATTAGAAAAACATTTAGTTACTTTGTATTTCATTATACTTATAATGGAAGATTTCGTCCTATCCTACCCGTTCGGCTAACGACCCTCCACTAGTCAAGAGTGCGGTGGGTAAGAGTGGATACCCATTCAATCGCCATTTTATAGGCAATTTCCTTTAAACACCCCTTATAGACCAGCTTCGTGAATGAGGCCTACTAACGGTAAGACTGACTTTTACTCATACATATATATAATGTTAGACCTTTAATGTTATATATATAGTATAGGGTGTATTTCACACTTTTAAAATACTATATGGTTAACTTTAACAATTACACTTTTAATTCAATTAAATGGTTAACCTAAACTTTTATGGATTTATTAAACCTCTTTTAATTATACTCCTTAATTAATTAATAAAACCATAAGGGTGTGATTTGAACTTTTCAAAACATTACTAGGGTTTTAGAATTTAACATTTCTAATTAAACTTTTAATCAACTTTTAAATTCCAAAACTTGAGAGCAAGTTTTGAAACCTTTTTTCAAAACATTAGGGTTTTAACTATTTAAATTTCAAAACTTCAAAACTTTTGGGTTCAAATTTAAACTATAAAACCTAAAGGGGAAAATATGAAACTTTTCATAAACAACAAGGATCAAATAACAAATAATTTTAAATTAACATTTAATCACATAATTATCCATATTTGATTTATTTAATGATTTCTTGCAAAACAATTTATCAATTTACTCAAAATAATTAATCAATTATCTTATAAGGAAACAATTATCTTATAAATTGATAATTATCTTTAATTAGATCAAGAATATAGTCATATATATCATAAAATCGGATTTATATTGATCTAACATGATAAGGTAACTATCCTAATACAAAAACAGCAAGAAATCCCGAGATAAACATTATCTGACTCTCGAACTCGCCGAGTACCACACTGTACTCGCCGAGTTGAGGTCTACTCGCCGATTTCCTCAGCCATAAAGCCCAAAAAACGATTTTCCAGTTATACAATGCATCAATACAATTGAAACCAAGCTAGGCTCTGATACCACTGATGGGTTTTGGTCATAAGACATCCTATGTGCTCATACAAACCCTAATGCTTGGATCTAGGTTTCTCTATTGTACATGCTTTAAATCCAAGACTATAAACCCTAATTCTAGCATTCAAATAATCATATTAACATGAGAATAGGTTTATAATGTTACCTTGATTGTTATGTAGCAATAACAATCACAAATCTCCTTGAATTGACTTTGGAAGGCTTAGAGTCACAAGTGCACTCCTCTAATGGTTCACAAACACCATAAGCAAGAGGATGAAGAGGAGAGAGGTTGGAGGCTGCCAAAAACGTGTGTAAACCCTTACAAGAACATTAGCCACGTTTTTTGAGCCTTAAGGGGTCTTTATATAGTTGGGCTATTAGGGTTATCTAACAAGGAAACCTTAATTTGGATGCTTAAGCCCTAAGCAACCCATAGACTCCTTTTAATCAAGCCCTTGGACGATTTCCTTATGGGCTTCCCCATAGAATTCGTCCAACCCTTGATACAAGGCAATCCATGGCCCAAATTGCAATTATCCTATAATTACAATTCCAGCCCCTTAAGTTTAATTAATCTCTTTTAGTCACAAAACTAATTACCAATTAATTATTGACTAATATTAATTAAACAATATGATTTCTCCTTTAATATATTATTCCCATAATATATTAATAAATCATATTTAATCCTTACTCTCCATAATTCATCCTATCAAGTTGCTTTGGTGAAGGCAACCCAAAAGGACCATGCACCATCGGGTCAAGTACATACCAAAATAGTTATGGACTTAGACACTAATCCAACAATAACATGCACCAAAACTGAGACCCAAACCAAAAGATCCACAAAGGCCCACTAATGGCCCAATTTTCCAAATTAGGCCCAACCCCATATGGGTATTATCCTAAGTCTATGTTTTCCTTAAATCCAAATCGAGTCACCACAAAACCCCTTGGGACAAACTTGGTCAAAAACATAAGTAAAAAGTTAAAGTCAACTATCCATGTTGACCCAACCCACCGACTTGTCCTTCAACTCGTCGAGTTCCCCCATCAATTTACATAGATCGAGAAAACCCAAGTCAACTCGTTGAGTTTACCCACCAACTCGTCGAGTTCCTCTATTCATCTGAAAATATCGGGGGAAAACCGAGCCAACTCGTCGAGTTTATCCATAAACTCGCCGAGTTCGCTCAAAGCCCAACAACTTAATTCATTAAGCACCTAATCTATAAAGGCATGACCATAAAGCATAGATCTGACTTCCTTGAGCTGGAAAACCACGTAAAGTTGCTAACTTTACGTCCATGCATGTCTAGATGAAGCTCTTAAGCTTCAAATGAACTTAACACTCGACTTAATGCATGCATGACATCAAGATCCTCCTAAAGTTTGCACCTTTAAACTCAAGGGTAGCAAAACAAACTCAGATATGAAAGGATGAACCATTACACCACCTATCTTATCCATAAACTCAAAAAGAAGGCCAAAATCACAATAAAACCCAAATGAGAAGATCTAAGCTATTAATTACCAAGTTCTAGACTTTTTACCTTAAACAGTTGCCAAAAGTGTGATAGATTCTAGATCCCAAAGCTTCCCTACAAGCTAAACAACTTCAAGCTCTTCTAAACCTTCACCAAGCACCAAAAACACACAAAAATCCACTCAAAACTGCAAGATTCCCAATGAAGATGCTCACAACTCAATTTAGGGTTTCAGGTAGACAAGGAGGCTGGTCAAGGAAGTTTAAGGTCTTTAAATAGGGTGCAAAACCCTGAAAATTGGGGTTTTCTTCCCAGTTGCAACTCGTTGAGTTGGGGCTCCTCAACTCGTCAAGTTGGTTCAATAAACCCTTACGATCCATCCATCTTCAACACAACGAGTTGGTCCCTCAAACTCGTCGAGTTGACCTAGGGTTTTTCCCAAAAATTCCTCTTCAAGATTTCAGATGTTACATCCTATTTCTTGAGTTTGAAAGAAATAAAAAGAAAGAAAAATAAATATTTTATATGTTCCCCAAGTTAAAAGGAAGAGGAAAAAAAAAATTCTTCAAGATCCAATTAACTTCTATTCATATTCTTCCAATTTAGAAGGAAAGATTATTCATCCTCTCTCTCTCTCTCTCTCTCTCTCTCTCTCTCTCTCTCTCTCTCTCTCTCTCTCTCTCTCTCTCTCTCAAATCTTTTTCATTAATAAAACTTTGGAATATCATTGTTTTTATTTCTTTTCCGTTCCATCAACTTCCTTTTACTTCTCTCGTTAAGTGAGAATCTAAAACTAAACATAAGAAAAAACATATAGTTGAGCTTATAGATCCACCTTTAATGGCTTAGATGGAAATTGGATTCAACTTATGGATCCAACTTTAATCCAAAAAATTAACAGTCCCTAAAATTAAAAAAAGAATAAAATATTAAAAAAAAAAAAAAAAAAAAAAAAAACATGTCAAATATAGATTTAGGAGAAATGTGTCAGTGGAATTATCTAGGTGCCCTTGATTCATCATTTCTCAAACTTTTGGTGTTTTCTTATTGATTCATGACGCTAACTTTGTTTTTCTAGATGTTATTTTATACTTTAATATTAATTAATAAATTTTGAGTGCATGTATCTAATTAATTACTTTTATGAAAAAGTTAATACTGTTGAATATACTCAAGATCGAGATTTGTTCTGTTTAGAACTTTAAACTCTTTTGAACAATTTGAACATTCAAGTTTAATTGTATTATTTCAAGAAAAGATACAATATATGCATTTTTTTTCTTTTCCCTTTTTACGATAACATGAAAAACAAACTCATCAAATACTATTTCACTCGTTTGCACCCTTTGTAATAAATCCCCCAACCCCAAGCCAGATTTGAAATAAATAACAAGGAAAATAACATTTTACGTGTTCCCAAGTTGGAAAGAGAAAAAAACAATCTTCAAGATTCAATTCAGTTTGATTCAAATACTTCCAATTTGGAAAGAAAGATTATCTATCTTTTTTTTTTCCTTACAATTTCTTTTATTAAAAAAACACAAGAACGTCATTTTTTATTTTTAAATTTCTTTTCAATTCCATCAACCTCCTTCTACTTCTCTTTTTAAGTGAGATAGAAACGAAGTGCAAGAAAAAAGCGGATGGTTGACCTTATGGATCCACCATTAACAACCCAAATGAATATTGGATTCAGATTATGGATCCAACTTTGAGTCCAAAAAAACTTGACATCCCCAAAGTTCAAAAAATCAAACACTAAAAAACAAGATGTGGGGCTCTAAAAAAATGAAACAGGAATAAACCACATGTCAAATAGATATTGGAGAAAAGTGTTAATGGGATTATCCAGGTGCCATCATTTCATAACTTCTCAAACTTTCGGTGTTCCCTTATATTAATAAGATTTACAAAGAAAAACACGTCATTTTAGTTTAATGATATAAGATCTTAGATGGATACTTTGATAGCTATAGAAGATTGAAAAAGATACATCCTTTGTAAACATATTATATTACAATAATTTAGAAAAAAAACACGTTATTTTAGTTTAATAATATAAAACTATAGAAGGATACTTTGATAGCTATATTATAAATTCCAACGGTTATCTAATAATATACACCCAAAATCAAACAATAAATAATGATAAACAAAAGGAAAATAAATAAATACAACAAAAATCTACAAGAAAGTAATTTATATAATATAAGTATGGAAAGAAATAAAAAAGTGGTATTTGGTGTGGTCCATGACCTTTCCAAATCAAACATAAACCGTTAAAAAAAATCAAGGTAGTCTGTTTCGGTATTTATTGAATACAATTTAATGAACTTATAAACAATGCTAGTATACTGGATACAAAATTTGATCAAATGTTTTTAGAAAATGACAAATTAAAAGTTTGTGGATCATAACGAAAGATGAAAGTGGATTATATATTCATAATGCCTTATGAACAGTCTCTTTCCTTGGAAGCTTGGACCATGGGTTCTATAGGATAGAAAATAATTTTTAAAATATTTGGGAATCACCTAAACTTAAGGTGATGGGTTTGATAATCATTTCCATGCTTGATTTTCAATTTTTGTGTTTCATTTTAGTTTAATAATTATACGATAAGTTATAGTGGCTTTTAAATGCATTATTATTGGATGCTTTAAGTTTTTATTACAAAAACGTCATTATCTTGCGGCAGAAAAAAACCCCACCCTCCATGTTTCATTCGCTCTATATAAAACCTCTCCCTTTCACGCACTCAAATCGAGACTCAAGAAGACAAAAGAAACCATCGTTATCTTTCAGTAAATACGAACATGTTTTCACAAAGTTGGGCCCTATGCCAACCTGGGCTCTGTTTAGAAAAAATCAAGAAATAACTTCAAAGTTTTCTATAAATGTTTTAATGATTTTATTCCTGGAAAATTTAGTTATGGGCAAGTGTTTGTTAAATAACTATCTTTTTTCTTTTTTCTTTTATTTTATTTCGCACAATGTAGCGTCTATAAAATATTATAATGGTGTAATTAGTTTGGAAATTGAATGATATTTAGAGTATTCAATTAGAAAGAGAATGATTCAAATGGCTTTTGGTCTAAATTAGAAAGAGAGTGATTCAAATGGATTTGATTGATAGATAGGTGTGTTTTTACCAAAGGTTAAGGGTTTAAGTCTTGTTTGAAATAAAAGATGAAAAGTATGAGTAGTATAATGGGGGTGTATAATTGTTCTAAAAGACAGAAAATAACATTGGCTTTATTTTTTTCATAGTTAGTCCTTGTGGTTTCATTTTTTTTCAATGAGACAACTCCGTCTCTAAACTTTTACAATATTATTACTCCAAACATGCTACATGCATATTCATAATATAATTTACAATCGTCTGAATACAAACCAACTATTAAAATTTTTACAAAGTTTTATATATTACATAATTTCCTAGTAATTTATACACTAAGTATAAAAGTTATAATATTATCTATTCTACATCTTCCAAAAGTATATAACTATAGTGAATGTTTATCACATGCAATAGTTCAACACTGAGAAGGATAAGCGGGTGACGCTTAGTGAGTTCAATAATAGTTATAATATAACGTTATGTCATATATATAACAATATGACAGAAGCAAAGAGGGACAAAGAACAACAACGACATATGTGTATCATATAACAGGCATTCCAAATCAACCAATAATTTGATTCAAAGATTTACAATCAATGAGACATAATAATTTCAACTTGATGTACATCAATAAAACTTCAGCCCAAGTGGCACAGAAAATACAAATTTGGATTATCATTTTGCTAGAATATATAGGCTTTCAGCCCTACATAGCCCTATGCTAATACCAGAAGTGATACGAGTCATGATCTACATGACTAAAGGCACAAAGCCGACACCAGAAGTTATACGAGTCACGCTCTACATGGCCAAAGGCATAAATCCGATACTAGAACAATACAAGACATGTTCTAGATGGCCAGAGGCTCAAAGCCAATACCAGAAGTTTTACGAGTCATGCTCTACATGATCAACGGTATGAAAACAGAATAACACAGGAAAGCATATTGAACATATACCACATAACATACAATTATCTCTATATTGAAGTCACCGTGAAATAACCGAATGATAAAATCATAATTTGAGCAGCACTGCGTGTCTAAAAATGACTTTCTTTGACGAAATTGAGGGTTTTTGTTGAAAATCGGGCTTTATGTGGGAAACACTCCGAATGAAAATATTATTTTCTCGAGGTCTTCGGGTGCTCTGTGGCTTGCTTCGGGTGTTAGGGTGATCCCTTAGGCTTCCGGGAGGGGGGGGGGGGGGGTTAGGGTAATTTGAGAGAGAGTAGAGGGTGAAAGAGAGTGGAAATTGTAACCTAAATTCGGAGTACTTCGCTTTCTATTTATAGTATCTGAAGTCCAGAATTATGTTGGGCATAATTTTCAGTACGTGGGGTGTACTGCGTAGCAACGCCCTATGTTGAGCGTAAGCCTAGTACACGAGGCGTACTAAGCGACGTGACATTGGTTCAGTTCTCTGGCCTCGGACGTGTCGCACCTGCATGATACGTGTCCATCATCCGTAGCATGCTGGGTGTACGTACGAAGTACGCTGGGCATATATTTGTACGCTAAGTGTACCCCGTGGTATGTTGGGCGTTCTTCCAGCCTCAAAGTTTGTACCTAAAACATCAAAAATTCATATCTTTTGCATACGAGCTCCGTTTTTTACGTTCTTTATATCCATGCATAAGTGAAATTATGCTTTACAACTTTCGTTTAGACTCCGTCGGCTAATTTTGATTTCATTTTTAATATTATATTTTTAACAGGTCGGGACAGGAAAAGTCCGTTAAAAATTTATAACTTCTTCATCCGACATCCGTTTTCGTCTGCCTTTTTACTGTTGAACTACAATCGACAAGATCTTCGATTCTCATTTAGATTGTGTCGGCTGAAAATCGTTCGATCTATAATTCGAATTTCGAGTTGTACACTGCTATGCCGAATCTTAGAAAAATCATAACTTCCTCATACGAAGTTAGATTTGGGCGTTCTTTTTATGAATGTTCTCGGTTTAACGAATATTATGACTTTCATTTAGATCACTAAAGCTAAAAAGTAGCTTATCGTAAAGTCACTTTTTACGTCATATGGCGTCGTATCGGTTCTGTCGCGAAACTTCAATAAGTCATAACTTCTTCGTTATAACTCGGAATTCGATGAGGTTTTCCCCTAAACGTTTCTAACGAGATAATTTACAACTTTCAATTTTACATGTTAATTTCGATAATTGACTTTTTTTATCGGAATCTCATAAGACTTCTCATCACCTTCTGAATGATTCTAAACATAGTTTTACTTCAAATCTCATAAAACTGTCTTGTTAGAAATCAATGCTCAAAATCATATATTATATAATAATATTCGCTTTTAAGCTATCAAACTTACAAAACACGATAATTATACATGGTTTAATACGTGTATTTTATAAATACCTCCTCATTTTGAGGACTTCGTCCCTGAAATTAAAACGATTTAAACAAATTGGGATATTTCACTCTTATTTCATTCTTATTTTCCCAATTATAATTTGGGCCTCGATGGTGTTTCCACTTTACAAGCACCAACCCCTCTTCTTTATTACGCAATTCATTTGTTCTTTCGTTTACGCTCTCTTCAGGCTCTTCTACATATCTTAATTTATTATCCAATTTCACCTTGGATAACGGGACCGTTTCATCATATATGCTTAAAATTTTACGTAGATAACTTACATGAAACACATCATGAATACCTGTCAAATCTTCTGGAAATTACAAACAGTATGCTTGCTTACCAATTCTCTGGATGATTTTGAAAGGTCCAACAAATCTAGGACTCAATTTTTCTTTCTTCCCAAATCGCATAATGCCTTTCCATGAAGATACCTTCAGCATTACGAAATCACCCAACTAGAATTCTATGGGTCATCTCCTCTTTTCTGCATAGGACTTCTATCGATCCTGGGTCGCTTTCATTCTTTCTCGTACAGTTTGAATATTTTCAATGGTGTCTTGAATCATTTCAGGATCTCCAAGGATTTTCTGTCCGACATCACACCAACATAATGGAGTACGACATTTACGACCATATAATGCTTCATATGGTGGCATTTTGATTGAAGTGTGGTAGTTGTTATATGGAAATTCGACAAGAGATAAGTATTTGTCCTAGTTACCACCAAATTCCAGGTGACATGCACGATGCATATCTTCCAATATTTGGATTGTTCTCTCCATCTGACATCTGTCTGGGGATGATAAGTTTTGCTGAGAGTAATCTGAGATCCCAATTCACATTGCATACTTGCTAAAAAATGAGAAGTGAAGCGAGTATCGCGATCGGAAATAATCTTTAGTGGTACACCATGTCTTGCAAGAATTTCATCCAAGTATACTTGTACGTATTTCTCCATTGGATCTGTTTCACGCATGGCAAGAAAATGTGCACTCTTAGTCAGCCGGTCGACAATTACTCAAATGCTATCATTTTTTCTCGCAGTCTTTGGCAATTTGGTAATAAAATACATGGAGAGCTCCTCCCATTTCCACATGGGGACATTAATACTTTCTGGACACACGTATGACTTTTGGTGTTTCACTTTGACTTGTAAGCATACTAAACATTCATGCACGCATCTTCCAATATCTCTTTTTAACCCAAGCCACCAATAATCAACTCGTACATCATAATGCATTTTACTTGTACCAGGATGTATTGACAGTTTAGACTTATGGGCTTCATCCAAAATCTTCTGTCTTAATCCACCAATCTCTAGAATCTATATCCGATTCTTAAATACTTTCAGTCCATGTGGATCATCAAGTAAAATATCGACATAATGTATCATCCCTTCCTTGTTCACATTTTCTGGCTTTAAGGCCTCTACTTGCCATTTTTCTAGTTCATGAAGAATAGTGAACTTTACTGTGGTGTGAGTAATAACATAACACACACTATTATGATAAACATTTATGCTAAGTGCATCAGCAACTACATTGGCCTTTCCAGGATGATACACGAGTTTGCAATCATAGTCTTTAATCAGCTCCATGGCTCGCTGTTGTCTCATATTCAAAGTTTGCTAACTGAATATATACTTGAGACTTTTGTGGTCAGTAAACAATTGGTATTTTGTACCAAAAAGATAATACCTCCAAAGTTTTAGGGCAAATACTACTGCATCAAGTTCGAGGTTATGGGTGGGATAGTTCTTTTCATACTCTTTCAGCTGTCTTGAGGCATAGACTATTACTCTACCACACTGCATCAACACACAACCGAGTCCCAACCTTGAAGCATCGCTATACACCAAAACATCATTATCACCTTCTGGAAGTGATAAGATTGGAGCATGAGTCAAAATATCTTGTAGAGTTGAGAAAGATTTTTCTTAGGCTTCACCCCATTCGAACTTTACTTCCTTTCGTGTAAGACTTGTGAGAAGTACAACTATACGCAAAAAAAAAATATTTAATGAATCTCCGGTAATATCCTGCGAGACCCAAGAAATTGCGAATTTCAGAAGCATTACGAGGTGCTTCCCAATTCTGAATGACTTCAATTTTGGTAGTATCTACTGATATACCATCACCAGAAATCACGTGGCCGATAAATTGAATTTGGCGAAGCCAAAATTCACATTTTGAGAGTTTAGCATATAGTTTCTCGTTTCGAAGAAGTTCTAATATTTCATGAATATGTATGGGATGATCAGCTTCAGACTTGAAATAAATTAAAATATCATCAATGAATACAATCACAGATTTATCGAGCATTAGGCGACATACACGATTCATCATCTCCATGAATACAGCAGGAGCATTTGTCAGACCGAATGGCATGACAAGGAATTCGAAATGCCCATAACGAGTACGGAAAGTTGTCTTCGGTACATCGTGCTCGTTTACTTTCAATTGACGATAGCCAGACCTCGAATCAATCTTCGAGAAATAACTAACACCGTGGAGTTGATCAAACAAGTCGTCTATGCGAGGTAGTGGATACTTATTCTTGATAGTTACCTTATTTAGCTCGCGATAATCAATACACATTCACATCGATCCGTCTTTCTTCTTGACAAACAATATTGGAGCACCCCAGGGAGAGGTACTCGGTCGAATAAAGCCTTGTTAAGTAATTCCTGCAGTTGGATCATCATTTCCTTCATCTCAGTTGGCGCAAGACGATAAGGAGTCTTTGCAATTGGAGCAGCACCAGGTACAAGATCAATTCGGAATTCTACTTACCTATCTGGAGGTAGTCCAAACAATTCATTGGGGAAAACATCAGGATATTCATTAACAATGGGAATATCATTTACAATTTTCTTCTCCTCTTTTGAGATATCAAGTAGAACGCCCTTTCGATATAAATTTACGAGCTTTTAGGAAAGATATTATTTTAAAGATTTTATGTCTTTGTTCACCGTAGACATAAGGATTCTCCCCTTCAATAGGAATGCATACTATCTTTTAACAACACAAGAGTTCTGCATGGTTCTTTGACAACCAATCCATGCCGAGAATAATATCAAAGTTGGGCAAGCAGATAGGAATTAGGTTAGCAAGAAAATTATAGCCTTTAATTTCTATGACACAATCCTATAGACTTTATCGGCTAGTAATGATATACTTCCCGCGGTATCTACATGAAATGGTTGTGCGAGTGCATAACATGCAATTTGAAAGGAATGCGCAAATTCATGAGACACAAAAAAATCTGAGACACCAGAATCAAATAAGATGTGAGCAGGTCTACAATTGACTAGAAATGTACTGGTCATAATATTTGGATCTTCACATGCCTCCTCCATGGTAATTTGGAATGCACGGATTATAGATTTTGGCACCTCCTCCTTTTAGTTGGAGTACTCTTTGATTGTTGAATGAAATCTTGACTCCCTGCCATTTGACTAGTAAGAGTAGGGCAGAAACGCTTCTTGTGGACAGTAACACCACAAGCAAAGCATGTAACATTCTTCATCAAGCAAACGGGCTTAATGTGGCCTATTTCTCCACACCCATAACAGGTCAATGATCCTTTTTCTAATCTACATTCGCCCTAATGATTCTTTCCACAATTTTGACACGATGGCAACTAAAGAGAAAAATATTGTGACCTACCACATCCACGAGAGGTATTATGAGATTGCACTTGTTTTCCAGGATCAGATCGAACAGATTGAGTTGGTGGAATAGAGGAAATAGGAACAGTTCGATCAACACGTGGATGCATTGAAACAGAAAGATTGGCACCACGTATTTCTAAGGCATGCTCGTGCTTTCGGGCATACTCAATAGCTTTATCAAATGAAAGAACATCCCGATTGACCACAAAATCGCGAATTTCATACCGTAGTCCTTCCATGAATAACTAAATTTTATCATCTTTAATTGGAATATACATTGCAACAAACCGTGCTTTTTGATTGAATTGAGTTTCCTAATCATTCAGAGTCATTCCTCCTTGTTTAAGCTCGAGGAATTCTTTCTCCAATCTTATACTCATGTTTAGTGGACAGTACTTTCCTAGCAAGAGAGTTTTGAACATTTCCCAAGATAAATTCACTTGGTCATACTTGTTGAGAGATTTGAATGTTGCTTCCCACTAGACCAAGGCTTCTCCGATGAGCATTGCAGAAGCATAATTAGCCTTGTCTTCATTAACCACATGAGAGATATGAAATGCTTTTTCTGTGTTCTGGATCTGTGTAAGAACAACAATGGGATTAAGAACACCTAAAAACTCTGTAGCACCATTACTCTTGAAAGTTTTGAATGAGGGACGTTTCGACTCCCCTTTTGAAGATTCTCTAATGGCTTTCTTTTTACCTTTATCACTATCCTTTTTGTCTTCTTCGAGAGTCTGCCGAATAACACCAGTAAGTTTATCCAAGAGTCGCTCCTCACGAGGGGATACTGGAGTATTTACTTCATCAGGATGAGGTGCTACGATTATCATATATTTTTTTTATGATCTAGTTAAACTCATAAGTCAAAACAATTAATATCAACAATTTACAAGAAATTAGCCTATCATATAAACTAATATAAATTTTGAAATTTTGACAATTATCTTTTAATTGAATGAGGATCATCATTACCAAATCAGAAAATACAATTTTTTATGATTACAAAATAGTTTGTGGTAATTATCGTAGTCCAATTCTTGGCCAAAAACTCAAAATTCTGCAACCAGAAGCACATACTCGACGAGTACATGAACCTGACTCATCGAGTTGCCCTTTTACAGAGTGGACTCGTCGAGTAAGCCAGTGGACTCGGCGAGTTCATCAGTAAGACTGTAAGAGGCTAGAAAATTGATTTTTTTCAACTTTGAAAATTAACAAGCATCAAATATAACAGAAAACAATCCTAGGCTCTGATACCACTGTTGGGTTTTGTATACTACAACATCATATGGTGCACATACAACCCTAAATGCTTTGGATCTATGTTTTCTCTAATTATACATGCAATATTGTTTCCAAAGCATTAAGTCTACAACTAGCATTCAATTTACATATAAACCAAAAAAGTGAGTTATAGAATTACCTCTTTGTTGTAGCTTGTAGTTTTGGCCTTTAAAAACTTGGCACCTTAAATGTGACGCCTTAAATGGTTCACAAACACCATGAACAAAGGAGGAATTTGAAAGAGAGGTTAGGCACCACCAAATCGGTTATGATTCTCTAAGAATACATGTTCAACCCATTTTAGGCCAAAGGGGTGTCATATATATATATATATATATATATATATATATATATATATATATATATATATATATATATATTGTAGGAATCCAAGAGTCATGGGTAAACCCTAATCCATACACTTAGGTATGATCCATATTTCATGCGGGCTAACTCTTCATGAATACTTACATAAACTTAGCCCATCATGGATCAATAGCCCAAATAATATATATATATATATATATATATATATATATATATATATATATATATATATATATATATATATCACTGATTTACATAATCAGTCCCCGTTTAATTTAATTAGTTTCCTTTGATCACTAAATTAATTCCAAATTAATTCTTGATCAATACTAATTAAATCATATGATTTCGTATTAATATATTAGAACTTATAATATATTAATAAATCATAAATAATCTCTTCTCAAAAGTCTATCCTATCAAATTGCTTTGGTGAAAGCAACCCAAATGGATCATGCTACTCTTGGGTCAAATATATACCAATTATAGTTCTGGGCTTAGACAACTAATCCAACAAAAGCTTGCCCTCAAGTTTTGGAATTTAAAAGGTTTCAATTATGAAATATTAAATTCTAAACCCCTTGTAATTTGAAAAGGTTCATAAGTTCAACTCTTGGTTTTGTAACTTAAAGTTTAATTAAATGGCCTTTATTTAGAAATCTTAAAACTTGAACCTTGATATTTTGAATAGTTCAAATTACACCCTTATGGTTTTATTAAATTAATTACGTGTTTAATTAAAAGAGAGAATTAATAAATCCATAATGACATGGTTTAAGTTTAATTAAATTATAGGTCTAATTTATTAATTAAAACACTTAGTATTTTAAATATATAAAATACGCCCTTATGCTATATAACATTAAACGTCTAATATATTTTACATGTATAAGTTAAAAGTCAGTATTACCATTAGTAGGCCTCATTCACGAAGCTGGTCTATAAGGGGTGTTTAAGGAAGCGACCTGTAAAATGACCGTCATTGGGTATCCATTCTTACCCACCGCACTCTTGACTAGTGGAGGGTTGTTAGCCAAATGGGTTTGATAGGATATTCAAATCATCATTAAAAGTATAATGAAATATAAAGTAACAAAACCTTTTATAAATTCTCAATATTAGTTACTTATGAAAAATGTGAATTTGATGCTAACCCATGAAATTGCACATTGCACCTTTTTGGTCAGTTAGTGGAGCGTGTGTGGTTAACTGGCACATAATGTGGACTAATGAAGGATGGAAATGGGTAGCTCATAGTTTATCATAGATCAATAGAGCGTGTGTGGTTAACCAACACATTGATTAAGTGATAAATGACTTCGATAGTACCAAGCTAACTTGCATGGTTATTCACACATTGTTTGTGATCCTCGGTATCCCAATCGCAAATTTGAAGGGCATAATCGAGATTAAGCATGCCATTGAAAAGTTCAATGAATCTCAAAAGATCTAGGAATTTCATTTAAAACCTAATTCGTTTAAAATTTTGTTTTCATGGTGGAATTGGTAAATCGTCATTTACCTACCGACAAATAGTTTGCAATTGGATTACGACATCCCTCTTCCAAATTGTAAATTATTGTGTCGAGTCCTAGCCTTGATATTTCATTTGGGTATTATACCAAGCACTTAAATCAACTTAACTTGAATTTCTACCTTGTATATGTCTAATTCTGACAACTATGGTTTTCCCGAATCTTATTGAAAAAACTTTCCTCATGAAGATAATGTTCCCAGAAATCATGCTTCACTTCCTCCACCTCCTCCAATAATTCTCCCTGACCCACATGTTCACCGACTTGAAAAGTTCAAGGTCACTCAAATCCTATTGACAAGAAAACACCAAGATGGAAGGTCTGTGTGTTCACATGTCTTGGAGATACAATCACACATTGACAGGCTGGTAATGTTAGGAGTCGTGTCGATCTTACCTAAGTCATATAGTCCACGACATGACCCTCATCAATCTTACCTATTTGCTAATTGCTGATGAATCAGAAATGATTTGGCGCACTGGTAAAAAAAATTGATGATAAGATCTACTTCCCAAACTTCCATAGAGATTAACGATGGAAACATTAGAAGTCCAAAAAAAGTTTTCTCTTACCAATGGAAAGGGATCGGTCATGGTCAAACCGTTTGACTAAATGGAAAAGAGAAAGGCTAAGTCTGAGATTGTCCTATGTGCCGTTCCGAAAGAGTCTGTTTGTTTCTACTGCTAAGAGAATGGGCATTGGATGCAGAGCTTATGTATCTACCTGAAGGATCACAAGGATGGTAAAGTCAAAGTGTATGACTCTACTTCAGGTAAGTCCACTATCTAAATCAATTAAGTTCCTAACTGAAGATTCTTAATACATGATGTGATGAGATTATATTTTGATGTTTTGTAGGATCGTAGAAAAGAAAGGAAGCTTAAAGAAAGAGGAGGCTAAGTCTGATCGTGAAGAGATGGATTTCGATCGCACGATTCGATGATCAGAATTTTGAACTGTTGCTTATAAGTTATGATAGATTGATTAGGAATATTTAGAAACATAATTTTCATATATACTTGCATTGTAAGGACAAGTTTTCTGCACTTTATAAATAAAGAAAATTTTTGATTTTATCTTATATTTCCTTGCAATGACATTTGTGAAAATTTATGTTTGTATGTTTATATATGGATTTGATTCTTTCGTTTGCGGTAGTGTCAAAATTTACCAAATAAGGAAAGATTCTAATCACCGAAGTTTTCAGAAATTTGGAATCATGAAACTAGTATTGTGTGACAAATGAGAAATATTCATTTTTAGGAAATTAAGACTAATTCCTTGTTCACATATAGATGTGAGTCAAGTGAAGGGCTAGGGGATCCTATACAAATTGATGTGCACTGGTCAAGCCCACTACAAAGAAGGATAAAGGTTGTTAGTAATAATTTACTTAAAGTTTAGTAAATATGGTTGTACTTACAAGATTAAGTGTAATTCTAATACCTTGAAAAATTTTCAAAGTATAAGCATAATGAATAAGAAGAATCAATTAGGCAGAAAGATGAAAGTTTCTCCAATCTGAAAGGAAATGAGAGTACTTTAGTATCATGTTTTATGGAACCATGTCACAATTGATCCTCTAAGGATACCTTAGTGCATTTATATGACTAAGGAGAGGTATCGGGAATTATTAAAATGGTTAAAATCAAAAGGATGAGTCATACTTCGTTCCAAAAAAGCATCTTATAGTTATAAGTGACATATCCTAAGTAGGTTTATAACACATCATGAAATGTGGAGTAGAAAAATGTTTTCTTACTCTTGCACATTTGAGATTGGTTGTTGTGATTTTTTTTGAAAAAACAAACACCAACTATACCAATTAAATGAAGTGTTTTCCTTGATAAGAACTCGCACTAACTCTTGAATATTTGTTTGTTAAAGAATGTTTCTTGACAAGAGAATCTTATATGTTAAGAGGTCAGTGGGAGTCGTAATAATCTTGAATAGTTTCAAGAACTTATCAAGAATAAACCTATTATTTACCACTAGCACACGACTTGAGGTTCGTAACCTATCGTGTTGACATATTCTTGTTTCTATGCCATTCCAGTTAAGTTGACTATGCATATGATTTCTATGAGTCCTCATTTGATTGCATAAGGCAAAGCACCTTGATCAGTGTAAGTACATTGATTAGAGTGGGTGAGCTGCTTAATAACTTGGAAGAAATGGTAGGACCCTTCTGCTACCAAATGGCAAGAAATTAAGATTGAACAAGTTCAGTCCATATGAGTTCGGATTTATCAAAACAATGTCTTGTGATTATTGTTATGACAAATTCACATGGATAGGAACGCATACACCATAAAATCTAAGTGACATAAGGTTTCTCTCCACTTCATGAAAATGATTATAAGGAAACACTTTCACTAAGTAGATTTAAAGAGATAGCAGTTGTGTTAATTGCATTCTCAAATTCGATTATGATTACGGCATCCCTCTTTATAGTTCGAATTGTGAGAAATGGAAAATACTCTGAACATTCGAGACTTACAGTTGTAAGTTCTGAAATAGTTTAGACACACATATGAGTTATCTAAGGAAAGGTGTATGAGTTTGAGAAGCCTAGATAAAGTCTTATCAAAGCATCTTGTGTTAGAAATCTGGACTTTAGTAAGAAAGTCAATAAGTATTGATTCTAGAAGTCCAACTGATTTCTAGGTACATGTCAAAGCTAGTAAGAGCATAAATGCTATGCTTGTAAGTATGTAATCATTATGCTAGTGGGAGCACAATTATTACGTTAAGTTTTACAAGTTAGCAATGTTATATATATATATATATATATATATATATATATATATATATATATATATATATAGTAGGAAACAAAGTTTTAATTTGCAAAGCTGCAAAGTTTGAAAAGTTGTCTCGCTATAGTAGGATTTAAGGGAGAAGATACTCGTACTTCATTTCAAATCTAAAAGCTTAGATTGAAATTTTAATCGAACTTAGTCATGGATATATGTGAATGTCGTGTTGAAATGTTTCAACATTTGAAATTCTATATATGGAAATATTATAGCAAGAGACTGGTCTAGTATCATGTATCTATGTGAGACATTATGAATCGTATCCCATATGTTTTGGGTTTAGGATCGATTGCATATGCTATAATATTTACCTGTTCTATTTTTTCTAAATGCCTAGCGCATTAAGAGGGATAATGGACCAGAACTTGATATGGCTAAAGTTGTTAAACAACTGTGAAGGATAATCTAAGGTTCACCGAAGATTAGTTGCTTATGGACAGTTGGGGGTATAGTAATTGATGGACCATATTGATGTAATTCGGAATAGATATGATTCTATTTAGAATAGATAGTCATATGACATTTATGGGAATGTTTCAATATGATAGTTGGATACTAAGAATTTTTGTTAGAAACTTTAATGCAAGAAGGATGTTCAAGGAATGCTCTTTGAATATGAGACTTCGTTTCCATGGAATTGTTCTCCATTAGAATACTTTGTAATATCTTTTGCCAAGTCTCTGTGACTTTTGTGCATATTCATTATAAAAGGATCATTACATGTAAGTTTAAAATCTAACAAATTACAATAAATGGCAAGAATTTGGTATTCTTATATTTACAATAAGGATTTGGAATTGTGAAATGAGTCTCATTGGAAATGTTTCCAATTGAATTGCTTCACAAAGAAAGGACTATATGTAAACATAGTATGCATGATTAGAGCATGGGATAACTGTTGTTTTAATTTAAGTATTAAGTTGATTAGTCAATACATTATACAATGAATAATGTGTAATCAATATGTGATTGGATTATTCTTGTGTTTCACTTTGCATTTTTTACTTCCCGAATAACTAGGTTATTTAAACATTCACAATCAATCATACTTTGGAAGTAAGTAACGAGGTAAGACTGTCATGAATCTGACTATAGATTGTCTAAGCGTTTATACATAACACAAGTTTGCTACAGTGTTCATCAGTACTCCTGTAATAAGATTTGAGTATTGGATTAAACCCGCGCTCATCTGAATCACTTCATGGATTGTATCACGAGTGACTGTGAGACGATAATATCTTATATTCTTGAAACAGAGAGATATGAGTTGTTGTTTACAAGTTGGTTGCACATTGGTAATACGTAAACACATCAGTAACTTGATGTTATAAAACATATTGTTGTGTGTGATTTGATGAGTGCATACTACAAGCATATGAGTCGAATTTTATCCGTTCCTTTTACCCAAAATGGGATAAAAGCGATATCTGGTCCCCTCGATGATTTAGTGATGACACCCTAAGCACTTGGCCAAGCCTGGACTGATTTGATTTGTTCAATTAGTCAGTCGTCATTAATCGGAAATCGGGAAACAACACATAGACAGAGAGAATGATTATAATCCATGTCTCATGTCTATAAGATATCTTGTAGAATGGAGAAATATTTGATCGCTTATCTAATGGACACATTATTGATCAGAGTTCAACAACAGCTTTTGCAAGCTATGATTACTAATCGGATTTTGAAGTTGCATTGACAGTTATAGTTATTAGACTTATGCAAGTGGGAGATTGTTGGATTAGGTGTGTAAGCCCATAACTATAATTGGTATGTACTTGACCCGATAGTAACATGGTCTATTTTGGGTTGCATTCACCAGAACAATTTGATAGGATGGATATTTGAGAAAGATGTCATTTGTGATTTATTGATATATTACAAGTATAATATATTAATTGAGAAATCATATTATTTAATTAGCATTGATCAAGAATTAATTTGGAATTAATTTAGTGATCAAAATAAACTGATTAAATTATCGGGGACTGATTTAAATCAGTGATACATATGGTTTAGGCCCATGATCCATGATTAATTTGTGATGGACTAAGCTTATGTGATAGTCCATGAAGTGTTAGTCAAAATCAATTGTTGGATCATAAGCCTAAGTGTAAGAATTAGGATTTACAAGTAATTCTTGGAATTGTACACTATAAATGTAAGCCCTAAACTCCAAAAATCATTACTTGTGCATTCCAAGAAGAAGCTAGCCGATTTTGGTGCCTCCTACTCTCTCTCACATTCTCCTCCATTTGTTCTTGGCGTTTTGTGAACCATTTGAGGTGCTAAGCTCTCATAAGGCCAACTTCTACAAGCTACAAAAAGGGGTAATCATCAAACTAGTTTTTTAAAATTCAAATATCAAATTTTGTATACTAGTTAGGCTTCATGCTTTGGTAAAAGAATATTGCATGTATAACTAGAGAAAACTTAGATCTAAAGTATTAGGGTTGTATGTGCACCATATGGATGTTATAGTGCACAAAACCCAACGGATGCATGTTAGGTCATTTTGTATCTTGAATTCTAGAGTGATAGACGAATCTCTGTGTACTTGTACTTGTAACCTCTGTGTTCAGAGCTCTAAAATAAAGACTACTCCCCTCCTGCTCGTGGACGTAGGTCACCTTGACTGAACCACGTAAATACTGTGTCTCGTGTGCTTTTGGTTTTGCTAGTTATCTGCTTTACTTCTTAACAATAAGACAAGACTTAAGCACCAAGCAATTGAGGCCGCAGTGGCAATAAGATTGACCAACCCTGAACACCTCATTAACAATTATCTCATGTAGGATGTCGTGAGAAAAATCTAAAGAAATCGTTTATAAGTATTGAATGTGTGTAACTTATTTTGTAATATATATATATATATATATATATATATATATATATATATATATATATATATATATATATATATATATATATATATATATGCAAAAAAAAAAAAAAAATTAAATGTATATAAAATGATAAATGTATAACCATATTAAGTTATTTTTTCCGGTTTACTTGAATTAACCGATCATAACGATTGATGTTTACAATTAAACAAGTTGAAGAGATAAATATAGACGAAAAAAAACCTAAACGACCAAATATTTATAAAACGTAAAATATATTACATTTTTTTAGTTATTATCCGATAAAATATTTTATTCCTTTTTTCAAGCATGGTCAAATGGAAAAATGATATTCTAACGTCTCTCAATAGCTGTTTGATTACATAACGACACGTGGACCAATTAATATAAAGCACAATACAAAATAATGTTTGACCCTAGTGTACGTACTGCATGCATATTCAGGCTATGAAGTCATATGGACCAACTTAAAATATTAGTATGTTTGTTCATCAATAATGCAAAAGGTAATTATATGCGTATCCAACCAACTTGTCTTGTGTATCTCTTCTAAATGGGTGAGTGGATGTACCCAAAGTTTGATTATTTATGTGAGTGGAATACATATAACATTAATGCAAATTGTACAAATATATAATTACAATCTCTTCGCATATATAAGATAAAATTAAATAACTAAATCCTTAGACTTAAACAATCCCATGACAAAAAATACAAATAATTATTACTATCTCATAATTATACTATATATTAAAGTTGTCTATCTTAGCTACAGTGAACATACTGAATTTTTGGTAAAATTGGTCATTTGGTTATAGGTGGGATTGCAAATTTGTATCCTTCTCATATTTTGTGATTTTCTATATTATCGGTGGGTATGTTTTCTTCTGTGCTGGACACGTGTTTTTTCTATATTTCCTTTACTGTCTTGTAAGCCAATCACATTTGGATAAGTCTTCTTCACCGTTTTTGTTAGCCACCTTCTTTTTCTCTTTGTCTTCCACTGCCTGTAGACACTTATCTACATCCTTCCCACACCCTCTTGAAAACCATCCATCTCTCTCTAAACTCTTCGGCAAATCATACTTTGAGTTCTAGAAATACAGCGGACCGATTCCACCTACCGCCTCCTTCTCCATCGCATTCTTCCCAACCCCCTCAATTGCACCCTCATCGATTCCCCCCTCTGCTTGCTTTAATTCACCAAATTCTTCCCGACCCCCACAATTGCACCCTCCATTATCTCTAAAACCCCCAGTCTATACAAATGGAACTTACATATCGCTTTTGTATCTCCGTCCTTTCTTGGATTTTTTTGGATCACTGTTCGGATAATCAGAGAAATATTTGAAGGTGTAGACATTAGGGGAGATCGAGAGGGAAGAAGGAAGAAGCAACAACTTACACCGGCGTTCCATCATTCCACCGATTCCCACCTTTGCTTGCTTTAATTCACCAAAAAAAACGAGGACGAGGAACAACGGTCGTCGTTGCTAAAGTCGGCTTCTTCTAATCTACATCCTTCTGCCGGTACTCCGATGTCGTATGACATGGTGACTCAAATTCAAAGACCCCTATAGCGCCGACAACCACTGCTGTTTAGAATTCATGTCAATGGTATTTATTCAAGTTGCATCATTTTCTTTCTCCCCCATCTCATTTAACAAACACTGCTGGTTCCAAAAAAACTCACTTCCAATTTTGATTTCTAAAAATCAAGGGTCATCATTTTCTTACTATTCAAGGTCTTATAACTGTTTATAGATGTTTTAGATTGAACCCACTCACAATTTGATTGTGTGGTTGTCGATGGCACTCAACCGCCTGATTCCTTCTCGATTTTACCAGGTATCTATCGTTGTTTTATTTCGGTGTCATCGCCTTCACCATGCCATTTGTAAGTTTTATTTTTATTACGGTTTGGTTCATAGGCACTGTGTGATTAGGTTTTCTAGAGGTTTTGGTATATAATCGCTTCCCAACCAATTCCATGGAAATACCCGTATCGGTTTTTCTAAGAGTTATTAAAATTACCAAATTCAATTGATTTTGGCTGATACTTATTAAAATTATCGGCTTCAATTGATATGTCGTTGTTTCTTTGCCCTGTTGTTTCCAATTTGGAATCATCGGTTTCAGATGTTGTCTACCTGCACTTCTTTTGTTTCCAGCAATTTGGGGAGGTTTGATAACTTTAATTCAACTGGTAAACTTACAAATAGCTGAACTACTAGAGTTTCTCCAAATATTCCTGATAAGTTTTTATTCCTGAAAGTGATTGAAATTTATGATTAATCAAGTAGTAACATTATTCAGTTGAACTATTAGCAACGTTTGTTATTTATATTTTATAGTCGATGAAATGTATGAGTTAGTTATGTTTGTTATTCTTTCTATTTATTTTAGAAAATGTTTTGTAAAATTGTGTTTTGCCATTGGTTTTGAATGATTAATAATAGAGTAACGAATTGGAATTACAGATTTCATTCCATAGTGGAACTGGAATTGGAATTCAAGATTCCAAATGGCCTGAAGGAAGGAAATGGAAAGCCACACTCAGCTTCCACAACCTATCCTCAAAGGTAAATTTTGAGGTTATTGATTTATAAGGTCAATAATTTCAAATGTAGCCATCAACATATATGAATTCGATTATTATTGACTGTTGATTGCTAATTCCCTTTATTTTGGGATTCAAGTGGTATGCTTAATTTTTCAGGTGTGTGATTCTTGTTGACAACATCAATAGTGTCAAGGAAGGAAGATAGAAAGCCACACTCAGTTTCTACAAACCTGTCACCATAGAAGGAATAGCAGCACCATGCTTCCTGGTTTCTCTTTGTGCATTTCATGCTCTCTATTAATTGGAAGATTATGTAACGTTTGAATGGCGTCTATGTTAATCATGTAGATCAAATACTCAAAGGAACTAGATAATCCTAGCGAATGTAACTACTTCCTCCTACAATAGTAAGTATATATATATATATATATATATATATATATATATATATATATATATATATATATTAATTTTATATTACTAGATCAAGAACATTATTTTTTTTTTACTTTTTAAATAAATTTTGGATGTAATATTTATAGATTACACTGAGGCATGACTACCTAGATAGTACCTAGATAGTACAGAGCAAGACTATTACATTTCACTTCATAGTGAACATCAATCACAAATTTTACTTACACTAAGAGTAAATTCCACAATTGGTCCCTGTGTTTTCTTTAAACTTTTCAATTTTAGTCCATTGTTGGAATAGTTTTAATTTTTTTCCTTAAGTATGCATTTTATTGTTGTTATGGTCCCTATGATTTACTCAAACTTGCAAGTTTAGTTAAAAATTTGGACTACACTTGAGTTTTGAGTAAGGGGAGCAAATGTGTAATTTACTCCTATATTATTGTCATTTTTGTAGTTTATATATTGGAATTAGCCCATCTACACTTAAAAGACTTCTTTTTTACTTGATTATGGAACCCTAATAATTATATTGGTATTTGATGTCTTGAAAATGTATTTTCCATATATTTACTACTGAAGGTGATAGTTATAGAAATGGTCCCTATGTTTCATTAAATTTTACAGAATTACTCCTTCTATACTATGAAATTTATTGAACTGGTCCATATGTAATCAATATATTTTTTATTTGAAAAGTAAGCATTGTCTATAGTGAAATTTTACTTTTTGTTTATTGATTGAATGAAATTACAAATTTTTCCATAAAGAATTTAGTTGGAAATGTGGAAACCTAGCCATAACATATTATAGCAGACCAATGATTCCTTTGGTTGTTGTTCCAATTCACCGCTAATCACTCTTGTTGACGAGCCATCAAAGGGCCTTAAAGTATAACAACCTGTTCGAAGAAAAAAAGTAATTAATATATAATTTAAATGTCAATTATTAAATCAAGTGTTTTTTTATCGAACTAATGTCCCAATAATTTTTCTTTCTAATGATGAAGCTAGACTTATGAAGGTTTTGAAGGTGGAGCTTCTCCCAGATGGATCTAGCCACGTGTTTAATCTCGGTAATCCTTTTTTTTTTTTTTTTTTTTTTTTTTTTACTAATTTCAGTTCCTAGTCGACTCTTTTCTTGATTATAGATTTAAACCATTTTTTTTATAAATTTCTTTTTCTGATGAAGTACCTGAACTTGTGACCAAAATAAAGTACAAAACTCTATTGTCATTATGTATTGTTTTAGTAAAGGGCATTTTGGTCTATCCTAGAAAATAATAGGTATTGACAGTCCGGGGCCGAGAAGAATTATGCTTCTGGCTCTGAAATGTTGCAGCCACTTTATTTGTCATAGCATGTCTAGCAATCAACCCTGCATAGAAGGTAATAATAAAGAATGAGGTTCACGAAATGCATTTTTATGCAGTCCAATTTTTTAAGGGTATATTGGTCATTTTTTATATGTTTTCTCATTCTCTTTCATTTATAGGTTCCATTGGGTTTGAAGCTACAAGGGAGACCTGATAAAGGTGAAGCGGGGGAAATCAGAGCAGTACCCACGAGAGGAAGCAGTTAGACTAGTGTTGCCTTTGACTAAATTTGGTAAAAATAAGTTTGTAGGTTTTCTTCAAGCTTTCAGTTTCAAAATTGACTTTTTAAGATTGTTGTTCATTCAAAATTGTTACGGTCAACCATGGGTTCTTTTCAAACGTGTTATACTTTGATTTTTTCTATGTTTTCTAATGATTCCTTATTTAATCATTATACTTAAATTCTGAATATGTGTTTTAGTTCATGTATGTAGCCTTAAGAACCTAACATACGTGTTTTGATAAGAGAATTAGATCTCAGTTTTCTTCTATCTTACTTCATTTTTTAGCATTATAATGTCATAGTCAACTAGCTATACCATCCTACTTCCATGACGAACTACCTATAAACGATGTCACCATCTTTAACGTAATGTGTTCCGTCGGTTTTCTATGACATTAGTGGCAAATCCAACCCCCGCGAAGCGGGGTTTCTTATCTAGTTGATGTATAACAAATATTTCATGGGTTGATTATCATTCAGCAACCTAAAATTATTATTTAAATTTCCGATGATAGTTTGTTCGTTTTAGAGGAATAAAACTTTGTAATAGAGGTTTATGTTTCAAAACTATGGATGCTAGTTTAATTGTTCGTCATTCATGATTTACTTACTATAAAATAATATGGGAACGTTAAAATCGTATCTTGTAATTTGTAACCAATTGAACAAAAAAAATTAAGGGGTGTTTCGTTTGCAGAATATTTTTGAAATCCCTATTCTAATAAAAAAAATAGTTTTATTCTCATTTTAATACGTATCATCTTATTAAACCTCTTAGTTAATACATATTATATTCTTCTTTTGTTATGTGTCACCCTATTATGTCTCATAATTAATAATTGCTACTTGTCAAAATATTGATTATTCATTTTAAATTTTAAATTTTAAATTTTAAATTTTAAATTTTAAATTTCCCACTTTATCTACATTAAATTAATAGCATTAAAATAAAATTAATACAAATTATAAAGTGATATAATTTCACATATTTATTTAAATCAATGATTATAATTTTATATATAACTAAAATAATCTCATAATTAATAATTTATTTAAACTAATTGATTAATAACTTTGAATTTTTAGTATAAAAGTTTCATTAATTTTGTAACCGTGGTTTCCACAGGTTATAAAACTAGTAAATAGAATATATCAAACGAATCGGAATACAAAGAAACTGAAATCTAATTAGGAATGAGCAAAGGAACTGACCTGACTGGAACCGGTCCGAACCGGACCCGGTCCGGGAACCGAAGTTGGCCGAAATTAAGAATTGAACCATACCGCCGGTTCTACCGATTTTTGTCGTGTCTTCAATGTTAGAATTGGTAATGTTCCGGATTTTGCCGGTTCTACCACTTTTTGCCGATTCCACCAGTTTTGATTCCTACCGGTTTCCGGTTCCAAAAGTTCACAAGAATATCATCCAGATCCCGATCTGATCGGTTCTATCCGGTTCCGGTTCCAATACCGGTTCCCTGATCCAAATGTTCATCCCTAAATCTAACTGAATTGGAATTTATTTAACCTGAAATGAAATTTATTTTCTATTTGGTTTGTAGGTTTTTCAAATGATTGTTTTTTCTTGAATTTGCACATAATATATAAAGCAACGACATAGCTTTATAAAACAAAACAAAAAATATAATAAATAACTAAAGTTGATTAAAACAATTAATAAATATTTTGCTTTATGGCTAGGTCTAGAGCCACTTAGTTAGGAGTTTTGTGCAAATTTAAAGAGTTAAAAATAGAAAAGGAAAAATGTACGTGGAATCACGGTATGCTGTTGGTAATAATGTCCAATGCCATTAACTATTTATAATATTTCTAAATAATAATATGGTCTTTTGAGTTTTCCTCATGACACAAATGAGAAATTAAAAGAAAATAAACAGAATGAGAAGACAAGTTTATTAATTTATCATGCTTAATAAATTAATTATAAACTACATTGGAATTAAGTAATTTAAGGGGTTAAATATTAATTAGTTAAAAGATTGAATATTTGAAAAATTCCAGAACCTTTAGGGAATAATGGAATTTTGAAATCTCTATCCTATATTGGATGAGATGTGATTTTTGAATTATATCTCCATCCCACATGGGATGGGAGATGAAACTTGGCAATGGTTTTAAGGTTATAAATATGTGCTAAGCGTTTCACTTTACCATGCACATTGGCTTGAGCAAACTTCTTCCCTTTCTCTCCATGGGACGAACTTCTTAACCCTTCCTAGGGTTTGTAGAAATTTGACCATCTTCTAGTTTTCTTTTGGTTCTCTTTTTGGAGTCTTGCGTGTGAGTCCATTATAGGTAGCAACATAGCTGGATCAAGAAGGTTCAAAAAGGTCAAGATCGAGCTTCAAAAGAGGTTAGTAATTTTGTCTTTTTTAGTAGATTTAAAGTTTTAAAGTAGGTTGCTATAATTAATAAAACCCAGATCCTAGGGTGCATGTACACATATGAATTGTTTTGATTATTCCGCTAGGCTAATGTAGTGCATAGATGTGTTAAAACACAACAGTTGTATTAGAGGATCTAGGTTTTAATTATGAGCAATGCTTAAAATTGAAATTTGGAAACCTGATAGTCACAGTTTGCAACATGTCCCCTCTTAGTCACGACACAACTAGATGTTTTTCAAATTTCTGGATTTTCGTAGTTTTTCGAATTTAGTGGATAAACCTCTTGATTTAAATATTATTCAAGTTATTTGAATCTAAATAATCAATCTAAAATTAGTTCTATATATTATCAAATTAAGATTTTAAATCTAAATATTTAATTTATTAATTATGAATATTATTTAAATTAGAATTTAAATATGAATATTAAATTTTAAATATTATGTAGTTAGAGAATTTATATTTGAATATTTAAACGATTAATTAAATTTTAAATATTATTTAATAAAGCTTTAAACTAGAATACTTAAAAAGATTTTATTAAAACTTTAAATATTATTTAAATTAGAAAATTAAATTTTAATAATTGAAAGGATAAAAATATAAAAGTTTTAAATTTAACTACATATTAAAATAAGATTATTATAAGTATAAGAAAATATTACAAACATGTGCCATCACATGTTCAACAGAAACATTATTGTCAACCCATGACTAGACTCACTTAATCGAATGCCTAAAGAGAGGTTTAAGAAGGATTGTTTGATTCTTGATAAGGTCAACTTTTTAAAATCCCTTAGGCTTTTCACCATCACCGCCTCTTTACATTTTGAGATTGGAGTTACTGAAAGGGATTGATATGATAGATGTTTGAAGGAATGAAAGGTTATTAAATCAAAAATCCCGCTGTATTAAAAAGTGAGTCATACGCCACCCATTAAAACGCACATTTTCTTTGTAGTATGTTGATGTAACGGGTGTGCTTAATCGATAGATCAAAGTTAGGGTATAAGTTAGAAATGATCTAGCAATCGGAAAAAATATTTTGTTGATGGAATGTAGTTAACCGACACGTCAATGTGAGAATAATTTTATTTGTTGTTCGTGTGGTTTTTTATGGTTGATTCACCATTTGTTTTATGATCCGCGACATTCCCGTCACAGAATTGAGATGAGCATAATCTGATATTAACATGTCATTAACCTCAGTCAATGAATCTCAAAAGATTTATGAATGTCACGGAGATTGAATTTGTCAAAGATCTTTGCCTACCTAAATAATTTTGTGGTATGTTTACGACATCCCTATACAAATCATAGAGCCAAATATGGATCCTAGACTTAGTAAATAGTTAATTAAGGTTAAAAATTATTTTAAGCGTTAATGAAACAAACAAAAATAGAGTTAATATTGAATGATATCTATAAGATAATCCACTTAGATTATTGTTATAAAACCTCTAAAAGGATTAACTGGTAAGAAGATCAATCTAGACCAAATTCGTAGTTTAGGAAAAGTTTTCATAGATGAATAGAAAGATCATGCTTTAGATAAAGCTCTTCATGAGGTTCCTTTAACCACTACATTTTAAAATTTTAAGAATAGTTATCAAATAAACATATTGAAGTGAGATTCAATTTCATATTAGTTAGGAGGTGATTGTGTTTATCATAATCAACTAGCTAACATGTACATATGATCAATTCTCTCTGATTTTGATATAAACAACTTGAAATATCCATGGAGGTGGTGCATGGAATGTTAAGAACCTTTTTGAACTGACATGGCCATTCGTAAGAACTTCAACTTCATATGCTCCCGTATTCACTATCATGAATATAAGTGTTAAGAAAAAAAAGATAATTGTCTATGGGTAAAAGGTGACTAGTGTTGGAGTACCTAATCCGACCTTAAACACCAAGGACAAAAGGAAATGCTAATTCTGAGACATATGCTGACATGCTATTCATTTCCATAACAAGAAAAGGACCTAGAAAGCACAAATGCCCAATATGTCTGGTGGATAAGATTAAAACATGGAGAAGATGATTTGATCATGGATTATGAGCACATGCTACTATCCATAAGAATAAAAGACAACTCATTCTCGTGAATGTTTAATCTAAAATTAGATAGATAAATTCGTAATACCATTGGAATATTACTTCTAGTACTTTGATAAATTTGATGCAGATTAGTGCACGTAGCCATAACAAACCGATAATATCACTAAAAATAGTAGTGTCCTTTTGGGTTACATGCAAGAGCAAATTAAAGCAGAACTAAAAATATATTTATTTTAGGGACTTGTTTTGTTAATTAATTATTAGTTTGATTAATTAATTAGAAAACATATAGAATATGGAATATTCTAAAATGATTAGATTCTTGGATATTACCGAAAAGCTAGATAATTACAAATATATTTGGTGCTTATCTCTATGGTGTCAAATCATCCCCTATATATAAAGGGTCAAAATTTGGTTTTGGGTGCATGAAAAACATCACCTCCAATGTTCGGAAACCCTAATAAAAACCCTAGAAGAGTCGAAGCTCGTCTTCATTTCGTGGTCCATTGTTTTCCACGTCGTGGTCAATTTCAGATTCGATAATCAATTCTTGTTCCTGCTGGTACTTGAGTTGCTTTCATATATGTTGGTGTTTAGTCTCTTGGGTGCGATCACAAGAGAAGAACTATATGTTGGGTTCTAAATTACAATCAATTGGCGAGACTAAAGAAATCGAAGAAAAAAACGAATGCATGATTCATTTTTTTAAGTTCATTAATTTGCATAGATTGTTTGAGTTAGATCTGGTTATTACGAGTCTATATATCAAAAAATATTTTTGCATCCTTTGTCACGATTTGGTCTTTGACTAGGATTGTAACCCATTAGTGGTATCAAAGCAAGGTTAATTTAAGTCTATTGCATTTTGACTTTGTCTTTGATTGTAAAATAAGGTATGTATATGTAGGATTTTGATGTTTAGATCGTTTTAAATAGTTTATAAATTTTCCTTGTTAAAACTGAATCTATTTCTGCTTGTTAAAACGATTTTTTGCTCGTTCTGCCTCTTCGTCATGACGTGGTTGGTCCTCCACCACATCGTAGTCATGTTGATGTTGAATCTGGATTGCGACTTCGTTATCGACAGTTTGTGGTCTTTACTTGGAGACGTCTTTGTGTGATGCGTAGAACATAAAACTAATATTTAATAAATTGTCACATGTTTCTATGGTCCAAGACGTGGTTGCCCATTCCCCTCCTCGCGGAACCCGTGTTCCAGAATTGTGAATTTGTTTCTTGTTTTCACTTTCCACTTTTTCAATTTAAAACACATATAAACTAGTCTTTATACTAAAAGATGAAAGTCGATTTAATTTAATTATGAGATTAATTAAAAGACAAAAGATTTGGACTTTAATAATTTAATTGTTGGCTTCATTCTTGGTTAGTCAATAAAATTAGAAGAAATAAAAAAATTAATTGTGTATATATAGTAGAATCATATTTATATGTATCACACTATAATACAAACATTGTGTCCTCACATGTTTCTTAATGCATACTGGTAGTCTTACCACGACTAGGCTCACTAACTTTATTGCTATAAGGAAAGTTCTAGGCATGTCTCTTTGATTCTAAATAAGGTTGGCTTTTAAGTGGCATTTTGTGCTCGCCGCCCTCACTGCCTTCTTTCGTTTTAAGTAAAGCTACCGAAAGGGTTTGATAGGATAATTGTATATAGTTAAAAGTATTAACTTAATAAGTAATAAAACAAAATCATATTTTTATAAAAATATGAACCTTATGTTTCCGATGGAAATTACACCGTGGCGTGTATTCTTTTTGGCGTTATGCTTGTATGGTTTACCGATGAGTCAAATAAGAATATCGTCGAAGAAAGGTATCTAGTGATCAGGATTCTCAAGTGTTACTTGAGTCGAATATCATCGTAACTTCGCATAGTCGATTCTACATTTGTATTTATGATCCTCGACTAATTTAGACATGAATGGTAAATGAGAATTAGAAGAGATTAACATGCTGTTCACATAAGTCAATAAATCTCGTCTTCTCGGAATTTCATAGAGATTGAGATCCCGAGTTGCTTGTCCACATAAATAACTTTGTTGTGTAATTTTCAGCTAATCCACTTTACATTGTGAAGCTAGGTATGGATCCTAGACTTTTAATTAATATATTGATTTTGGGTAATTATCTTAAAATGATTTCTTCCTCAAATTAATCGTGTTTCCTTTTTCTTAACAAAGGGCTCCTAGTTCGAGTGTCACTCTGCCTCCTATACCAACAACTTCATCAAACCTCTCACTACTCTAACTACTATCGCGAGATTAGCTCACTGGTCCAAACTACATTGATTGGATTGGCAACCTGAGGATCACTCTGAGGTATGAGAAAATAAATATGCACTGGACGAGTATATGGCTAAGGAGCTTCCCAGTAATGCAACTAAACATGTGTTCATTCAATATAAAAAGCATTTCCATTACTCGATAAGGTCTAGTGTCTGATGTTGGCGACACATATCCAGAACTCCAAAGGTGATTCGAGAATCTTGGGGCAATACAACATCAAAGAGCAGCTCAAATACTGTTTCAAGAGCAAGCTCGAACTAAGAGATTCAAGGTCATGCAAACAATTCTAGGTTGTAAGCAGCAGGAGAATGGTTCTATGGGTACCCATGTGCTAAAATTAAAAGGGTACTTTGATAGAATTGAATGTATTGGATTCCTATTTATTCAAGAGTTGGCTATTGATGTCTCTCTTAACTCTTTGACTAGTGCATGCAAGCAGTTCACTATGAACTACTATATGAATGGTTTATAGAAGAGTATCATGGAGTTACATGGAATGCTCAAGACAACTGAAGAAATCATGGTTCCAACTAGGAACTCAAGTTTAACTACTTATGTTCTGGATAGTAGGAAAGGCGGTGTCAAGAGGAAAAGGTCATCTCATCTCAATACTAAGGGAAAGTTGGTGCTTCCAATTCCAACCCTAAGAAGGATGTTTCTGACATACCACATGTGAATGACCCAAAAGAAGCAATATGATACTACTTCCAAGAAAATTTTCATTGGAAATGTAGCATCCTTAAATATTTGAAGGATCTCAACAATAACAAAGCCAAGGATGTTGTCTCTTCAGGTATGTTTACAATTGAATTACATTCGGCATCGGCATCTAATAATTGGATAATTGCCATTTGATGTGAAACCTACATTTTTTTGATGTGCAGGCGCTAAAACAAAGTAGGAAGTTAAGACATGGGAGCTCGAATTGATCATGGGGAACAAGAGCAAGTTAGTTGTTACCAAGATTGGAGATTACGAGCTTTCAGTGTCACCTAGTATTTCAATTAGTTTATTAAGATTACTGTTATTCCTCTTACATGGAATGAAACATTATTTCATTTTATGAATTGAAGCGTGATGGTTTCACTGTCGGATTTGATGATAATAATACTTGTATTTAGGTTTACAAAGATAATAATAATTATTAAAAAGAAAATCATTACAAGGGTGTATATGATTCTGTGATAGGTGTAAGGAAAATGATAACTTAATTTTAAGTGTTAGTTTGTCTATGTAGGTTCCTTGATCGATATTAATTAAAACTAAACAAGAACACAGAAGAATTAACGCAAAGGTATTCACTAAGAATATGTTCTCACCAAGAGAACATGCATAAAGCTCTAGGGTTCGATGATCAACCAATGATTAGAACCCTAGTATAAAAAGTACAGTAAATGCGATGTGAATCCCTACAAACCATGGATTTCACCTAGTCTACTATAATAATATGAGATCTGCTAACTAACTACGTATAAAATATAGTTACAAGAGATTACATAAGATATACATATTGCGTTGATGGTTAAGATGTTGGTGCTGATAGAGTCAACGTGGTAGTTTTACATTATTAGATTCTAAGGATTGACCTTACAATCTCCCCAGTCTGATGTTGTCAAAACCCAAAGTATTGTTCTTCATAATGATGGTAGAACTCTTCAACATCTTCTTTGACTTCTGGCTTGAACCAAAAATAGCCTAAAATACCAAGATCTTCCTTTCTATTGTTCAGTTCCATCAAGATTAAGAAGTGATAGTTTTGAGAAAGTTTTGCGAAGACAAGTGCTCAGTGGGTTATTTGACAAGATCATGTGAACGTTGTAAGCATATACGCTTAGATTCATCCATGTAGAAGATGCCATGCTCTGGTTAAATAATTAAGATGTGTTGAACTGGATGAACACTCATTGGAAAAGATTAGTCAATAACCTTGGTAACATAAGGAAGTAGAAATATGACTCCTTTGAAAGTTTTCTTCCGAGACACTAAAGCAGATGCTAAGGATAAGGAAGGTTTATCTAAGGTCTCAGGCACTATGTCAAGATCTTTAACCTTTATGATAAGTCTCTCTAGAATAAGCCTCGGTTCCTCAACATTTATTCCCTTATGCTTATTAATCAACTCAAGAAGTTACATCCATTCGTTGTACCCAAACTTTTCCAAATGTTGAGAAGAAAAAACTTCATTATATTGGCGAACAGCTTTACCCTTGTCACCACACCTAGTGATATATAATGACAACATTCTTTCAGTCTTGGTCTTGGAGCATCTTACTTTTATGATTGGACTTGGATGACTTCTTGTTAGTACATCTTCAAACCAGATTCTCTCAAGTCTAGCAATTGCACTTTCCTGCATATATTTCTCCTTTGAGGCTTTCACATTGAACTTTTTCAATCATTTAATCCAATCAAATAGAGTGCTAGAGTCAATAACCACCATTCGATTCATCTTGGAATCTCGTATGTTTTACATTCTATTAGAGGATTGAATTTTATGTTGTCTAGAAAGCTCCAAAGCATCTTTAATAGGAATACCTCAAAGATTTGTCATCTCCGAAATTGTACGTTCTATGCATTTCTGCTTGAAGGGACCAGGATCAGGGGCAGTTGAAGTCTTTCTTTTCTTACTTACTGGAACACAATCTTCATCATATTAAATTAGACTTGGTTTTGTTTAAGGAACCTGCTACCCCCTAACATCAGCACAAGTAGTATCAGTGTCAAGATATATTGTCTGAAGAGGATGCACATCAATAAAGGACATGTCTATACTATAGACTTCATCATCATCTATTTGATCAGGGGCTTAGGAATGTCCTTAATATTTTCCTTAGTTTTAACATCATTGGAATCAATTCTACTAGTGAATTCCTTAGTCGGATTACCCCTCCCCCCTCTGGAATCATCAGTTTGAGGGGATGGCACAATGGAAAGTGATAACATTTAATTATAAGGAGTTGAAGGAGGCATTTTAGAAACAAAATGTGTGGATGGTGAAGGACATGAAGGTAGTGGTATTGAAAGTGGAAACATAAAGGTGGAGGGTACATTGAATGGAGGAACTCCTATATAACCAGGTGGTGGTTGTTGGTCTCCCATGGAGGAGAATGATACCCATCTTCAGAGTCAGTGTCAATGCTTGTAATTATACGGTTGATGGAAACGAAATCTATCTCAATTATAAAAAGATGTTGATTCATGTTGGAGGTGAGTTGAACTAGAGACTCCCATGTAAAAAGAGTTTTCTCCCAAAAATATTTGACTTCAACAAGAAACTAGCATGGTAGTGATTACTCCTTCTTAACAGTTGCTTGTTTGGGAAGAATTATTTGAATAATAGGACGTTGTTCATGCTGATAAAGAGATGTAAGAGCATGTTAGACTCATGGAGCATCAAAACTACAAAATATAGGAGTTAGAACACAATCAAGAGAGGGTGTATGAGCAAGATTAACATTACCTTGATCATGTGGAGGAGTCTCAGAGATATAATCGGTGTAAGTGTCACTACCTTGCTGAACTGTAGGAGTTTTAGGAACAATCTTTTCTTCTTATTCTTCTTTAATTAATAGAGAAGACTTAAACCGAATGAGTTTGTTTGGTCAACTTGATTCAGCTTCATTGAAGTCCTGTAAGTTTGCTTTATTTTTTTGAACTTGAAAGAAAAGAACCATTTTTGTATCCTAACTGTTGTACTCGTAATTACTACCAGCATCTAAGTTCTCATTGGCAGCACCAATGTCTTTATCAGAATGAGATAGATTTTTAGTTTCAGCTTGTGAATCTTCTTTAGTGTGTTGGTTTGACACTGAGTGAGTCTCATCTCCCATTATTACATCTTCTGAGAGGAAATCACGTGTAACATACGACATTTTCTCACACTCGTATGGAGTTTTAATCCACTTCTTCATACCCTTTGTAATGATCCACTCATCAGGTCTTGATTGAACAACTTGGAGGAGGTGAAGGAATGAATCCAATCTGCATCTTGATAATCACCATAACCGGTACCAATATATTGTAGAATGAGTGCAAACCATCTATGATATGGGACATGAGTGGACCTTTTTCTACATCTGATTATCTCAACAACTTGATCAAATATCAGCTGAGCAAAGTCAAGTTGTTTATTCTTAAGAATAGAGAAAGGAATATGCTATTCAAAGGAGTTCATATGATCAAGGCTCCTAATTTTGTGAGTTAGACATTAGCCAAGAATTCCAATGAGAAATTTCAAATTAGTGGGAAGAAGTTGTCAAAGAACAATGTAGTTCTTTTCTTTCTTAAAATCATAGCCCAAATTTACTAGAACAGGACAACATTCATCCATAGTAGGGAGATGAAAATATTCATCACAAACTGGAATTTGCAAAGCTCTTCGAATATCCAATACAGTTATTGAAATCGTATAATTCCCATCATCGATTGTGCTAAAGATTACTTCAGTATCATTACAAGTATAAGTATAGTAGAACTCATAAACATGCTATGGAAGAAAAGAATCAGTTACATCGACAAGAACATAGCAAAGTTAACATGTCGAAAGATAGGACATGAAATCTTCAAATCCCTTGTTATTGTACTTCTTAGGGATTTTGGTAGAGAATGTAACATTGTTGGACATGATGACTAAAGGAGTATCAGGAGTTCCAATAACTTTGATCACATTTGGTGTGGGAGCATATGTTTAGAGAATAGATGGAGGAGCCATTGTGAATAGGGTTCTTGCAATTGAAGACAAATGAGGTCTTTTGATCACAATGAAAGCGTATTGTAATTATGATGGTATAAGACCCCTTATATCTCTCAGAGATCACCGTTGATAAGTAATCTTAAGGGAAAGAAGAATTCGCCTAAAATTTCACAGTTATCTAGGAGTGATGCATATCCCCAAATTTAAAAAGTTACCGATTTAGAATAGTAAACCGACCCAAGATAAGCATTTGGTGAGAAACAATCATCAACAAGAAAACAATAAAATCAACATCAGTACATGAAATACACAATAGAAGGATATGAGGGATTATGGTGTATTGCACTATTGTGTTGTAGCAATAGATGATCGTTTACACAATGTTGGAAGGTCTCATCATTGTATGGTTCTATACGCCGAATCATTTTACAACTTTTATTACAAGAATAATTTGGGAGATAATGGTATGATGCGCGTTATACATTCCAGTACGAATTACACCCATCAGTATAGAATGTCATCATTTTTATCAGTGTATGGATTTTGCATTGAATCATAAAATTCTTTATTTGAAGCTTCGTAGGGCAAGAATGGGTAGGTGCATGTAACATAGAACGGTACATGATATACCATTGGCACAAAATTTTCAAGCCCTCATCATCGTCTGGTATCATACACTGAATCATAAGACTTTATAGAAGAAAATAAGGAAATAAGGGGTTGGTGTGTGTGTGATAAACTATGGTGCATAACTTAACCATCAACATATAATTTCAACCTTTTATCAGTGTAAGGTATCGTATAGTCTATAAAAGAGAGACAAATTAGTACTCATTTCACATCTCAAAACACATCAAGATAAAGAGATTTTAAACACAAATAGAGAGAAATAGATGTTCTTATCCTTCAAAGATGAGATTATTCTGATGGATTCCAAGCTTCATACTAATCATGAGGAGAAGAGATTTGAAGTAACACAATCTTTGTAACCAACGAGTTAACAAGTTCTAATCTTGTAACCTTCGAGTTAAGAAATTCATCAAGACAATACTCGAAGGAACAAAGCATTATGAACTTCATAATGAGAGACAAGAGTCATTGTTTTGTAAATGATATCTTTAGATCTCATATGGGGATTGGTGTAGCAATGATAGCGTATATGAAAATTAGACGTGTCATGCTCATTATCTTCGCCTGAACATGTCTCAGTAGGTTGAGTGTCAAATAGAGGGCAAGAAGAGCATTAAGAACATTTTGTTGAGACACAGTTCTTCTATACATAAGGATGCAAGCATTGAAGAAAAGATGTAGAGCCACTTATAATGTTTTATGAGACCAATATTAATGATAATATCTTGCAATAAGTTGCGTGCATGGTTAGGTGAGATAGTCTTTTCTTTAAGGAGGCAGGATGCAGGTCAACATCAAATTCTGAAGATGGATGATCCTGATATTTAAGAATTGAGAGAAAAGAAAACACTGGTGATTAATAAGAGAAATATATAAGCAGTGTATACTCCTTTGGTAAAAGAAAACGAAATATTGAATTTTAGCTTTTTAAGAACATGACTTATTTTTGTAGTTTTGAAAGCAACATAATAATGTACTGAAAAGAAAAAGCAATAAGTGTCTACGAAGCAACAAACAATTCAAGCATATAAATATCATTTTTCCTGATAACAGAAATCAATATGGAACTTTTTGAGTAAGTGATGTTTCCCTCCTTATATTTAAAGTACACCTTGTAGCCAGCGTCACAAAGTTGAATGATAGAGATGAGATTAAGTCCTAGACCTTTGATATAAGGAACATCCTTGAATTCTATAGTCATGCACTGAATCAATAAAAACGCCTTAGTTCTTCCTTTGTTGTTGTCTCCAAACGTCACTACATGGCCATCCTTTTAAACATAATCACTCATTAGATACTTACAACTTGACATATGTCTAGAGCATCTACTATCAAAATACAAAAAATGCTCCTTACCTTGCCGTGCTAAGAAAAAAATTAGGACACACTGACCCATTTTTCAATGGGTCTTTTCATTAAAAAAAATCATAACATGAAGTGGGAAGAAAATTTGGAGAGTTTTCCTTTTTGATCCTTTTCTTATTTCTTAAACGAATATTGTCAACTCTCTTAATTCCCTCACCAAAGCTACACTCACTGATCTTATGAGAAGGATCTCCATAACGATAGCATACCTTTATTCCATCTTTTTTGCTTTTGTTGACACTTCTAATAAATTTAGGTTTACAAAGAGTTGTAACTTTTTCATGAATTTTTGAATAATTCCTTGAAACATAGGATTTGTATGAGTGATAGGTTGTGGAGTGGTCCTAAGACGCTGGTGTACACAACGATTCGACAATATCAGAGGAATGAGAATTATCAGTGTCATGATAGTCAATAATATATCCACGAAACTCACCAAGTATCTCATGTGTGGAGTGAAATTTTCCATTAGAAATGGGAAACTTGAGATATAGCTCAGTGTTGGGGTACGAATATCAAAGGGTTTCTAATAGTTGGATCTAAAGCAGTTAGACGGGTAGTACAAACAGTGACACCTTCAGTGTAGTGTTTACCAATGCGAGATTGATTTACGAATGAGTGACTAATGAACTTAGACTTAAAATCTTCCTTGAGTTCATGAGAGGAAGGAAAGTTTTCGTTCAATTTCAATATGTTTATGATTGTTAACAGCCTCATCACACTGATAAGGTATTTCGATGTATATTATTTTATATAGCTTATGATTAGAGTGATCCCAACTATTCATAACACGTTTAAGTTTGTTAGCATACATTTCAACTCTACCCTTTTTAGAATGAAGATTAATATTGGTAAGAGACAAATTTAAGACTATAGTGTTAGTTAAAGCAAGATTATTTTCAATGTTGGACAAACTTTCCATCAGTGTGTCAATCTCTAACCTAAGTGAGTGTTCTTCTTGGTTAACCTTTGAGTGGTGATGACATAGATAATTAAACATGATACAGTTTTCATTATTAAAGTAAGTGACGAACATGTTTACCTAATATAAATATAAGGAATCCTAGTCTTTTCTTTTTGAATCCTCAACGGCTTTGACCAAATCAACTTCAAAGGTACCAATTCCTTTACTTCCTTTATTAGTGACTGATGCATAAATGTGAGCCATCAAACACTTGTCTTTACTTCCATCTTCATTAGATGATTTTCATCGTCTACCCAGTTTACAACTTTAGCAACTAAGATCATTACATCAATATTTTGTCTTTTCAAAGAAGCCAACAACTTATTACATTTTGCTTCATAATCATCATTGGTATAAAGTATTTCGGTTTTGCATTCCTTGGCAAAATGAATCAGTCCTTCACAATTAAAACACTTGAGCCCCTCTTTCTTTTCAGCATCATATTTTCTTCCAGTGTCATAACCTTTGGCCTTTGTTGAGTTAGTCCTTGATTGAAACCTTTTATCTCCATAAGTCTTCTTATCATTTCGATTAACATTAAGCTTCAATATCAGGGCTTTACCTTCAGATTCATCAGATAAGTCACTATCGCTATTCTGAAAAGACTTCTTCAAGTAGAGAAACACATATATGTGTTGGATTAATGTCTAAGTCCATAACTATAATTGGTAAGACTTGACCCGACCCGGCATGGTCCATTTGGGTTGCATACCATCATGCACTTGGATAGACTATAATGAGAGAAATAAGACACTTATGGTTATTAATATATTATAAGTTCTAGTGTATTAATAATAAGAATAATCAGATTATTTAATTAGTATTGATGAAGAATTAATCTAGGATTAATTAAGTGATCAAAAGAAGACTAATTAAATATATGGGTTGATTGTGTAAATCATCCATACTTATATAGTGGGCTAATGCTCCATGGATAATCAAGTTGGGCTAAAACCCATAGGATGGTCCATGGATCCAAGGAAATGGAAAGCCATGACAATTAAGGATTTACCCTAATTGTAACACTATATAAAGATATTATTCTTGACAAAATCGGCCACTAGTGAGAGTAACAAAAGGGCTAGCCGATTTCATGAAGTGTAGAACTCTCTCAAGTTATTCTAAGTGTTTTGATGATTGTGATTCCATTTGAGTCTTCCACACTATTGGGGCTAGGCACTCAAGCTTCATGAAGACTTTCTACATCAAAGAGGTATGTATTCTATCTTGTTATATTCATGTTTTGTATGATAGATTAGGATAATACCTTGGATATTCTTATTTGCATGTTTAATAGAGAAAACATAGATCCAAGGTATTTAGGGTTGCATGTACACTTAGGAGTGTTAGAATGCTCAAAACCCAACAATATGTTCTTGTGAGAATCTCACATGATCTCCTTTCTCAAAATATTTGTTTCTTCATGATTACGAAGATTACCAAACACGGAAGCCAAATTCATGGTTGCGATGTTTTCATTGTTCTTCAATATATATGCATGATGCTCCCAACTATCGTTTAGTGAATCCAAAAACTTGAGAACAAAAGAGTTTCTAGTTTTGTTTATATTAAGACGATGCATATCACTCACCAAGCAATTCAATTGATTGAGTACCTAAGTAAGCGTCTCATTCTTTTGCTGAAAAAATTATCATATCGACGATTAACACTATTATTGTTAATAGCCTTTACCTCATCTGTGCCTTCATAGGCAACAGTCATTGTATCCACCATCTCCTTGGTTGATCGATAGTTTTGAACGAAGTGATAGATATCATATGGAAGGAATTTTCCGATAGTAGCACGTGCTCTAACATCAAGAGAAACAAGACGTTTCTCTTTCATCTTTGAATTCATGAAGAAGTTTTTCGACTAGATCTCCTTCTTTGACATTGTCCTTCATGGGTTGGTACATAGGAACATAAGGAAATTTTTTGACAATATTGATCATTGATTATTTCATGGTTTCAAGAACCATCATTGACTTTGATTTCTATGTGGTAAAGTTCTTTTCATCGAACTGTGGAATTTTGTTACCATAAGTGGTTTTAGTAGGGTTTGTAGAAGAAGAGGTGGACATAGTTAATTGATATAAGCAACCTGCTCTGATACTATTTGTAGTTTATTTTATCAATATTAGTTAACAATAACCAAGGACATAGAAGAATTAACACAAAGTTATTCACTAGGAATATGTTCTCACTAAGAGAACATACATAAATCTTTAGGGTTCGATGACCAACCAATGATCATAAACGTAATATCTAAATTAAAGTAAATACGATGTGAATCCCTACAAACCAGGGATATCACCTAATCTAATATAATAATAGAGTATATCTGATATCACTAAGATATTAGATCTAATAACTAACTACGTATAAACTATTGTTACAATAGATTACGTATGATATATATATCACACTGATACTTGAGACCTTGGTGCTGATAGAGTCAGCATGATAATTTTACATCATCAGATTCTAAGGCTTGACCTTACAGTCTAATCTGGATAAATTATTTATATGGAATTGTCGTCTTCACCATATAAACAAGAAGTGAATCTCTAAGCTGTAATCATACAGGATCTTAGAACCATTCAACCTTGTGTTTAATGGAATTGTGAATCTTGTTTAGTTAGGAAAATAACAAAGTCTCATTTCATAGGCAACTATGAGAGAGGGATAGATGTTTTGGGCATCATCCATTCGGATGTATGTGGTTCCTTCAGACACTTCACTACACATGGTGAAAGATACTTTGCCACATTTACTGATGACTTCATTAGATATGGGTATGTTTATCTGATTAAACATAAGTCTAAGACATTTTAAGTATTCAACAAGTTCCAGAATGAAGTAGAGAACCAACTTGGAAAAAAATCAAGTTACTTTGTTCTGATAGGGCAGAGAGTATCTTACTGATGAATTCTACGATCATCTTAGAAGTTGTTATATATTCTTGCATCTAGCTCCTCCAAGAACACCAAAAAACAATGGTGTGTCTGAAAGGAGAAATTGAAACTTATTAGACATGGTTTGTATGATAACTCATAATGCAATTCCAATTAGTTTCTGGGTTTATGCTCTAGAAATTGTCACTTACATTCTAAACCCAGTACCAACTAAAAAGTTTGGAAAAACACCATTCAAAATATAGAAAGGGACTCAACCCTCTCTTACACAAATAAAGGTTTGGAGATATGAGGCTTTTGTTTATCGAGAAGTGCTCGACAAACTTTAACCCAAATCTGAGAGATGTCACTTCATTGGTTATTCTAAAGACTTCTTTAGATACTTGTTCTACAAGCCTACTGAGAACAATATTTTTGTTGCTCGTAGGGCAATATTCCATGAAAAGGAGTTGATATATCAAGAAACTAGTGTGAGTTATGTTGATCTTGATGAAATTCAAGAATCAACCAATGAAGAACCTCTTGTTGCCACTATACCTTAACAAGAGGTTAAAGAACCTGTTGAGGAATCTAATATACCTCCACCTTACCCTCGTTGATCCAATAGAGAATGTTAACCACCAGAGTATTATGAATTCCATATTATTCTTAAGGATGATAATCTATTGAGCGATAATGAGCCTCACAACTATCAGGAAGCGATGGAAAGTCCAGAGGCTATAAAATGGAAGAGGATATGGATATGGAGATTCAGTCTATATACTATAACCAATTAAGGTACTTGGTTGATCGTTCACTTGGCCTTAAAACCAGTGGGTGTAGACGGGTATTTAAGAATATGACTAACATGGATGGGAATATGGAGACTTATAAAGTTTGATTGGGTGCAAAAGGCTACACTCAGACTCAATGAATTGAATATGAGGAAACTTTTTCACCAATAGCCATGATTAATTCCATTAGTATTCTTCTTTCCATAGTACCATTTCATGACTATGAAATATGGCAAGAGGATGTAAAACCTCTTTTCCTTAATAGAAAACTAACTCACGATGTTTACATGGCTCTGGCAGAAGGTTTTGTATAGTCCAAATATCCTAATATGGTATGCAAGTTTAAGAAGTCCATTTATGGACTTAAACAAGGACCTCGCATATGGAACATTTGTTTCAATGAGAAAATCAAGGAGTTTGGTTTCTTAAGAAATAAAGATGAACATTTTGTATATGTTAGACTAGTAGGAGAGTAGTTGTCTTTTTGGTCTTATATGTTGATGACATTCTTCTTATAGGAAACCACATCCCAACACCGATAGTGTAAAAGCTTATCTTGGGAAGAGTTTTTCTATGAAGGATGTGGGAGAAGCTACTTATATACTTGGTATTAAGATCTATAGGGATAGATCAGGCGACTGATAGGACTTTTCCAAAATACATACTTAGATAAAATCTTGAAGAAATTTAAGAGGGAAGACTCTAAGAAAGGATTTATATATGGAACAATTTTGAGTAAAACTCAATGTACCGGTACTAGTGAATAACTGGACATAATGAGTTAAGTCGCACATGATTTGGTTATAAGATCAATCATGTACACCATGATGTGTACAAGGACAAATGTCTCAAACTCTATTAGTATGACAAGTCATTATTAAGCCAATCCTAGTGAAAGTCATTGGATCGAAGTAATGAAAATTATGAATTATCTTAGGAGGACTAAAGATATGTTGTTGTTCTATGGTGGTAAGGAAAATCTAAGTGTTAAAGGATATCTGGATGCATGTTTCCAAACTGACAGAGATAATTTTCGATTATAGTCTGGTTTTGTGTTTATGTTAAAAGGAGATGCAATGACTTGGATGAGTTCTAAGCAATAAACTATAGTGGACTTGACTACAGAGTCAAAGTATATTGCGGCCGACGAAGCAACTAATGAGGCAATGTGGCTAAAGAACTTCATCAACGATTTAGGTGTAGTCGTTCCAAGCATAACTGAACCGATTGAGATCTTTTTTTGGTAATGAGGGTGAAATTGCTTTAGCTAAAGAACCTCAATATTACAAGCACACAATACATATACTCATAATTTACACTATATTAGGAACCTGATTGAAGATGGAAACATTATTGTGAGTCGAGTTCTACCAGAAGATAATCCAATTGATCTGCTCACCAAACCATTCTCACAAATCAAGCATGTTGTTCACATTAGATCTGTTGGAATTAGATTTGCTTATGAATTGGTTTAGTTACACAATTTATAGTTTGATTTTATGGAACATGTTCAAATTATGTTTTGATTTGATGATTATTAATAATAAGTTGCTACTTTTGTTCATATTATCTTTGTTTCGATTTTTACATGTTTAGAACCACATCCAAAGTAGCATTTAATTAAAACTTCCAAAATTGGTCCTAATCTTAGAAGATAGCAGTTAATTAAGATTGTCATGGAGTATTGGTAGATTGTTCATAGAGATGAACATTGCAAAAGTACGCGGCCAATATTGATGAGTACTTGAATATGGAGATTTTTAGTATTGGAGTAACCAAGCTTAAAGATTACTTCATGGATCATGTAATGAGTCAATTAAAACAACTATATTTCTTATTTTTAAAATAGAGAGGCATGAGGTTTTGTTCTACAATCTGTTGTATCTTGGTTTTACCCCAACATTGTCCATAATTGTTATCCATATAGGGTTTGAATAGATAGTGCATGAGGAATAGTATTAACCTATGTAGTCAAATTTTATTTGATCCTTCTGCTAGAAATAGAGAAGTACATATCTCTGAGCCCCTGTATGATTTGGTATTGACAACAAATGGTTGGCTAAGCTGAAACTAAGTTCATCCGATTCAACAATTAGTCTAAAAAGTCACCAGAAGTTGTCGTCGAGAAACATAATCTTGAACCATGAGATTGACACTTTATCCATGTCTCAAGTTCATAATAAGATATCATGAAGATCAAAGTAATTTGAAATTAGTAGTCTTAGGACTATTTATAGAAATGTTACGATAAGTACAGTAGTTGCATTGGACTGCCACTCACTTTTGTTCCAAGTAACTATTGGATCGGTCAATTGTTTATGCCTAAGTACAAGAGCGAGATGATGAAAATTTGTGCCCATAGCCATAACAAAGAGTAATATTACTATAAATAGTAGTGTCCCTTTGGTTTATACGCAAAACAAAATTAAAGTAGAACTGAAAAGACATTTATTTTTGGGACTTGTTTTGTTAATTAATTAACTAGAAAACATAAAGAATATGGAATATTCTAGAATGATTTGATTCTTGGATAATTACTAAAAGCCTAGATAATTAAAAATATATTTGATGATTATATCTAGGGTTTTACAATCACCTCCCTATATATAAAGAGGTTGAAATCCAGTTTTAGGTGCATGAAAACATAGCCTTTCACCTCCAAAGTTCAGAAATCCTAAGAAAAACCCTAGAAGATCCTGAGCTCTTCGCCACACCATGGTCCATCATTTTCCACTTCATGGTTGCTACCAGATTTAATAATTGAGTCTTGTTCCTGTTGGTTCTCGAGTTTCTTTTAGATGTATTTGTGTTTTTGCGTCTTGAGTGTGAACACAAGAGAGGAAATCTATGCGGGTTACCAGGTTCAATCAATTACTGAGACCAAAGAAATTGAAGAAAAAAAACAATGTATGATTCGTTCTATTAAGTTCATTAAGTTACATAGATTGTTTGAGTTAGATCTGGTTATTAGGAGTCTATAGACCATAAAATATGGTTGCGTCTGTTGTCCTAATTTGGTCTTTGACTAGGTTCGTAACCCATTAGAATTTTCTGAGGATTGAGTACTGAGATTTATAAGAATGTGTACTGACTAAAAGGAAGTGAGAAGACTGAAACATGGAGAAGAAAATTTGATCATGAATATTGTGCCCTTGCTACTATTCATTAGATCAAAAGACATCTTATTCTTCAAAAATGTTTAGTATATGGTCATTTGATTCAAAAATTGTTTATACAAAATTTCATAAGATTGTTATGACTTGTTTCGAATGTTTTAACGTGTTTAAATTAAAGTCATGAAATTTGTAAGATAAATATAGTAAGAATGATTCAAAATCTGATTCAAATATTTGAATGAAATATAATATTGTGCAATAAACTTTTTGATGATGAGAATTGCATTACCAAATATCCAATTGGATTGGATTAATTTATCTGACCACAAGTCTTATGATAAATCCAAGCCTTATTTTCTAAGTTAGGTGAATATCTATGGGATTTAGATTTAAATAATGGCCCATTCAGTTTATGTACAATACATTCTAATTTGATTACATCCAAAAGTTTGTATAAAATGTATTTGTAGAGTCGTTGTCTTGAACATAAACGAGAATTGCATTACCAAGTATACAGTTGCATCAGATTTTGGATATCATTTGACTGCAAGTCTTATGATATATGCAAATCATGTTTATCGAGATACATGAAATTTGTGTCACAAGATGATGTGAATATCTGTTGGAATTAGTTCAGACAAATTGCAACACTCAAAATTTCAAACAAAATTTTCATTTTTAAGATTCCCAAAAACCCAATGTCTGAAACACATTTACACCAACACTGTAAGCACGAAGCTTAGTGAGTTCCCCAAAATACCAAATACACAAACAAATAAACCTCACATGGCTATGTCTCAATAAGAACCCTCCGGTCATGTGTCTCAGTGAAGACCCTCTGGTCTCACGTCTCGGTATGGATCCTCCGGTCATAACTCAATACACATACACAAAATAATATAACAACATAAGTCACAATATAGAATGCACATATATAGCAATTAAGACCCTCAGGTCAACAACACGAATATGACCCTCCGGTCACACACAAATTACCGCACGGTAAGTATAATGAGAAGACTCACCTCACATAGCAAAGCAAATGAGTCTCGCACCCGAACTGCAGGTCTAGACTCCGACTAAAATATGCCACAATATTACTCTAATTAATATTAATAACCTTGTAATTCTAGACCGAGTCTCTCAACTAAATATTTGAAGGGTAAAAAGACCATTCTGCACCTCCTTTTCTAAAAGTCCACAAATTAACCTAAAACTCAAAAGTCAACGTACGTTAACCCCCAACAAGTATGTTGGGCATACAACTCCTTATGTTGGGCGTACTGTTAGCTAAGCATGCGACGGGGGTTTTCGACTATACGCTTCACGTAGCTGGATGTACACACGACGTACTGCTCAGACTCTCACTTCTCATTTCTCTTGGTCTTAACCCATTAAGACAAGCATTCCAACTATGGATTTGAGCTAAGTAAGACCTCTTATTCCATAAATTTGTTGACTTTGAGCCCTTGCATGGCTAGAAAATACCCAATCCCAAAATATATAAGTTTATCAACATAAAAGACCATACAACTCATAGATGGAGATATGTAGACGTCCCAACAATCATTTTTATGGATTAGAACACTCTAATACACCTAAAATAACAGAAGAATAGCTCTGGAGTTACCAAACTCACAAAGTTCCATACTTATGGCATGAAACCCTAAAAGGACCCAAAAAAAGAACTAGAACAAACAATGAAGAAGTTTTGAACTTGATACCTATGAAAGATGCACCAATTGAAGTAGAACTCAGATCCAAGAGCTAAAAACACAAACTATCCTTCCTTTAAGGCTTATTCTCCACCAAAAGCTTCACATGAACACTTAAATGAGCCACAAACACTTACACAAGCTAGATGGACGAGATTATGGTTTTGAGGAGGTTGGAGGATAATAATGGTGGCTGGAATGAGGCCATCATGTTCCTTAAATACGGGTGCAAGGAAATATTAGGGTTTCTCATTGAGCCTAGTACGTCTAATGTATACTTTGGTATGCCCAACATACTATGTGGCCTCCACAACAGTACTAAGTGCATGATTATGCTGGGCGTACTCATGCGTACGCCTCGCATACTCGAATGCCACTTTTTGCAACATAAGGACCAATCTTCACACGTATATAAAAGGTTAAGGTTAAAGAAGTTATACCTCCTTTTGGGGATGTTACAATTCTCCTACACTGGAATCAAAATTCTCCCTCGAATTCATCCTCCGGAAAACAACACTAGATACTGCTCTCACATCTCAGACTACGGCTCCTAAGTCCACTCCGAGCCTCTACGATGCTGCCACTGAACTTTGACTAAGTTCACTCAGTAAACTTCACTGCCTTGTTCCTCAAGGTATTCACTCTCGTATCCAAGATCAACACCGACTTCTCAATATAATTCAGACGATCATCAACCTGAATGTTCTCTAAAGGAACCATTGTTGTCTCATCGGCTACACAATTCCTTGGGTGGGATACATGGAAGGTGCCATGAATCAGAATCAACTATTCAGGTAGCTCTAACCGATAAGCTACCTTTCCCACACGAGCAACCACCCTAAAAGGACTAATGAATCTGGGGTCCAACTTGCCCCGGTTCCTGAATCAGATCACACCCTTCCATGGTGATACATTCAGGAGAACAAAGTCACCGACCTAAAACTCTAGCTCATAATGCCGCTAGTCTGCGTAACTTTTTTGATGACTCTGGGTCATTAGCAACCTCTGGCTGGCCTGCTGGATATACTCTGTCGTCTTGAGCACTATTCGTTGCTCCCCATAACTCTCTGTCGGACCTCCCCCAACAGATAGGAGTTCGACACCTCCTCCCATAGAAAAGCTCAAAGTGAGGCATCCCAAGGCATCAGACCGAATCCGGAAAACATATGCATCTACATCGGGCCCTGTCCGACATCAGACCTTAATCCGGAACTTACTATCATACATAAACGGCCGGACCTTGGTGCCTTAGACCCGTTCCTACTAGAGGAAACTCACCTCGCAAAGCTGACTGCTGAAATCTCGAGTGAGGAATATCCGATGGTTGCTCCAACGAATCCCCAACTATTAATATCACAATAACACTTAGTCAAAACCTAATAATCCTCCTTAGGAAAAAATGACCACTTTACCCCTGGTCAGGGTCAAGGCTTTGGTCAAAGTCAACCTTTTGGTTGACCCAACTCGCCGATTTGCTCCATCAACTCGTCGAGTCCTAGAATCCTGAAATCACGATCTAACTCGTCGAGTCACCTCCTGACTCGCCGAGTTCCCTAGCTACTCATGATCACGATTTATCGAATCAACTCGTCGAGTCCCTTCACTGACTTGTCAAGACAACATAATCCAACTCATCGAGTTCCTATATGGACTCGACGAGTTCCTCTGTATGATTGGCTATCTTAACAGATTAAGCCTCTACTCTCAAAATCCAACGTCCATACTACATCTACATACTGGAATTGCTCTTTTTAAGGGTAAAGTTTCCAACTTTACCAGTTAATATCCCTTCTTAATGGGTTTAGCTAGAACACTAGTTCTTTTAGGATATAGATCTTTGTCCAACAACCTTATCACTAACCAATGCATGAAAACCCAGATCTGGGTCCTAGATACCAGAAGAACACGTAAAACCTCAGACTTTCCTTCCATGCATGGCCTTTTGGGGCACAAAAGGCCATAACAACACCTTAGAGCTTGCATGGGGGCTTCAATGGCATAAAGTTTACTCCTTTATGCCTTAACAACCCTTAATGATCCCAGATTTGAAAGGACCCTTGCTTGGGACATCCAAAACCCCAAGGGTCAAGCTTCTTGAACCAAAACTCTCAAAAAGTGGAAATAAGTAGATCTAATGAATAAATGATCAAGTTAGAGACTTGATTACCAGAAAGTAAAGGGAATGAGATGTTGCTTCTGGATCTACAATCTTCTCTTGGAGTCCTCAATCTTCTTCTTCTTCTACAAGCTTCAAAACACACAAGAACACTCAAAAATGGCTCACATAGTCACATAATGCTCAAGGGTCTCGTGGATTAGGGTTTGGGACTTGGAGGCTGGAAATGAGGCAAAAAGTGGGGATTAAGATACTTAAATAGGGTGCAAACCCCGAAATTAGAGTTTCACTCTGGCAGACCTACTCGTCGAGTCGAGGGCTCTCAACTCGTCGAGTTGATAGCTTAAAAACCGAATCAAGACTCATTTCTACTCGATGAGTCTGGGGATTCCAACTCGTCGAGTAGCTCTATCATAATGAATAATTTATAAATAAATGCATACTAGAAACCAGTCGTTACAGTTTCATTAGAGATGCTTAAAGAGGTGATAGAGGATATAAATATCGAAACCCGAGGTTTAATACCCTTAAATAGGCCCAAATCTCGAGGCCTATGCCCAAACAACGAGAATCCCACCGCAAGACTTATAGGTCATGTCGCGACCCAGGAAAATTCATAAATCCTTAGTAAATAATTCCATCGTGCCTTGCTTATTGCTTCAACCTACATTAAGCCTAAAAGATCAATAATTAAAGGAGGAAAACACAACCAGAATTGAGGTGTTAAGTAACTTATATTAGAAGTATATAAGTAAGTTTTCCTAAAACAATTCATCAATGTGTTTGAAGACATTTGCAATTATAATATGAAGAGTTCAAAACATTATTAAATGTATGTTTGTAAGTGTTTAATAAGTTTTTTTTTTTTTTTTTTTTTTTCTAAAACAAAGGCTAGAATAGACGTTTTAGTATATTTATTTTATTAAAAATTTTAATATTTATTTTTTTTTCATAATTTTTGTCATTCATTATATATAAATCGTCATAATTTACACAACTTCAAAGAGGTTATAAAAAATAATTAATGGTATACATCATCAACAATTTAAAATTTAAAATTATGATGTTTAATAAGACTAATAAGTTAACTATATGTTCGTTGGATTACTAATATTGGTTTTTCAAGTAAAAATTTTAAATACTAATTTGTTAGGAATTATTATTTTTAATTATATAATTATATATTCTCGCCTAGTTATCATATGACTAATGAAAGTCTCGACCAACAAAATTGAGATAAATTGTGAATGAGGGATTTTGAGGTCAGTATTTTGGATTTAAAGTTGTTCCTTTTTTTTTTTTTTTTTTTTTTTTTTTTTTTTTTTTTTTTTTTAATAAATTAAAAGTTTTTCTTTATTTCGAATTTTACATAAAAGCTAAAAGATAGTATAAGGGTTCAAAAGTTTGTTGCCGAATTTCATTATATAAATATGATTAATAAAAAAAGGTCAATTTTTTATCAGAAAATTGAAAGAAATATAAGTATTTGGAACAGCATAAATTAATAAATATCTATTCTAATAAATGAATAGTTTTTTAATCTCCATTTGACATGTCTCACTCTAATATAATTTTTCATTAACATCATGCCACATGTCAAAAAAATATATTAGACAATACTTTAAAATTCAAATTTACTTTTTCTAATTATATGTTAAATTTGAAGTTATAACAACTTTAAAAATTTGGTATATCTCATAATTAATGATTTATTTAAAGTAATTGATAAATAATTTATGAATTTTTACTATGCAAATTTAATTTATTTTGTAACCGTAGTTCCCACGGGTTATAAACTAGTATTTTAATAAATAAATAATTATCGGATCAACTTAAGTTTCCATTAAATTCGTCGTATCAAAATCAAACGATGCATTAATATAATTATTTTCTTGTTATTCTCGAACAATTTATCATATTCTTACATTTAAACAACAAAAATATCGATTTTAATTTTTCAGTAATACTCATATCCATCTAATACATGTTGAAAACCAACTAATATTTTTAAAATAGGGTTAATTACCTAGGTGTGTAATACAATTTTAACTTTATTCACATAAGGTCCTTAAGTTTTTTTTTTTTTTTTTTAATATATACATATTATACCGATATGATTGTTATAAACCGTTTAAAAAAGATAATAATGTTTTAATTTTGTCTATATTAGGTTTCTAGTGTCTTTTTATACATATTACACCAACATGATTGTTATAACTGTTTAAACAAATGTAATAAAGTTTAACTGTGTCCACATTAGATCCATATTTTTAATATTTTTATCATTTCATTTAACTCTTTTATAATTTATATTAGTATCTAGTTAGATGACTTCATCATTTCATTTTTTCATTGTAATCGCTCATTTACCACAACAACGATTTAAATCGAAATGTTACATAACATTTTTTTTTTCATTTTTATGAAAAAAAAAACTAATAATAATGAAAGTCTTAATGATTAAGATTATGTTTGGCGCCACAGCTGGCAAACAAGCTAGTTTATAAACTAGCATTTTAAAAAGCTACTTACACTTTTTTTTTTTTTTAATTTCCAAATATACCTCTTAATTAATTAAGAAAACATATTTTTTAAATATCATTATATAAATTTCGAATAACTTACAAGCCAGTGTCAGAGTTAGAGTCAAAGTAAAGAGTATCCCGACAAGTAATGAGGTATCCCAGATAAGTAATTGTCTATCGGAGATACCCAATTGGCAGAGCCATTACTTATCGGGGATTTTTGAGGATACTCTTTTAATTTGACCTGGCTCCTCTACTAGATTACATAACCTTTTGATTGAAATCGAGGTTGTTGTGAATAAATGACTAAAATGAGAAGATGAAATAATAAAGGCATCTAAATAGATATTAATATAAATTTTAAAAGAGTTAGATGAAATGATAAAAATATTAAAAGTAGGGACATAATGTGGACATAGTTAAACCTTATTACCAATCTTTAAACGGTTATAACAACCATGTTTACGTAATATGAACAACAAAAGACGTTAGTGACATATTGTTGACAAAATTAAAATCTTATTACTTTTTTTAAAAGATTATAACAACCATATTGGTATAGTATGTAAAAAAAATAAATAAATAAATAAAAAATAAAAAAATTTAACGACCTAACGTCAACAAAATTAAAACATTATTACCTAATTAACCATTTTAAAATCTTTTAAAATAATTACGTGGTTTTCATTTATACCTGTTATAAACCTATAATTGCCACTATTTCACAAACAGGCAAACACGGCCTTCACAGATGGACGTTAGGCAACTTCACAAGTGGACGGCCTCGATTTATTCATCGACACCAAAAATATAAAGTTAACGAATAAACCTTGAAAATTAGGATAACTTCTAACTTAAGCCCTTACAAAAACGTTGGTGGGAGAAAAACATAACAATCTTATCTAATGATAGCAATCCCTAATCAAACTACTCTACATTTGTTTAGAAAAAGGCATGTTATGTGCACCATGTATAATCATAGATAATCTAATTTTTATTTTCATAGCTTTATCAAAGTCACATCAACATGATATATATATATATATATATATATATATATATATATATATATATATATATATATATATATATATATATATATATATATATATATATATATATATATATATATATATATATATATAAGAACCACAAAAGATTAAGAAGCGTAAGAACCCATTTTATAAGTAAATATATACACAATACTTATTAAAAATATTAAAATCCGGTTTTTTTTAGTATTTTTGGTACGAAAATGGCAAAATTGTAATTTTTGCAGTCTAATATTTTTATTCATACATTAATCATAATTTAACACAAAAATTATACAAAATACAAAATTTAATACAATTCATGCATAGTTTAGTACACCGAATTCACAATTTAAATACAATCATAATATCACCAATTCACTAATTTAGAAGTGTCAAATTCAAACTCTACCACCATCACCAACTACTACATGTCAACACCAACCTTTTATGTCAATGCCGTAACTATAATTCATTTCAAACCAAATCTGTATATAAAATCTTGCATTGTTAGCCTAAATATGAGATTTACAGTTTAATAAACATACTAATCCACTAATTTAGAGTTTAATGAAACAATTATAAAAGTTAATACATTCTTATATATTTACTTCACACAAAAAAATACTCATAATAAAATTAATACAAATATTAATATTTTAACATAAAATTCATAAAAAAAAATCACAATTTAATATAATCAGTTCACATCTTAATACAGTTAATACATAAAATTAAGAGCTTAATATATTAAATTCACAGTTTAATACATAAAAACTATACATTCACATCCATATTATGTACTCAGTACTTATATTTATACATTCATATATGTGAGCTAGTGTTTGTTTTAAATTTTATTTTATATAAAATTTACAATTTAAATTTTACATGTTATTCAAATTTAGAGAAAATAAAATCTATATATAATGCTGCTTTCATCTTATACTTTTAAATAAAATTAAAAAATTAACAACTTAATATATTCAATTCACAACTTAATACATTTAATTCACAATTTAATACACAAATTCACAGTTTAATAATATATATTTACAAGGTAAAAATTACATTTGATGATGTTTGGAGCTTGAAGGTTGTATTAGATAGCAGTGCACATACTCATCACAATTCACAACTTAAAAAACTTAAATTCACATTATTTGAGAAAACACTAATATAATAAAAACAAGTTTAAATTCACATTAAAACTTATAAAAATTCATATATATATATATATATATATATATATATATATATATATATATATATATATATATATATATATATATATATATATATATATTGCTTAAACTTATAAAAAATTAATTTAATCACAACTAAAACTTATGAAAAAAAATCATCAATTCACAAATTAATACTTACAAAAAATCATGTATTCATAACTTAATACTTATAAAAAATCATGCATTCATAGCTTAATTTTATTTTTCTAATTATATGTACAAAATCCATGCATTAACAACTTAATAATTTTAAAGAAAACGCTTATTCATAGCTTCAGAAACTTATTCATATTATTTAATGTTTAAAAACATATATTGTTTTTAGTGACACATTTCATCAAACACCTTCGTATCTAGAGGCTATTGTTTCTTTTAAAATTTAATTTACATAATATTCACAATTTAAACTTTATATACTTTATTCAAAAATATAGAAAATCATATCTACGCATAAATGTTTCTTTCATCTCATATTTTATGTAACATCCAGAGTTTCGGGTATGATTTAATTGTATTTATTTATTCAAGGAAAAGGAAGGACTCGACGAGTTGGTGCCACGACTCATTGAGTAGGTGAGGAAGTTTCTATGAATCTTCGCGACCAGACTCGACGAGTCGGGCATATGACTCGCCGAGTATGCGCTGGAAATTGAATCCCTAAATCCCGGGTTTTGGAGCCTATTTGAGGGCACTCATAGCCTCCCATTACGGCTATTAGTCCCTTGAGAGAAACCCTAAGTGAGCTAAATCATTTGTGAGGAGGAGAGGCCATATTTGATCTTTCTATCATTGGCTTAGCAAGAAGAAGGTGATCAAGATAAAGAAAAGACTGGAGGAGCTGCTATTCGGAGGAATTCTGAGCTCAAGAGTGCATATTTGAGGTATAATCTCGATCCATCTTCTGTGTTGGTGATTGTTTATAGAGTTAGGGTTTTCTAGACCCTTTGGTAGATGGTTTTGATTGAGTATATGGTTCCTTTTCGTATTATGGTCTTGGATCTGGATCCATAGAGGTCCAAAGACCTTACTGCTTTGAGCTTTATGTGGATTGATGGTGAATATGAACTTAGGATGCCATATTAGAGGTCATTTCTTCAAATAGAACCTTGGAGCCTTTGCATGGGCATCAAGCTTCGAACTTTACATGATTATTGGGACTAGAAAGGATAGATATATTGAGTAGAGCATCAGATCTGACCTCAGGAAGCCATTGGAAGTGAGCATGGTTTGGACTCGTCGAGTCCATGAACAGGTCGAGTCGAGTTGTCCTGAGACTGTGAACCTAGAGGGCGACCCGCCGAGTTAACTGAGTAACTCGGTGAGTCAAAAGAGAATCAAAGGAGTAGAGTTCACGTGTAGACTCGCCGAGTCGCCCAAGTGCACTCGACGAGTCAGGTCAAAGTTTGATCGTTGACTTTGTTGACTTTTAGGGATTGGTCAACAATGGGGTCTTTGAGTCAAGAGAGGGGTAAAATGGTCTTTTACCCATCTGAGGGTGCTAAGAGAGGGTTGGGTCTAGTCTCGAGAGTTATATTTATGACCGTATCTTACTTTATGTGATTAGGCAGATGCTAGACTATACTGCTACCGAGTCAGGGATTTACCGAGACATATGAGCTGAGTCTTCTCACTATACTTTACCTTGAGTGGTAATTAGAGTTATGTGACATAGTTATTGTATGTTATTTATGTGAAGTGTTGCATTGCATTATTTCTATGTGATTTATGCCATGTGTATATCAGAGTATATCATAGTTAGAACCAGAAGGTTCACAGAGCTAGGACCAGAGGGTCCACAGAGTTATAGCCTCGAGTGGCTAGTATGTTTTATGTGTGGTATTTTGGGGGAACTCAATAAGCTTTATGCTTACGGTGTTATGTGTTATGTGTTTCAGGTACCAATGATGATCACGGGAAGGCGCCGGCATGATCTGTACACACATCTGCGGAGTTTATTATGATTTGATCTTGGGAAATGTTTTGTGAACAATGATATGATACAATGAGATTTTATTAATGATTCTGTTTGGAAATGTGTTTTAAAAATGCGAAAATTGTCTTAAATTTTACGCTGTTACATTTTAGAAAAAAAATACAAAATTCATAAAGAATTACACAGTTTAATACAATCAATTCAAAGTTTAATAGAGTTAATTCACAGTTTAATACACAAAATCCATAGTTTAATACAATAAATTCATAATTTAATATACAAAAACTATGTTTTCATAGTTTTATTCTCAACTTAAAACTTATATTTTAAGACTTTCATTCATAGTTTAATAAAGTAGTTCAGGACTTTCTGAAACATCCCAAAAATACGACCCAAAAATTTTTAAATAATAATAAAAGTCATAACACTGAATGTCATATAATAAAACCATACGTCGGGTATCTCAAAAGCCATAATAAAGTGTCATATCAAAAACTGTATCAAATCATACATAAGTATCTGAACAAAACTCCCAGAAATAAAGATGAAGTTGTGGTGTGTGCGATGTCATCATCCCGAGCCCTTCCCTTTACTTGCAGAAGTACCTGAAACCAAAACTGAAACTATAAGCACAAAGCTTAGTGAGCTCCCCCAAACTACTACATACCATACAACAACATATAAACACATACTGGGCCTTGCCCGCTGCATCAGACTGAAGTCCGGAAACTGCATCAGACTGAAGTCCGGAAACTGCATCGGACCGAAGTTCGGAACTAACCAGGGCCTTGCCCTCTGCATCGGACAGAAGTCCGGAAACTGCATCAGACCAAAGTCCGGAACTGACTGGGACCTTGTCCCCAGCATCGGACCAAGTCCGGAACTAACTGCATCGGACCGAAGTCCGGAAACTGACTGAGCATAACATAGCATGGCATAAACATATCAGCTAGCATGAACACATAAACTGTATACTGCATCGGGCCGTAGCCCAGAACACATAACACATAAATTCTATCTAATCCATGAAGGCATAAAACATACTAAAAACTGAATTGGACCGAAGTCCAGAACTACTACTAGCTAAACGGGTTGGCATTGTGGCCTTACACCCGTTCCTACTTGAAGGAAACTCACCTCATAAATTGGCTGGTAAATGAACTGCTCTGGAAACTATCTGCTGCTGCTCCGGTATCTCCCTGGCTACAATTCCCATAACACACTGAACCAAATACTGATAACTATACTGAGGGTAAAATGACTATTTTACCCTTGGTCAAAGTCAACCCTATTGGTCAAAGTCAACATACAGTTGACCTGACTCATCGAGTTGGGTCACCAACTCGTCGAGTCCTCACCCTCACTTCTTTGCTTCTGATCGCTACTACTCATCGAGTTTGACATAGACTCGACGAGTTCCCCTTCAATGCTATCACTCAGTCAATCTGCATCCGACTCGCCGAGTTGTGTGAACAACTCGTCGAGTCCTCCTTCAACGTATGAACACTCTGGCTGTGACTCGCCGAGTTGTATGAACAACTCGTCGAGTCTGATCTAGAGGTATGAAGACTGTCTTGGACTCGCGACTCGACTCACCGAGTCCAAAGAATGACTCGCCGAGTCGCATGCATGCAATTACTATTCAGATGATTCTGCTTAAAACCAACGCATCCAATTGATAGATCTAGGCTCCTAAAACCTGGTTTGCACGTAAAGGTTCCATTTTTACGTGCACATATACTCCTAAAGAGGTTTATAGGCTTAAAATGCATGAACACGGTTAGATCTGGGGTTTATATGCTACAAGGTTCAATAAAGGTATTAGATCTGGGTTTTAGGATAGAAATATGATTAGATCTGAAAGCTATACCAACACACAAGCTCCCTTACTAGATTAAGCTCATAAATGGGCAAAAAGGTAACCTAAATGAGATTCTTAAAGAGAAACAACCAAAGAACAGAAAGAGTCTGATTAATACCTCAAATGCCTCTGAAATGGATGCAAGAACTTGATTCCCTTCTTCTCCTTTGGATCTAGCCTTTCTCCTCTCTTCCAATCTTCACTCTTTACACAAAAATGCCAAAAAACACTCAAGATAGGTTAAGATGTTACTATGAGACGTTCTGAGGGTGAGGGAGGCCAAATTGGGCGCATAAGGGGGATTATACAGGGTGCAAAACCCGTGGATTTAGGGTTTCTTCCAGACTGTCGGACTCGCCGAGTCCAGGATATAGACTCGTCGAGTCGCCCACTTTCACGTGCACGAAAACCCGTCTCTACTCGACGAGTCGGGCAATAGACTTGTCGAGTCCCTCTTGAATACTTAGAAAAATTAACATTAAATAACATACCAGAAATGGGGTCGTTACACTTTCATTTATATAATTCATAATACTAGTTCAAGACTATTATTCACAATTTAATACAACTTAACAACTTAAAATTCATTAAGATATTTAATCAAATATTATGCGAATTTTAAGACTAGATAATATTTCAATTATTAAATTCTACATAATTAGTCTTACTTTAAAAGTTCATTTACATATATTTATATTTTTATGCAACTTCTTGTATAGATTAAATTTGTTTGTTTATTAATTATTTCTATTTCCTTAGAAATGTCAGACTAGGTATATGTAAGCAATAAAAAAATATATCTCTTTATTGTGCTTGTGTCTTCAGAGTAAATGGAAGCAGTTAAATATGGAGAATTGAAAAATCTTTACCACTCTCGGTCAGTGTTGTAAAACTTGCTGAGGCGGCCGATTACTCCTCTAAGAACTCGCTACTCAGTACCTTACCGAGGCGAGTTGCAAAACCCCGAGTATTCCCCGACCGACCCCTTACTGAATTGAGCAATGTTGTAAAACCTTATCAACTCGGTGATTAATATGTATAATATAATTAATGATTTATTATTTAACACACTCACATGTGATTATTACTACATATATATTTTAAATTTTCAGTAACAATTCACGAAGTGAGACCATTATATGCTTTTCAGTTTTTGTGTTTTCACATGTATCTAATTTTGTTATATATTTCTATCAACTTATGATTTTGATATATATATATATATATATATATATATATATATATATATATATATATATATATATATATATATATATATATATATATAATGTCCCTAAAAATATTTCTACATGAATTACCCAATCTGAGTACTCCCCGAATACTCCTGAGTACTTGATACTCGGTAGTCGGCCGAGCAGGTACCGATAACGAGGCCTACAACCTTGCTCTCGGTCAAATCACCTGCACACATACTACACACAAATATAGCACATACACACACCTTTAACTTTTTGACATCTCGATAACATTACTAGAGAAAAATTACTTTGATTTCTTACTTCTTGTAAATCTAACCATTTGTTTTTAACGATAACGCTTGAAAAACACATGAAATGCTTGTCGGAACATATCTTTGCCAGAACTCGTGACCAAAAAGCACACCTAGTCGTGTTGAACACACCGGGACGCCTAAACAATAGTCGGAAAACCTCATCGGAAAACATCTACGGAAAAACATCGCATACTCAAATATGATTTACATTTTGTTGTGATTGGTGATAGTTTAAACAAAAACATTACTGGAAAAATCTCATGGATGTCAGTTTCTGATAGCTGATAGAGGAGACCATAATGAAAGAAGTCACCGGAGGAGAAGAAGGGGAAGAGATCTGGCGGAAATCTTAGATCTGATTTCATTGACGAGAAGAGGCGGACGTGGTCTAGATCTGATGCATTCGAGATCTATCGTATCTTAGTGAAAATCTGGTGGTTTTGGTGGCTCTCCAGACTAGATCTGAAGAAAAAATGGTGGGTCGTCGGAGCAAATATGTCATGAGAGGAGGACCCGACGACGACTGTGGCAGTTCACAACAACAATGACAAAGACGAGACATCAGTGTTTCCAGATCTTAAACTCCGATGACGGATTTAAGTGTTATCGTCGGTGGTCGGAGACTGCGACGTGGAGGTGTCGTCGGTGGCGGTACCAATGGTGAGGCAACCATCGATGGTGGTGGATGTGGTGGTGTTCATCAGAGATGGTTGAAAGAGGTGAGAGGATATTTGTTTTGTTTCAGGAGAATAATGAAGAAATGGTATTTGTAGTGGTGTTGATTATGATGGCAAGTGTGGAATTAGAAAGATCTACTAACTTATCATGTAAAAATCAAGAACATAAGAAGTAAATAATTCTTTTTAAGCTCTCATTAGTTTCATAGAAAGAGTACAAATGGGTCTTGCAATATTTCTCTCTCTAAACTAATGCTCTCATAAGTGTTCCTTACATAATGGGAGTCACTCACATCCTATTTATAGGAAAGACTCAACCCATTTACACATACAATGGGGAAAGCCTAAAACACTACATCCAAGAGTGACTTTTCACCCCAACATACTCCCCCTGAAAGTTAGGATTGGATGTCCGACTTCAATCTCCAACGAGCTAGCGCGATCAAGACCAAACTCCCCCTCAAAGTAACACTGGTCTTCAATATCCGCAAACGAATATCCGAGAAACCTACTTCGAATACCCAACATTCTCCCCCTTTTTATAATCACAAAATGATTATAAAACCCATTAAGGGTGAGAAGCGCTCGAGGAATGAACAATACAATACTCCCCCTTGATGTGTACCAAAAATGAATCACCAAAAATCTTGCACGAAAAAACAATCATGAAAAACTCTCCCCCTTTTCCAAATCTAGGTAGAAAGCATCAATTTGCACAAACTGCAGGGGCCTGAAATGTATTTTCTTCAAATTTCAGCTAAAAAAAAACAGTCCTTTTTTGAATTTGGGTATGAACCGCCAAACATTCGAAGCCTCAGGGAATATTTTCGAAAATTTTGTCTTTGTGCACCAAACGTAGGAAGCATTTGGCAAAACATACAAATCCTTTACCAATCGTACAAAGGGGTGTTTAAAGTTTGTCAAACATTCGAAACTATAAGGGCCATATGCGAAACTTTTCTTTCTTTCTTCCCCAATTGCGTACACAAACAACGTCTTTGAATATTCATCAGTTTAGATACCTAAATAACCCTTCATATAAATTTTATTACCCTTCGTACGAAATGATCCTTTCCATTTTCTCTCTCCTCTTCGTATGAAACTTCATCTTCCCAAACACACGAATTCGAAGCATTCGAAGCCTCTTAATGAACAGTAACCTCTTAATACCTCTGAATCGATATTTCGTTCTTACAATTCGTCCAAAATCATCAGGCATACTTCGAATCTATCAACCCCAAAATCAGATTTTCGTTCTTTTGCAAACATCGATTTTCCAGTCGACTATCTGCAAACATTTTTCATGGCTTCATTCATTTTCAAGAAATTCGTTCTCAAAAATTCGTTCTTCCAGTTCTTCAAACTTCGTTTAAAATCGATCCCTGTATACAAACCCAAAACGAACGAAATTGAAATCCTGACTTCGAACATCGACTCTAAATCTTCCCGGTTCGTTTTTAATCATTGAACACAACTCAGCCTCGACCATCTGTTCTTCATCGATGCATCATTAAAGCAAATCTGTTCTCAACCAAACCATTCAAACTCAAAATAACCAAATTCGATTCTATTTCTTTGCTTCGCAAAACGTCTCAAAACAAGATCAACAAACGCGAAATTGATTTGAGATTCATCAAGAAACCGATTTTGACTTTCGCTTTGACTTTCTTTTGTCAAAACATAATCAGTTTCAATTCGACTCCAAAACTTCAACATCTCAAATCGTTCAACTCCAAAATTTGAAAGAAAGTATCGATTCCAGTTTTAATTCCAAACCATGTACTAACCTTCGAAATCTAACCCCAAAATCGATTTCGATTTTGACTTTAACAGAGAGACTTTCGTTCTCAAATCAGATTATCATTCGATTTTCCAGTACAACAACATCAGTTTATTCGAAATCGATACTAAGCATCTCCTAAAATCAACAACGAATTTTGATTATTGAAAGTCAGCTTTGACTTCTAATCAAGAACGATTTTAAGATGACTCAACAACAAATTTGATTTGTATACAATTGATGCTTCATCGGTTTGAAATCTCAACATCATCCTTTTTCATACACAACGAAATCAACATGAAATTGACTCCAGTCAATGTAATTTTGACCTCAATGGAACGTACGACGACTTCAAGAATCAACAATTATCCATTGAAACAAGATTTGACTCTAAGACACAAACAACCGAAGTTTGAATTCCAAAATATCACTGTCAAAATCGATTTTGACTTTATGAAGAAATAAGCAGATTTTGTGAATACATTGGGCTCAATAATGATGAACAGTACTCGTGATATTAGATCTGAACCAAATGAATTTTGGGCTAAAAAATGATTAGATGAACAGTGACGAATTATGTGATTTGGGCTCAAGATTAAATCAAAACAAAATTAAATGTTTGATTTGGGCTTGATCTAAAAAAAATATTGTTGGATCACCAATGGTGTTGAAACAGATTTGATCCAACGAGACAAATCGATCAAAAACGAAAAACGAAAAACGAAAAACACGAATCGAAATTATGGACGTTTTGGAATCCAATTGAAAATTTGAGATACCTTTTTCACGAATCGATTTTCCTTTGCAACAAACGAATCAAATTTAGAAGATCATGGTTCTTTTGTCGGAATAAGAAAATCTCCAAATCGAACATTATACCACCCACCATGCGTTATGTACAACTCGTTCTTCGTGTTCCTCGTGTTCTTCAATGATCCAAGACCATCTTCAAAAGAGCCACCAACACTTTTGGGTTTTGATTTCAAATTCAATGAAACACTTGGAGATTGTTGCTTTGGAACCCAAATTTGCTTCATGGATTTAGATTTCACAACATTTGATGATTTTTGTGAATAAACCTGCTTGTTTTTCCGATTAATCTTCTTCTTATTTTTCTTTCTCATCTTTTTTCATTTTGAAGACTTGACTCCATGAACAAACCCACTTTCCACAACTTCTTGAGTTTGAATCAAATCTTTAGGAGTTTGATATTTGTGAATTTCTTGAATCACCGGCTTCCGATAAGGAATCATTCCTTCAAACGAATCACAAGAACACAAAATATCATCGGTTTGAACTCCAATCGAGCAAAAAACTTTTTCATCATGAGAATCAACTTGAACTCCTTTTTCTTGAACATTAAGAACATGATGATCATCAAGAACATCTTCAACAAACATAAGAGCTTGAAGATCACTTGGGTTTTCAACAAGATAAATGTATCTTTTGTTATACAAATCTCGCTCTTCTCCTTCTTTTCGGTTATCTCTTGCAACTAACTTCATAATGAAAAGATCATACAAACATTCAATCTTCAAAAGTGGTTGAAATATCAATATTCCATGATCATCCTTCAAACCTTCGTAAGAAATCAAAGTTTCTTGCGAAATTAACCCACTTAATACCAATCCATAGAATTGATATTCGTTGACTTTGTATTTCAAATCTTTAACAATCACAACCCAAGAATCATACTCCAAACGCACCATGATAACAAAAACTTAAAGATTTCTAAAGAGAGAAAGTGAATATGAACCAAATTCTAGTGAGAGAAAGTGGTACAAACAAGTATTCTAGAGAGAGAAAGTCGAATTATGGATCAAATCAAAGAAAAATTCGACTTCTAGAACACACAACACTCTCTAATCACGAAGATCAATATAAACATGAAGAATCACCAAATCAAAATAGCCATCAAGGATCAGTTCTGGATCCAATCAAGAACACTCGCTCTGATACCAATTGTAGTGGTGTTGATTATGATGGCAAGTGCGGAATTAGAAAGATCTAGTAAATCATCATGTAAAAATCAAGAACACAAGAAGTAAATAATTCTTTTTAGGCTCTCATTAGTTTCATAGAAAGAGTACAAATGGGTATTGCAATATTTCTCTCTAAACTAATGCTCTCATAAGTGTTCCTTACATAATGGGAGTCACTCACTTCCTATTTATAGGAAAGACTTAACCTATTTACACATACAAAGGGGAAAGCCTAAAACACTACATCCAAGCGTGACTTTGCACCCTAACAGTATTAGATCTAACATATGTAATATGAGTGGTACTTAGGGTTCTTAACCTTTAGTGGTTCTCATTTGAACTTTTTGACATATATATATATATATATATATATATATATATATATATATATATATATATATATATATATATATATATATATATATATATGATCCAATGATGACTCAAAAATTAGTGAGGATTGTTAGGTTTTGTACAAACAATCCTATGTGTGCATGCAACCCTAGTTTGGATCTATGTTTTCACCATAAGACATACAACTTTATGAACACAAAATAAACCCTAGCATGCTTCTATAATTTTCGAAATTTACATAGAAGTGTAGAAAACATACCTTTGTTGTTATATAGCAATAACAACTAGTTTCCTTGATCTCTTGAACTCTCTAGAACTCTTGAAAGCAAGCACCACAATTGTAGTGCCTCTAATGGCTCACAAACACCTTGAAGCAAGAAGGCAACTAAGAGAGAGAAGGGAATGATGCTAATTTCGGCCCTAGGGTTCCCTTGGAATCAAGTGGCCTTAAATTGAAGCATAGGGTATGTATTTATACTATAGGGTGCTAGGGTTTCGGTCAAAACCCTAATGGACAGCTTAGCCACCAAGCAGCCCAAGAAACCTTATGGAATGAGGCCTTGGACGAAAATATGATGATCCTTCATCATAATTTCGTTCCCCCTTAGTCCATTAGGTTTCCTAGCCCAAAACTCAACTATCACACAATTGACAGTTTATACCCCTTTATTTAATTTGTCTCTTTTAGTCACCAAATTAATTCCTAATTAATTTATGACTAATACTAATCAAATAAATATGATTTCTCCTTTAATATATTATTCTTATAATATATTAATAAATCATAATATCTCCTCTCTCATATCAAATTACCTTGTCAAGTTGCTTTGGTGAAGGCAACCCAAAAGGACCATGCACACTCGGGTCAAGTATATACCAAATATGGTTACTGACTTAGACATTAATCCAACAGTCTCCCACTTGGATAAGTCTAGTAACTATATCTCTCGTATTACTTCCGAACCCGATAGCAATCGTAGCTTTCAATAGCCGCTGTCAACTCTGACCAATAACTTGTCCTTTAGATAAGGGATCGTATAATCCTCTGTTCTAGATATCATGCTAACAATAATTATTGTCTAGCATTTTATTTCTTGATCTCTGATTCGTTCGACATAGAACTCAGTTGAACACATCAACTTCATCTTGACCGGGCCCGGCACATAAGTCAAACCAAATCATCAAGTGGCCGAGATATCGCTTTTATCCTCATAGAATAAAAGGAACAGAAAAACGTCGACTAATATGCCTTTATCATTTACCAGTTAAACCATACACAATAATGCGTTTTATGACATCAAGTTACTGATGCGTTTTCGCATTATCAATGTATAATCAACTAGCAAACAATAACCACATCTCTAGGTTTAAAGATTATATGATATTATCATCTTGCGATCACTTGTGATGACATTCATGAAGTAATACCAGCAAGTGTGGGTCTGTTCCAATGCTCAATACTAATTTCATAAGCACTCATAAACTTTGCAGCAAACCTTTGCTATGTCTAAAACTTTTCAGACAATCTACAAACAAATCTATGACAATCTTTCTTCATATCTACTTCCAACATATGAGCGATTGTGGATTCATTATTCAGGAAGTCAAAACATGCAAAAATCGGAAAAATAGATAAATAATCAACACATGATAGAAACTTTCTTATAAATAACACACTTTTATTTAATCATCAATTGTTGAGTATGACATTATCTATTACAAGTTTCCTACCTATCTAATCTGAACTAATATCGTCCTTCAGCCCTACGCTCCTAGCGTGCTGAAAATGCTTGACCCTACTCAGTCCCTTCGTAAGGGGATCTGCTGGGTTATCTTCTGACGATACCCTCTTCACAACGAGGAGTCCCACTTCTACCCGATGTCTAATAAAATGGTATTTCCTGTCGATATGTCGAGATCTGCCATGATCCCTTGGTTCCTTGGTTAAGGCAACCGCTCCTTCATTATCACAGAAAATTTCCATGGGCTCCTTTATGGATGGCACAACTCCAAGGTCTCCAATGAAGTTCTTCAACCATATAGCCTCCTTTGACGCTTCGCTCGCCGCAATATACTCTGATTCGCACGTTGAATCAGCTACGGTCTCTTGTTTGGAACTTTTCCAAGTTACTGCTCCTCCATTTAGGGTAAAGACCCAGCCCGACTGCGATCGGAAGTTATCCCGATCCGTCTGAAAACTAGCATCACTGTACCCTCGTACCCTTAAGTCATCACTCCCACCGAGGACTAGAAACCATTCCTTGGTCCTCCGAAGGTACTTAAGAATATTCTTAACTGCAATCCAATGTGCTCTACCAGGATTCCCCTGATATCTGCTGACCATGCTTAAAGCGAAGGCCACATCAGGGCGAGTACAAGTCATAGCGTACATGATAGAGCCTACTGCGGAAGCGTAAGGTACTCGGCTCATATCAGCTATCTCTGTCTCTGTACTCGGGCTCTGAGTCTTACTCAGCTTGGTATTGCTTTGGATTGGCAACTCCCCTTTCTTGGAATTCTCCATACTAAAACGCTTTAGCACCTTTTCCAAGTATGTATCCTGACTGAGTCCTATCAGTCTCTTTTCCCTGTTTCTTACTATTCTTATTCCCAGAATATAAGCAGCTTCTCCGAGGTCCTTCATAGCGAAACATTTCCCAAGCCAGGACTTGAACTCCTGCAAGGTTGGGACATCGTTTCCTATGAGTAGTATGTCGTCGACATACAATACGAGAAAGCTTATTATACTCCCACTGGCTTTGACATACACACAAGATTCATCTTCGCTTCGCAGAAAGCCAAACTCTTTAACCTTCTCATCAAAACAAAGATTCCATCTGCGAGATGCTTGTTTCAATCCATAAATAGATCTCTCAAGCTTGCATACTCTATTCGGATGCTTCACATCAACAAAACCCTCTGGCTGATTCATGTAGACATCCTCAGCCAACTTTCCGTTAAGGAAAGCGGTCTTTACGTCCATCTGCCATATTTCATAATCATGAAACGCAGCTATGGCAAGCATCACCCTAATAGACTTTATCTTTGCAACTGGTGAGAAAGTCTCATCATAGTCAACTCCGGAAGTTTGAGTAAAGCCCTTCGCAACCAATCGCGCTTTATAAGTATGCACTTTCCCATCCATGTCCGTCTTCTTCTTGAAGATCCACTTGCACCCGACTGTCTTTCGACCTGGTACATTATCAACCAAATTCCAAACTTGGTTGTCGTACATGGACTGAATCTCGCTGTCCATAGCCTCTTTCCATTTTGCAGACTCTGGGCCTGCCATGGCTTCCTTATAGTTGCTAGGTTCATCCAAATTTACTAGTGTACTATCACTAATAAACGTATCCCCTTCAGTAGTAATATGAAAACCATAAAACTGGGGTGGAACACTAGCCCTAGAGGAACGTCGAAGAGGTAAGGACACGTCAACAGGTTCAACAGGAGTTTCCTCCTCAAGTTGAGTGCAAGTGTCAGAGGTTCCTTCATCGCTTTGATCTTGAATTTCTTCAAGTTCAATTTGCCTCCCACTGTCTTCTTGGCCTATCAATTCCTTTTCTCGGAAAACTCCTCTTCTAGCAACGAAGACAACATTGTCACTCGGTCTATAGAAAAGGTAGCCAAAAGACTTCTGTGGATAGCCGATGAAATAACACTTCTCACTACGAGGTTCAAGTTTGTCGTGAGTCTCTCGTCTTACGAAAGCCTCACAACCCCAAACCTTAATATGTGCCAACGAGGGAGCCTTCCCTGTCCACATCTCGTGAGGAGTCTTGGAAACCTTCTTAGTGGGAACTAAGTTAAGTATACGGGCGGCAGTCTCTAAGGCATACCCCCAGAAAGCTATTGGTAACGAAGTCCGACTCATCATAGAACGAACCATGTCCAACAAGGTCCGATTACGTCTCTCAGCCACACCGTTCAATTGTGGTGTTCTTGGAGGCGTCAATTGTGAAACGATTCCACATTCTTTTAGATAGTCGTGAAACTCAAGACTTAGGTACTCTCCTCCTCGGTCTGACCGAAGCATCTTGCTTTTCCTGCCCAGCTGATTCTCCACTTCACTCTTAAACTCTTTGAACTTTTCAAAGGTTTCCGACTTTTGCTTGATCAAGTAGATATATCCATATCTGCTATAATCATCTGTAAAAGTCACGTAGAAGCGGCAAGCATCCCTTGTGGTGGATCTAAAGGGCCCACACACATCAGTGTGTATGAGATCCAATAAACCCTCACCCCTTTCACAAGTGCCAGTAAAGGGTGACTTGGTCATCTTCCCAAGTAAACAAGATTCACACGTATCATCGTCCCTAAGGTCGAATGACTCCAACACTCCATCCTTTTGGAGTTGGGCTATGCGTTTCTTGTTGACATGGCCAAGGCGACAGTGCCACAAGCATGCTTTGTCTAGACTAGTAGACGAATCAATATTCAAGACATTATTTCCGAAATTATCAACAATCATCACAGATTCATAAATCCCATTACAAGGTAATGCATTGAAATAAAAGACACCATTCAAATAAACATTAATAGAACCATTACTATTATCAAACGAATATCTGAAACCTTGTCTAAACAACCCGTGAAAAGAAATAATGTTTCTTGCCATATCTGGCGAATAACAGCAATTCTCTAAATCTATTCCTAACCCATTTCTCAACACTAAAGAATAAACACCGACTTTGGTCACAGGCGATGATCTTCTGTTTCCCATAATCAGGTTCATCTTCCCATGCTCCATTTCCCTACTTCTTTTTAGGCCCTGCAAATCAGAACAAATGTGGTAACCACATCCTGTATCAAGAACCCATGAAGTAGCAAATGATGAGTTATTAGATTTAATAGAATACATACCTGCAAATGTGGGCTTGATCTTCCCATCTTTTATGTCCTGCAGATATTGTGGGCAGCTTCGCTTCCAGTGGCCCTTTTGGTGGCAATAGAAGCACTCTGTTTCTTTAGGATCGGAAGAGGGTCTAGCGGGGCCTACTTTGGTCCCACTTGAGGACGAACCATCACGGGGTTTCCCCTTATGGTGGCTCTTACATGGAGCCTTCCTCTTTTTACCCTTTCCTTGTCCTATCGCCATCACAGGAGCGGCCACAGCAGGTGACGATGCAACGGATTTGTCTTTGAGGTTGCTCTCAGCAGTCCACAAGAGTCCTTGGAGCTTGCTCAAGGAGACCTCCTCTTTATTCATATGGTAGGTCATCCTAAACTGATTGTAGCAGGAGGGCAAGGAGTGGAGGATTATGTCGATAGCCAAATCCTCATCAAACTTAACATTAAGTTTGAGAAGACGATCAACATACCTCTGCATTTTCTGCAAATGAGAGGTTAGGGATTCTCCACTCCCCATCTTAGCGGTGATCATGTTAGTAATGATCTCATAGCGCTCTTGCCTCGCGCTCTGGTGATACCTTTCCAGCAAATCCCGATGCATTTCATATGGATACATGTCCTCATAGGACTTTTGGAGTTCGGGGTTCATGGTGGCCAGCATGATGCAGTGAACTTTCGTGGCATCACGCTCGTGGGCCTCAAAGGCGGCCAATTCCTCAGGAGTAGCAACATCTGGGATGATCTTCTCAAGCTTTTCATCGAGGACATATTCTTTATCCTCGTAGCGTGTGATCATGCGGATATACCTCATCCACTCGGTGAAGTTTGAACCATCAAATGTCACTTTCTGACACAAGTTCATCAACGAGAATGACCCAGAAGCATTGTTGTTGTTGTTTGTTGACATCTGAAAAGGAACAAAGTTTGATTAGAAATGAATCCCTAATTAAACACCCAAATGAGTAATTAGGGCTAGGATCCAACAACATTATTTACAACTTAGAAAGGGATGCCGTACTCTAAAAGTAAATAATTTGAAGGTAAGTGAATGACGATTCACTAATTCTCACCATGAAAAACGAAAAAGCAATTTAGGTTTTAAATGTATTGAAAACTCCTAGATCTTTGAGATTCATTGAACTTTTCAATGGCATGTTTAAATCTCGATATGCATTTCAAATTTGCGACTGGTATGCCGAGGATCGCAAACAAATTTGTGAATAACCATGCGAATCAACGCGGTGCACTCAATGTCTTTATCACCTAATCAATGTGCCGGTGAACCACACACGCTCCATTGATCTATGACAAAACTCGAGTCACCCTTCGCTACCAATGTCATCCCCAAATTGATGTGCCGGTTAACCACACGCGCTCCATCAACGTTTGACAAGGGTACGAAGTGTAATTCCATGGATTAGCATCATTTTCACATTTTACCCTAAAGTAACTAAGAGTGGGAATTTGTAAAACAATGTAGTTACTTTAATATTTCCATTATACTTTTAATGAGGAATTAAGTGCCCTATCCTATCCGTTCGGCTAACGACCCTCCACCAGTCAAGCAAGCGGTAGATGTGAGTGTACATCCATTAAGCGCCATTTTATAGGCAGCAACCTTATACCCACCTTATAGACCGGCTTCGTGAATGAGGCCTACTAGCGATAAGACTAGCTTATTCTTATACATGTATAATAATTAATCTTATAATATCATAATTGTATAAGGTTGTATGTTAAAACATTTCAAAAATACCAGTATCTTAATGTGTATTTAAAATTTTCGGAATTAAGGCTATTTAATTTAAAATTTTAAACACCAAAAATCTTTGATTTAATAATTATCAAAATCAAAACAATTAATTTGAAGTATTAAATCTTTAGGGATTATCATAAAATTAAACTATTAATTTATTTAATCCTTTTATTTTTAAATATATAGAAAGGATAATACAAGATCTTCAATTATCTAGTTTAAACAATTAAATTGATAATCACAAAGATAGTATTATCCATATCCATAAAAAATAAGATAGTATTATCCATATCCATAATCACAAGGGATTTTCGAAATCCCTAGGGTTTTATAACCCTAATTTCGAAATTTGGAGGCTAGGCAAAAAAGTTTCAAGAACCCTATCAAAAAACCGCCAACTAGGGTTTGGCAACCCTAATTTGCGAAAATCACCAAGCCTTAGGGTTTACTTGCCATAAACCCTAATTTGTCAAGTTCATAATATGCATCAAATCCAATTGAAAACAAAAAACCAATGGCTCTGATACCACTGTTAGGTTTTGTACAAACAATCCTATGTGTGCATGCAACCCTAGTTTGGATCTATGTTTTCACGATAAGACATACAACTTTATGAACACAAAATAAACCCTAGCATGCTTCTATAATTTTCGAAATTTACATAGAAGTGTAGAAAACATACCTTTGTTGTTATATAGCAATAACAACTAGTTTCCTTGATCTCTTGAACTCTCTAGAACTCTTGAAAGCAAGCACCACAATTGTAGTGCCTCTAATGGCTCACAAACACCTTGAAGCAAGAAGGCAACTAAGAGAGAGAAGGGAATGATGCTAATTTCGGCCCTAGGGTTCCCTTGGAATCAAGTGGCCTTAAATTGAAGCATAGGGTATGTATTTATACTATAGGGTGCTAGGGTTTCAGTCAAAACCCTAATGGACAGCTTAGCCACCAAGCAGCCCAAGAAACCTTATGGAATGAGGCCTTGGACGAAAATATGATGATCCTTCATCATAATTTCGTTCCCCCTTAGTCCATTAGGTTTCCTAGCCCAAAACTCAACTATCACACAATTGACAGTTTATACCCCTTTATTTAATTTGTCTCTTTTAGTCACCAAATTAATTCCTAATTAATTTATGACTAATACTAATCAAATAAATATGATTTCTCCTTTAATATATTATTCTTATAATATATTAATAAATCATAATATCTCCTCTCTCATATCAACTTACCTTGTCAAGTTGCTTTGGTGAAGGCAACCCAAAAGAACCATGCACACTCGGGTCAAGTATATACCAAATATGGTTACTGACTTAGACATTAATCCAACAAGGATAGCAAAGACAAATATTTGTTATAAGACTGAAAAAGTAAAATGTGGAGATTTGATTTTATTAACATCAAAATCTCATCAGATAACATGGCGTTTTGATAATTATGTGTGAGAATTTGATATTTTCCGGAAAATGTTAAATGTTTTAAGAGTATGAATGAGAAATCAAAAAGAGAGAAAAAATGCACGTACAACATCTCTCTCTCTCTCACTCTCACACACATACACACACACACTCTCTCTCTCTCTCTCTCTTCCCTCCTCTTTTTCTCTCTTTGCCACATGTCACCCAAAAATACCAATAAATTTTCATTTTTAAACCATCAAACCCATACAAAGATTTGTTTCAAAATCCAATCAGAATAAATGTATCTTTCAAACATCAAAGTAAAATACTAATAATCAGTATGGAAAAGCCATTAGGGAATGTTGTGCAGTCAAGTCGGGCACTTCCCTTTGGAACTGGAAGTACCTGAAAATATTTAAAACACAAAGCTTAGTGAGTTTCCCAAAATACCACATACCATACATATGATAGGGAAATACTATGGTCCAAACCAAAATCTTACTGTCACTAACAGCCATAAGCCAAATCATGGTCTTTCCTTGCAATGCTAGGAGCCAATCCCTTGTCTTACGTATAAGTGCCAAGAGCTACATCCCGGTCTTCCATGCAAGCATCACAAAGACAACTAGCATTCTGTATATAATTGTCAAGGGCCAGACCTTGGTCTTACATACAGTTTCCAGGAGCCAAATCCTGGTCTTTCATACAATTGCCAGGAGCTACATCCTGACATTTCTTACAATTTATAAGATCCAATCCCTAGTCTTTCATACACATGCCAAGGATCACACCCTGGTCTTCAATGAAAGTATCATAAAGACAATTAACATCCTACATAGTATTGTGATAAGACCCACCCTGCAGACACAATTAGCAACTAACAACTCTCTCTTTTTCAGTCAATGAACGAGTACTATACACCTCCTAATAAACCACACAAGGCAAACCATTAATTAGCCTTCTAAAACGAGCCAAATGACCAAAAATCAACCAAGCTAATAGTTAAAGTCACAGTTGTAACGCCCGTAGATCCGGGCTAATCAACTTAGAGATAATAGGGGTCGAAAACGACTTTTAGACAAAAGATTATTTGGAATAAATAATATTAACCAAGTTGTAGAATAAGTCTCAAGGGTTCCGTACATATAAAGAGCGCCAAAATCCGAGTTATAACGAAGAAGTTATGACCTGTCGAAGTTTCACGACGGAATCGACACGGCACCGGGAAGATGTAAATAGTGAATTTATGATAGAGCGAATTTTAGCCTTAGTAATCTAAATGAAATTCGTAGAATATGTTAATCTGAGAACGTCTATAAAAAGAACGCCCAAATCTGACTTCGTATAAGGAAGTTATGATTTTTAAAGTTTCCACTTAGCGGTGTACAACCCGAAGTTCGAGTATTAGATCGAGCGGTTTTTAGCCGACACAACCTAAATGAGAATAGAAGATCTCATTATTAGTAGTGTAACGATAAAAAGACAGACGATAATGGACATCGGATGAAGAAGTTATGAGATTTTAACGGACCAATCCTGTCCCGACCTGTTAAAAATATAACTTTAAAAATAAAGTCAAAATTAGCCGATGGAGTCTAAACGAAAGTTGTAGAGTACATCTCCACCTACGTGTGGATATAAATAACATCAAAAACAGAGTTCGGAGTTACAAATTATAATAGCGTATTTACGTATTAAAATAAAGTATAAATCATATATACGTACACATATATATATACATATGTATATAACATTAGAAAGGTATTGGCGATGCTATCATTATAAGACTAATGTTGAGTTCTTTCGACAATAGTTTAGTACAAATATCATTAAATTCATTTAAAATAGTATTATAGAGGGGTGTTTAGTTGTTTATATAACTAAAAGGTCATTAAGTAATTATGAAGGGTAGTTTTTGAAAATTCAATTAGTATAAATAAGAGCCTTCGGCTCTCATATTTCATGCACCATTCTCTTGATTCAAGAGTCTTTCTCTCCTTATCCCCGAACATTTCGGTCCCTCGTGATTCGACTTCTATTTCTGTAGTTTTTAGTATAGTATGGTGAGCGCTGAAGCGCTACACGATTCTTTCTTAGAAAGATTTAGCGATGAAGTTCTACCCCTGCAGATCCCGATTCCTAGCTAAATTCCCCTTGTAAGTAAGTTATGCTTACCCTATTTTAATATAGCTTATATTTAAAATTAATATTGTTATTATGAACTTATAATAAATATTTGAGCTATTATTATGACTTATATAAGTGTCGTTATAATATCTTTTTAACTACTTGCGGTACGAGGAATCTGGTTTAAAGGGTCGCATAGGGTTGTTGGATTTCAGAATGCTATACGCCAAAATGGTTCTACCCTCCGGTGTTTTATGTACGGCCCATGTCTGTACATAGTGGTGGAAAGTATTGTTTAAACGCTTATATAATAATAATAATAATAATAAGACTAATAATTAGTCACGGTAAATATTATACTAAAATCTAGTGGTAATAATACTAGGTTTCGTCGAAGGAAATTATTTTAAAGTAAATGAAGTATTGTCCAAGTACCGAGTCACTACCTTTTCAGGTGAGTGGATAGTTACTTTCATCTTAGACATTGATATGAAGTATTTTATATAAATTACGTGCTATGTGTGCATATTATCTGAATACTTGTTGTCTATGTTGGATGAACGATTTTATACATGTTTTAAATGATTTAAACTGTATATGTATTTTATATCTACGATAATGTTGGGGTAAAAGATGGGTATATGTAATAGATGGAATATGAGTTTGATGATGAGTTGAGAGGTGTTATAGACCACGAGGTGTGGGTGGGAGGTGGACGATGTGAGAAGCCTTTTCCCAAACAATGGCCCCATCATTCAGCAGAGTATCGATGACAACCACGGACTATTCTAGACAGTCCAGTGGAACACTAGCAGGCTCACAACGTGTAGGTGTTGTGAACGATGTGTTCACCCGGTGTACTCTAAACCTTGGCGACCATACAGACTTGGTGTCTCAACCTTGGCGATCATGCAGACTTGATGCCTAAACCTTGGCGACTATGTAGACTTAGTGCTTGTTGTGTAAACCTTGGCGATCATGCAGACTTGATGCCTAACCCCTGGTAGGGATGCCAACGGGACCAAACGGGAGCGGAAATAGCTGCCCCCGCTCCCGCCCCCGAAATTAGTTGTTGCCCCCGGTTCCGGTCCCGGCCCCGACTCCCCCGTTTTACGTAGCCCCCGGTCCCGCCCCCGTTCCCCCGGTTTATAGGCTTAAAATTCGTTTTTTTTTGCTAAACAACTACTTTGGTTTAGGCTAAAAAGCTTATTTTTTATAACTTTAAAAGTTTAAAACATAATCTTTTAGAAACTAAAAAATTAAAAATCCAACATTACAAATTCAACATTACAAAACGACAATTCCAACAATCTTAAAAATATAAAATATGACAAATCCAATATTAGAAATATAAAATACTTACATATCCAAAAATATATGATCAATTCACTACCTCCTCAATATCTATTAAATGGAAATGGGAAAGTGAAACCTAACCTACATCTAAAATTAGAAAATCTATTTTGTATATGTATTTTATATTAAATATATATTTTTTACACAAATGTACAACCGGGGCTCCCGTGGGAGTACGGGACGGAAATACCAACTCCCGACCCCGGTCCCGAAAATAAGTGGGGTTTAATTCTACCCCACTCATTCTCCTGCTCCCGGTTTTTTTAAAAGTCTAGTCTCGTACGGGAACGGGGTCCCACGGGGTTTTTGACATCCCTAACCCCTGACGACTATGCAGACTTAGTGCGTGTTGTGTAAACCGTGGCAAAGATGGACTTCGTTCAAATTCCTTAGGATGATCCTTAGGAATAAATGAACGAGGAATAGCTGATTCTTAGGGTAGATCCTTAAGAATAAAGAAGATAATGGGGATGGGTAATTGGGTTGATTTCTTAATTGTTTAAACATAATAATTATTATTGTGGGTTGAAAACCCTATGTACTCACTAGGTTACCCAACCTGACCCACTCAGTTTATTTATATCATAGGTGTTGTTATGAAGTCACATTACAGTGAGGGATTAAGGAGATATAAATCACTAGTGATAATGAATGTAAGTTCTGTTTATGCTTTTGTTTTTGTATTGACGATGACATCCCAAAAGTTTTAAAATGAATAAAAATACTTTTTTTCGGAAATGCTTTGATAACATATTTATCATGTTTTACAGGGAACAAATTCCGCAACATTTTTATTAAAAGAGGTACTCTGATTTTCATAAAGCATAAAAAAATCGGTCTTTTATGGCCGTGAAAATGGGGATGTCACAGTTGGTATCAAAGCATTAGTTTAAGTGAACTAGGAATTTGTAGGATATTTCTATACTTAAATTTAGAATGCTAAGCGATGATTGTGAGATGAGTGTCTGCTATATTCTAGACACAAGCACTATTTTATTTTAGGAAAGTTGCCTAAAATGTTTTATGTGCTAAATGTTTTATGCCTTATATGCTATTATTTGTTCGGATCTATGGTATGTTGTCGACCAAATCTGGAAATTTTATGTGTTTGGATTTCTAAACATTTGATTATGGTATTAGAACTGACATATAACTTTTCGGTGTGACAAGGAGATCTATACGTCTATCATAAATAAAATCTTTCATATCTTAAAATTTTCGCCTCGGTACACCGAACGTCTGCTTGGCTGTACAAAATGTCATGTAGAAGACAGACTAGAAAATATCTGAGGAAGGTGACAACCTGAGCCTAAGAATGTGATGGGTCATCCATCGGTCGTTTCGCCTGCACCTGTACCTATCACAATGGCAGAAGTTCAGGAAGTGATGCGAACCATGATAGATTAAGAAAATAGAGGAAATGAGATGGCTTACGATATTGAATGATACCTATTGGAAGATATCATAAGTGAGGTATCTTGCCTTTAGAATACGTCTCATAAAATAGAAGTACGTCTATAGAAGTAGGGTACATCTGAATGTACACATTTGATTGGCGGGATGATAGAATGACTAGTGTAATTCCTAGAGTTTTCCTATCATCTGGAATGTCCATCACCAACCGAGTTGAAGCAGAATTGATGATTGAAGTGATGGGTTTTGAGCATTCTAACACTTCCTAAGTGTACATGCAACCCTAATAACCTTGGATCTATGTTTGTCTAATTTGTCATGCAAAGTTGATTTCCAAGGTTATATTCCTATCTAGCATACATGGGGAACAATTTTAACATAAAGTATAGATAGAATAACTTACCTTGTTGTTGCTTGTGTTCCTTGAAACCTTGTGAGCCTAGCACCCCAAGTGTGATGCCTCAAATGCTTCACACAACACCAAATGCTCTTGGAAGAACTTATGAGAGTATACTCACTTCACAAAATCGGCCAAGCCCTCTATTTCTTAGTGTAACCGATTTGGGAGGAGATCATGTTACTTATATAGTGTTGACACACCTAGGGTTAAACCCTAATGTGTCATGACTCTTCATTTCCATGACCCATGGGTTTGTAATTCCCATGGAGCATCCATGGAGCATCCTATGGGTGGAACCCAACTTGATGATCCATGGAGCCTTTTAGCCCACTATACAAGATATGGATGATTTACTTAATCAACCCATATATTTAATTAGTTATCTTTTGATCACTTAATTAATTCTAAATTAATTCTTGATCAAACTAATCAAATAATATTATTAATATATTAGAACTTATAATATATTAATAATCTCCAAGCGTTATTTCTCTCATTTAGTCTATCCAATTGCATGGTGCCATGCAACCCAAATGGACCATGCCGGGTCGGGTCAAATACATACCAGAAATAGTTATGGAGTTAGACACCTTATCCAACAGTCTCCCACTTGGATAAGTCTAGTAACTATTATTGCAAGTATGACTTCAGGAACCGATCGGCAATCGTAGCTCTTTACAAGGTTTCTCGAAACTTGAGAAGATGATGGTACGCCATTTAAGATAAGTGATCATATAATCCTCTTTTCTAGATATCAGTCGGACAAATACATGGAACAATGTCTTACTTATTGTCCAACACTTGTTTCCCGATTTCCGATTTGTTTGACAAAGAACTTCATTGAACACATCAATTTAGTTCTGATCGGGCCCGGTACATAGGTCAAAACAAAATCATCGAGGGGCCCAGATATCAGCTTCTAATCCAAGAAGGAACAGATAAACTTCGACTCATATGTTTGTTCTACTACTCATTGAATTACACACAAGAGCACGATTTTATAACATCGAGTTACCAATGCGTTTTTCATACAATCAATGCATAACCAACTTGTAAGTAACAAATCATATCTCTAGGTTTAAAGACTTATATGATATTACCGTCTCACGATCACTCGAGATAGAATTCCATGAAGTGATTCCAGTGAGCGTTGGTTGAGTCCAATGCTCAGAACTTATGAGCACTCATGATTGTTGTAGCCTTGTCCCAGACCTCTACAACCAAACATGACAGTCTTGATTCATACATACTTCCGACATATGACCGACTGTGGAGGTTTGAATAATATGTTATACCAAACAAAATTATTCTGGAAGTCAAAACATGCAAAAGAAATATAGTAAACGATCGACAAGAGATAGCAACACTTTACTCATAAATAAAACACTTTTATTCATCATCAAATGTCAATTACACTTTACAAATTTCAAGATTATCTAACTACTAAATCTAATATCATCCTTCAGCCCTATGCTCCGAGCATGCTGGAGATGCTTAACCCGAGTCAGTCCCTTCGTGAGGGGATCTGCCGGATTCTCATCTGATGATACCCTCTTTGCCACGAGGAGTCCTTCTTCGATCCGATGTCTGATGAAATGGTATTTTCTGTCGATGTGTCTGGATCTCCCGTGATCCCTTGGTTCCTTGGCTAAGGCAACAGCACTTTCACTATCACAGAAAATTTCCATCGGCTCTTTAATAGCTGGTACAACTCCAAGGTCTCTAATGAAGTTCCTCAGCCATAACGCCTCCTTTGCCGCCTCGCTAGCTGCAATATACTCTGATTCACAAGTAGAATCTGCCACTGTCTCTTGCTTGGAACTCTTCCAAGAAATTGCTCCTCCATTTAGGGTAAAGACCCAGCCCGACTGAGAGCGGAAGTTATCCCTATCAGTCTGGAAGCTAGCATCACTATACCCTACAACTCTCAAGTCATCACTCCCACCGAGGGTAAGGACCCAGTCCTTAGTCCTTCGTAGGTACTTGAGAATATTCTTTACCGCAATCCAGTGTGCCTTGCCAGGGTTCCCCTGAAACCTGCTAACCATGCTCAAGGCAAAGGCTACATCAGGTCGAGTACACGTCATAGCATACATGATCGAACCTACAGCCGAAGCATAAGGTACTCGACTCATTTCTGCTATCTCAGCCTCAGTGCTAGGGCTTTGTGTCTTACTCAGCTTGGCGCTACTCTGGATGGGTAACTCTCCTTTCTTGGAGTCTTGCATTCTGAATCTCTTCAGAACCTTCTCCAAGTAGGTACTTTGACTAAGTCCAATTAGTCTTTTAATCCGATCTCTCAAGATCCTTATCCCCAAAATATAGGCAGCTTCACCAAGGTCCTTCATAGCGAAACACTTTCCAAGCCAGGACTTTACTTCCTGCAGGGTTGGAATGTCGTTTCCTATGAGTAGTATGTCATCCACATACAATACCAAAAAGCTAACTATACTCCCACTAGCCTTGACATATACACAAGATTCATCTTCACTCCTAGGAAAGCCAAATTCCTTGACCTTTTCATCAAAGCAAAGATTCCATCTGCGAGGTGCTTGCTTTAATCCATAAATGGATTTCTCAAGCTTACACACTCTATTAGGGTACTCGTTACTGACAAAACCCTCTGGCTGACTCATGTAAACATCTTCAGCCAACTTCCCATTAAGGAAAGCGGTTTTGACATCCATTTGCCAAATTTCATAGTCATGAAATGCGGCTATGGCTAACGGAACCCGAATGGACTTAATCTTGGCTACCGGAGAAAAGGTCTCATCATAGTCCACTCCAGGAATTTGAGAGAAACCCTTTGCAACCAGTCTAGCCTTATAAGTGTGTACTTTACCATCCATGTCGGTCTTCTTCTTGAAGACCCATTTGCACCCTACAGTCTTTCGACCTGGTACATTCTCAACCAAGTTCCAAACTTGATTGTCATACATGGATTGTATCTCGCTATCCATAGCCTCTTTCCATTTGGCAGACTCGGGGCCTGCCATGGCTTCCTCGTAGCTGTTAGGGTCATCTTGACTTACTAGTGTCTCATCACTAATAAGTGTCTCACCTTCTGCAGTAATATGGAATCCATAGTAATGCTCAGGTGCACTCCTAACTCTCGTGGAACGCCTCAGAGGTACAGATTCGTCAATTGGCTCAACAGGAGTTTCCTCCTCAAGTTGAGGGCTAGAGTTTGAAGTTCCTTCACCACTTGACTCTTGAATTTCTTCAAGATCAACTTGCCTCCCACTGTCTCCTTGGCTTATAAACTCTCTTTCTCGAAAGACTCCTCTTCTTGCTACAAAGACCACATTGTCACTAGGTCTGTAGAAGAGGTAACCAAAGGATTGTTGTGGGTAGCCGATGAAAATACACCTCTCGCTTCGGGGTTCGATTTTATCATGAGTCTCACGTCTCACGAAAGCCTCGCATCCCCAAATCTTGATGTGGTCTAGTTTAGGTACTTTACCAGTCCACATCTCGTGAGGAGTTTTGGCAACTTTCTTTGTAGGGACTAGATTGAGGATATGGGCGGCAGTCTCTAAGGCATACCCCCAGAATGAGATTGGTAGCGAAGCTCGACTCATCATGGAACGAACCATGTCCAACAAGGTTCGATTACGCCTCTCAGCCACACCATTCAACTGCGGTGTCCTGGGAGGTGTCAATTGTGAGACAATCCCACATTCCTTTAGATAGTCGAGGAACTCTGAACTAAGATACTCACCACCTCGATCGGATCGAAGCATCTTAATGTTCCTGCCCAATTGATTCTCGACTTCCTGTTTAAATTCCTTAAACTTCTCGAAAGTCTCTGACTTATGCTTGATTAAGTAGACATATCCATATCTACTGTAATCATCGGTAAAAGTCAAATAATAACGATTAGCATCCCTTGTGGCATGTTTGAATGGTCCACACACATCCGTGTGTATAAGGTCCAACAAACCTTCACCCCTTTCACACGAGCCTGTGAAGGGTGACTTTGTCATTTTTCCAAGTAAGCATGATTCGCAACTATCATTTGACTTTAGGTCAAACGACTCCAAGACTCCATCCTTTTGGAGTTGGCCTATGCGTTTCTTGCTTATATGTCCAAGACGACAATGCCATAATGATGCTTTATCCAAGTTATTATTATTAGTAGAACCAATACACAAAACATTATTTCCTAAGTTATCTACAATAGATACAGCTTCATACACACCATCACAAGGTAATGCTTTAAAATAAAGTACATTATTAAAGAAAGCATTAATCGAACCAACTTCATTATCAAACGAAAAGGTGAAACCTTGTTTGTACAATGCATGAAAGGAAATAATATTTCTTGCCATTTCTGGCGAATAACAACATTTATTCAAATCTAAATTTAACCCACTACTTAGCGATAAAGTATAAACTCCAATCTTGGTGACAGGTGTAACTTTCCTATTCCCCATGATTAAGTTTATTCTTCCTTGCTCCACATTCTCACTTCTTCCTAGTCCCTGCAAGTCACAACAAATATGAATACCGCAACCTGTATCAAGGACCCAAGATTTCGAATAGGGTGAGTTATTAGAAATGATAGTGTAAATACCTGCATGGTTGGGTTTGACTTTCCCATCCTTCACATCTTGCTGGTACTTTGGGCAGTTCCGCTTCCAATGAGCTTTTTCATGGCAATAGAAGCATTCAGCCTCTTTTGGGTCAGACGAAGGAGTAATGAAACCTTTCTTGGTTCCACTTGAAGAAGAGCCATCAAGGGTCCGAGCCTTGGTACCCTTTGAAGATCTCTTTCTCTTCCTCCCTCGACTTTGCCCGATTGCCAAGACCGGAGTTGAGTCTGGAGTAGGAGTGATAGCAACCGACTTCCCCTTAAGACCTGTTTCTGCGGTCTTGAGAAGTCCCTGAAGTTTGCTGAGGGTGACCTCTTCCTTGTTCATGTGATATGTCATGCGGAATTGATCATAGCACGATGGTAAGGAGTGCAAAATGATATCTATTGCAAGCTCCTCAGGGAAGTTCACATTGAGCTTCAGCAACCGATCCACATACCTTTGCATTTTCTGCATGTGGCTCGTGACAGACTCTCCGTCCTTCATCATGGTTGTTATCATGGAGCAGATGACTTCGTACCTCTCTTGTCGTGCACTTTGATGGTATCTTTCCATCAAATCTTGGTGCATTTCATAAGGGTAGAAGTCTTCATAAGACTTTTGGAGTTCAGCTGTCATGGTGGCTAACATGATGCAAGCCACCTTGGTTGCATCTCTTTCATGAGTATGAAAGTCAGCGATCTCCTGGGGAGTTGCAGTGGACTCGTCAATTTCCTTAAGCTCCTTGTCAAGGACATATTCTTTGTCCTCGTAGCGGGTAATCATCCTGATGTTTCTGATCCACTTATTGAAGTTGGATCCATCAAAGGTGACTTTCCCACATAGACTCATAAGAGTAAAGGAGCCATTAGGATTCGAGCCAGAAGCATTATTTGAAGACATCTGAAAGAGAAGAACAAGTTTAGTTTAGATTTAAGAGAGTCCTTAATAAAACACCCAAATGTAATATTAAGGCTAGGATCCAATCACAATATAATATAACTTAGAAGAGGTATGCCGTAATCTAAGCTATACCATATTTGAAAGGTAGGTGAATGACGATTCACCAATTTCCACCACGAAAACCGAAATATTAGATATTTAGTTTTTATTGGTTTTAGAAATTCCTAGATTCTTTGAGATCCAATGAACTTTTCAAAGGCATGTTTCAATCTCGGGAGTGCCCTCCAGGTTTTGTGACTGGGATGCCGAGGATCACAAAACGAGGTGTGAAGTAACCATGCAAATCACTTGGTACCCTTAAAGTTTATCATTCAATCGATGTGCCGGTAAACCACACACGCTCCACCGATACTATAATAAACCTTAAGTCACCCTTTAGCTACCTTGTTAAGTCCAAGTTAGTGTGCCGGTTAACCACACACGCTCCACCAACGACTTTGACAAAGTGTAAAGTGTAATTTCATGGATTAGCACCTTATTCACATTTTTCCTAAAGTAACTAAGATTGGGAATTTAATAAACATTTAGTTACTTTATTATATTCATCATACTTTGAATGAGAATTTATAAGTCCTTGTCTTACCCGTTCGGCTAACGACCCTCCACCAGTCAAGCAAGCGGTGGGTGAGAATATACACCCATTAAGTCACCATTTTATAGGCAACAACCTTATACCCACCTTATAGACCGGCTTCGTGAATGAGGCGTACTAGCGGTAAGACGACTTTATTCTTATACATATATATATAATTATTAAATCATCATAATATAAGTATAAGGGTTGAATTTTAACTTTTAAAATTCTAGGGGTTGGAACTTAAAGTTTTAACTTAACTTTACTTGTTCCAAAACTTGAGGGCAAGTTTTGTAACTTTCAAAACTTTTCATTTCTTGTAACTTATGAGTTTAATAGAGTAATAAAATGAAGACTCTTCATTTTTCTAACTCTTGTGTTTTCTTAATAGTTTTAACTCAAGTGTGACTCTTGGTTTTCCATAACTTAAGGATAAGTTATGGACTCCATTAAAACACATTATGATCAAGAATTAAACTACCAAATAGGTTACAAATAATTCCTATGATCATCTAAAACATCATAAGAACAAGAACATGAATATGAACACAATAAAAAATTACATAAAACTTTGTAATTTTGATAACTAGTTGTTGTAAATGAATTAGCAAAGACATTACACCACCAAAAACAAGTTTTCAATTACCAAAACAGTTTAGGGTAATGTTTCTAATTCATTTTCCAGCAACTGAATCGAAATTCTGCACTCATTCGACCCTACTCGCCGAGTGCATAAACTGACTCGCCGAGTTGGTTGAAGATACTCATGGACTCGACGAGTCCCCCCTATAGACTCGACGAGTCCATTCGCAGACAGCAAAATTTCCGATTCTGTTTTCAACTTTTAAGCACAAATAAGAACAAACAAGCCTAGGCTCTGATACCACTGATGGGTTTTGAGCATTCTAACACTTCCTAAGTGTACATGCAACCCTAATAACCTTGGATCTATGTTTGTCTAATTTGTCATGCAAAGTTGATTTCCAAGGTTATATTCCTATCTAGCATACATGGGGAACAATTTTAACATAAAGTATAGATAGAATAACTTACCTTGTTGTTGCTTGTGTTCCTTGAAACCTTGTGAGCCTAGCACCCCAAGTGTGATGCCTCAAATGCTTCACACAACACCAAATGCTCTTGGAAGAACTTATGAGAGTATACTCACTTCACAAAATCGGCCAAGCCCTCTATTTCTTAGTGTAGCCGATTTGGGAGGAGATCATGTTACTTATATAGTGTTGACACACCTAGGGTTAAACCCTAATGTGTCATGCCTCTTCATTTCCATGACCCATGGGTTTATAACTCCCATGGAGCATCCTATGGGTGGAACCCAACTTGATGATCCATGGAGCCTTTTAGCCCACTATACAAGATATGGATGATTTACTTAATCAACCCATATATTTAATTAGTTATCTTTTGATCACTTAATTAATTCTAAATTAATTCTTGATCAAACTAATCAAATAATATTATTAATATATTAGAACTTATAATATATTAATAATCTCCAAGCGTTATTTCTCTCATTTAGTCTATCCAATTGCATGGTGCCATGCAACCCAAATGGACCATGCCGGGTCGGGTGAAGTACATACCAGAAATAGTTATGGACTTAGACACCTTATCCAATAGTACACTATAAATTCTCATTCAAAGTATGATGAATATAATAAAGTAACTAAATATTTATTAAATTCCCAATCTTAGTTACTTTAGGAAAAATGTGAATAAGGTGCTAATCCATGAAATTACACTTTACACTTTGTCAAAGTCGTTGGTGGAGCGTGTGTGGTTAACCGGCACACTAACTTGGACTTAACAAGGTAGGTAAAGGGTGACTTAAGGTTTATTATAGTATCGGTGGAGCGTGTGTGGTTTACCGGCACATCGATTGAGTGATAAACTTTAAAGGTACCAAGTGATTTGCATGGTTACTTCACACCTCGTTTTGTGATCCTCGGGTATAAGGTTGTTGCCTATAAAATGGTGACTTAATGGGTGAATATTCTCACCCACCGCTTGCTTGACTGGTGGAGGGTCGTTAGCCGAACGGGTAAGACAAGGACTTATAAATTCTCATTCAAAGTATGATGAATATAATAAAGTAACTAAATGTTCCTCGGCATCCCAGTCACAAAACCTGGAGGGCACTCCCGAGATTGAAACATGCCTTTAAAAAGTTCATTGGATCTCAAAGAATCTAGGAATTTCTAAAACCAATAAAAACTAAATATTTAATATTTCGGTTTTCGTGGTGGAAATTGGTGAATTGTCATTCACCTACCTTTCAAATATGGTATAGCTTAGATTACGACATACCTCTTCTAAGTTATATTATATTGTGATTGGATCCTAGCCTTAATATTACATTTGGGTGTTTTATTAAGGACTCTCTTAAATCTAAACTAAACTTGTTCTTCTCTTTCAGATGTCTTCAAATAATGCTTCTGGCTCGAATCCTAATGGCTCCTTTACTCTTATGAGTCTATGTGGGAAAGTCACCTTTGATGGATCCAACTTCAATAAGTGGATCAGAAACATCAGGATGATTACCCGCTACGAGGACAAAGAATATGTCCTTGACAAGGAGCTTAAGGAAATTGACGAGTCCACTGCAACTCCCCAGGAGATCGCTGACTTTCATACTAATGAAAGAGATGCAACCAAGGTGGCTTGCATCATGTTAGCCACCATGACAGCTGAACTCCAAAAGTCTTATGAAGACTTCTACCCTTATGAAATGCACCAAGATTTGATGGAAAGATACCATCAAAGTGCACGACAAGAGAGGTACGAAGTCATCTGCTCCATGATAACAACCATGATGAAGGACGGAGAGTCCGTCACGAGCCACATGCAGAAAATGCAAAGGTATGTGGATCGGTTGCTGAAGCTCAATGTGAACTTCCCTGAGGAGCTTGCAATAGATATCATTTTGCACTCCTTACCATCGTGCTATGATCAATTCCGCATGACATATCACATGAACAAGGAAGAGGTCACCCTCAGCAAACTTCAGGGACTTCTCAAGACCGCAGAAACAGGTCTTAAGGGGAAGTCGGTTGCTATCACTCCTACTCCAGACTCAACTCCGGTCTTGGCAATCGGGCAAAGTCGAGGGAGGAAGAGAAAGAGATCTTCAAAGGGTACCAAGGCTCGGACCCTTGATGGCTCTTCTTCAAGTGGAACCAAGAAAGGTTTCATTACTCCTTCTTCTGACCCAAAAGAGGCTGAATGCTTCTATTGCCATGAAAAAGCTCATTGGAAGCGGAACTGCCCAAAGTACCAGCAAGATGTGAAGGATGGGAAAGTCAAACCCAACCATGCAGGTATTTACACTATCATTTCTAATAACTCACCCCATTCGAAATCTTGGGTCCTTGATACAGGTTGCGGTATTCATATTTGTTGTGACTTGCAGGGACTAGGAAGAAGTGAGAATGTGGAGCAAGGAAGAATAAACTTAATCATGGGGAATAGGAAAGTTACACCTGTCACCAAGATTGGAGTTTATACTTTATCGCTAAGTAGTGGGTTAAATTTAGATTTGAATAAATGTTGTTATTCGCCAGAAATGGCAAGAAATATTATTTCCTTTCATGCATTGTACAAACAAGGTTTCACCTTTTCGTTTGATAATGAAGTTGGTTCGATTAATGCTTTCTTTAATAATGTACTTTATTTTAAAGCATTACCTTGTGATGGTGTGTATGAAGCTGTATCTATTGTAGATAACTTAGGAAATAATGTTTTGTGTATTGGTTCTACTAATAATAATAACTTGGATAAAGCATCATTATGGCATTGTCGTCTTGGACATATAAGCAAGAAACGCATAGGCCAACTCCAAAAGGATGGAGTCTTGGAGTCGTTTGACCTAAAGTCAAATGATAGTTGCGAATCATGCTTACTTGGAAAAATGACAAAGTCACCCTTCACAGGCTCGTGTGAAAGGGGTGAAGGTTTGTTGGACCTTATACACACGGATGTGTGTGGACCATTCAAACATGCCACAAGGGATGCTAATCGTTATTATTTGACTTTTACCGATGATTACAGTAGATATGGATATGTCTACTTAATCAAGCATAAGTCAGAGACTTTCGAGAAGTTTAAGGAATTTAAACAGGAAGTCGAGAATCAATTGGGCAGGAACATTAAGATGCTTCGATCCAATCGAGGTGGTGAGTATCTTAGTTCAGAGTTCCTCGACTGTCTAAAGGAATGTGGGATTGTCTCACAATTGACACCTCCCAGGACACCGCAGTTGAATGGTGTGGCTGAGAGGCGTAATCGAACCTTGTTGGACATGGTTCGTTCCATGATGAGTCGAGCTTCGCTACCAATCTCATTCTGGGGGTATGCCTTAGAGACTGCCGCCCATATCCTCAATCTAGTCCCTACAAAGAAAGTTGCCAAAACTCCTCACGAGATGTGGACTGGTAAAGTACCTAAACTAGACCACATCAAGATTTGGGGATGCGAGGCTTTTGTGAGACGTGAGACTCATGATAAGATCGAAACCCGAAGCGAGAGGTGTATTTTCATCGGCTACCCACAACAATCCTTTGGTTACCTCTTCTACAGACCTAGTGATAATGTGGTCTTTGTAGCAAGAAGAGGAGTCTTTCGAGAGAGAGAGTTTATAAGCCAAGGAGACAGTGGGAGGCAAGTTGATCTTGAAGAAATTCAAGAGTCAAGTGGTGAAGGAACTTCAAACTCTAGCCCTCAACTTGAGGAGGAAACTCCTGTTGAGCCAATTGACGAATCTGTACCTCTGAGGCGTTCCACGAGAGTTAGGAGTGCACCTGAGCATTACTATGGATTCCATATTACTGCAGAAGGTGAGACACTTATTAGTGATGAGACACTAGTAAGTCAAGATGACCCTAACAGCTACGAGGAAGCCATGGCAGGCCCCGAGTCTGCCAAATGGAAAGAGGCTATGGATAGCGAGATACAATCCATGTATGACAATCAAGTTTGGAACTTGGTTGAGAATGTACCAGGTCGAAAGACTGTAGGGTGCAAATGGGTCTTCAAGAAGAAGACCGACATGGATGGTAAAGTACACACTTATAAGGCTAGACTGGTTGCAAAGGGTTTCTCTCAAATTCCTGGAGTGGACTATGATGAGACCTTTTCTCCGGTAGCCAAGATTAAGTCTATTCGGGTTCTGTTAGCCATAGCCGCATTTCATGACTATGAAATTTGGCAAATGGATGTCAAAACCGCTTTCCTTAATGGGAAGTTGGCTGAAGATGTTTACATGAGTCAGCCAGAGGGTTTTGTCAGTAACGAGTACCCTAATAGAGTGTGTAAGCTTGAGAAATCCATTTATGGATTAAAGCAAGCACCTCGCAGATGGAATCTTTGCTTTGATGAAAAGGTCAAGGAATTTGGCTTTTCTAGGAGTGAAGATGAATCTTGTGTATATGTCAAGGCTAGTGGGAGTATAGTTAGCTTTTTGGTATTGTATGTGGATGACATACTACTCATAGGAAACGACATTCCAACCCTGCAGGAAGTAAAGTCCTGGCTTGGAAAGTGTTTCGCTATGAAGGACCTTGGTGAAGCTGCCTATATTTTGGGGATAAGGATCTTGAGAGATCGGAGTAAAAGACTAATTGGACTTAGTCAAAGTACCTACTTGGAGAAGGTTCTGAAGAGATTCAGAATGCAAGACTCCAAGAAAGGAGAGTTACCCATCCAGAGTAGCGCCAAGCTGAGTAAGACACAAAGCCCTAGCACTGAGGCTGAGATAGCAGAAATGAGTCGAGTACCTTATGCTTCGGCTGTAGGTTCGATCATGTATGCTATGACGTGTACTCGACCTGATGTAGCCTTTGCCTTGAGCATGGTTAGCAGGTTTCAGGGGAACCCTGGCAAGGCACACTGGATTGCGGTAAAGAATATTCTCAAGTACCTACGAAGGACTAAGGACTGGGTCCTTACCCTCGGTGGGAGTGATGACTTGAGAGTTGTAGGGTATAGTGATGCTAGCTTCCAGACTGATAGGGATAACTTCCGCTCTCAGTCGGGCTGGGTCTTTACCCTAAATGGAGGAGCAATTTCTTGGAAGAGTTCCAAGCAAGAGACAGTGGCAGATTCTACTTGTGAATCAGAGTATATTGCAGCTAGCGAGGCGGCAAAGGAGGCGTTATGGCTGAGGAACTTCATTGGAGACCTTGGAGTTGTACCAGCTATTAAAGAGCCGATGGAAATTTTCTGTGATAGTGAAAGTGCTGTTGCCTTAGCCAAGGAACCAAGGGATCACGGGAGATCCAGACACATCGACAGAAAATACCATTTCATCAGACATCAGATCGAAGAAGGACTCCTCGTGGCAAAGAGGGTATCATCAGATGAGAATCCGGCAGATCCCCTCACGAAGGGACTGACTCGGGTTAAGCATCTCCAGCATGCTCGGAGCATAGGGCTGAAGGATGATATTAGATTTAGTAGTTAGATAATCTTGAAATTTGTAAAGTGTAATTGACATTTGATGATGAATAAAAGTGTTTTATTTATGAGTAAAGTGTTGCTATCTCTTGTTGATCGTTTACTATATTTCTTTTGCATGTTTTAACTTCCAGAATAATTTTGTTTGGTATAACATATTATTCAAACCTCCACAGTCGGTCATATGTCGGAAGTAGGTATGAATCAAGACTGTCATGTTTGGTTGTAGAGGTCTGGGACAAGGCTACAACAATCATGAGTGCTCATAAGTTCTGAGCATTGGACTCAACCCACGCTCACTGGAATCACTTCATGGAATTCTATCTCGAGTGATCGTGAGACGGTAATATCATATAAGTCTTTAAACCTAGAGATATGATTTGTTACTTACAAGTTGGTTATGCATTGATTGTACGAAAAACGCATTGGTAACTCGATGTTATAAAATCGTGCTCTTGTGTGTAATTCAATGAGTAGTAGAACAAACATATGAGTCGAAGTTTATCTGTTCCTTCTTGGATTAGAAGCTGATATCTGGGCCCCTCGATGATTTTGTTTTGACCTATGTACCGGGCCCGGTCAGAACTAAATTGATGTGTTCAATGAAGTTCTTTGTCAAACAAATCGGAAATCGGGAAACAAGTGTTGGACAATAAGTAAGACATTGTTCCATGTATTTGTCCGACTGATATCTAGAACAGAGGATTATATGATCACTTATCTTAAATGGCGTACCATCATCTTCTCAAGTTTCGAGAAACCTTGTAAAGAGCTACGATTGCCGATCGGTTCCTGAAGTCATACTTGCAGTAATAGTTACTAGACTTATCCAAGTGGGAGACTGTTGGATAAGGTGTCTAAGTCCATAACTATTTCTGGTATGTATTTGACCCGACCCGGCATGGTCCATTTGGGTTGCATGGCACCATGCAATTGGATAGACTAAATGAGAGAAATAACGCTTGGAGATTATTAATATATTATAAGTTCTAATATATTAATAATATTATTTGATTAGTTTGATCAAGAATTAATTTAGAATTAATTAAGTGATCAAAAGATAACTAATTAAATATATGGGTTGATTAAGTAAATCATCCATATCTTGTATAGTGGGCTAAAAGGCTCCATGGATCATCAAGTTGGGTTCCACCCATAAGATGCTCCATGGATGCTCCATGGGAGTTACAAACCCATGGGTCATGGAAATGAAGAGTCATGACACATTAGGGTTTAACCCTAGGTGTGTCAACACTATATAAGTAACATGATCTCCTCCCAAATCGGCTACACTAAGAAATAGAGGGCTTGGCCGATTTTGTGAAGTGAGTATACTCTCATAAGTTCTTCCAAGAGCATTTGGTGTTGTGTGAAGCATTTGAGGCATCACACTTGGGGTGCTAGGCTCACAAGGTTTCAAGGAACACAAGCAACAACAAGGTAAGTTATTCTATCTATACTTTATGTTAAAATTGTTCCCCATGTATGCTAGATAGGAATATAACCTTGGAAATCAACTTTGCATGACAAATTAGACAAACATAGATCCAAGGTTATTAGGGTTGCATGTACACTTAGGAAGTGTTAGAATGCTCAAAACCCATCAGTGGTATCAGAGCCTAGGCTTGTTTGTTCTTATTTGTGCTTAAAAGTTGAAAACAGAATCGGAAATTTGCTTTCTGCGAATGGACCCGTCGAGTCTATAGGGGGGACTCGTCGAGTCCATGTGTATCTTCAACCAACTCGGCGAGTCATGTTCATGCACTCGGCGAGTAGGGTCGAATGAGTGCAGAATTTCGATTCAGTTGCTGGAAAATGAATTAGAAACATTACCCTAAACTGTTTTAGTAAATGTAAACTTGTTTTTGGTGGTGTAGCTAATTCATTTACAACAACTAGTTTTCAAAATTACAAAGAGATATGCATGGAAGAAGTCCTAGTAGAGTCTAGGGAAAATTTTATGATTATTTGGACACACTCGTATGTCTTGGGACGAGTATAAGTAGGTGTGAAAGGTAGTAGATGTGTATATTACCGGAAGCACAAGACTCAATAGTTACTTTCATCTTGCACATAGATATGAAGTATTTTATATAAATTACGTGCTATGTGTGCATATTATCTGAATACTTTTTGTCTATGATGGATCAACGATTTTATACATGTTTTAAATGATTTAAACTGTATATGTATTTTATATCTACGATAATATTGGGGGTAAAACATGGGTAGATATAATAGATGGAATATGAGTTTGATGATGAGTTGAGAGGTGTTATAGACCACGAGGTGAGGGTGAGAGGTGGAAGATGTGAGAAGCCTTTTCCCAAACGATGGCCCCGTCATTTAGCAGAGTATGGATGACAACCTGAACACATCGTTCACAACACCTATAGGTTACGAGCCTGCTAGTGTTTCACTAGACTGTCTAGAATAGTCCGTGGAACACTAGCAGACTTGGTGCCTAAACCTTGGCGATCATGCAGACTTGATGCCTAAACCCTGGCGACTATGTAGACTTAGTGCCCGTTGTGTAAACCTTGGCGATCATGCAGACTTGATGCCTAACCCCTGGCGACTATGCAGACTTAGTGCCTATTGTGTAAACCGTGGCAACGATGGACTTCGTGCTGATTCCTTAGGAATAAATGAATGACGAATAGCTGGTTCTTAGGGTAGATCCTTAAGAATAAAGAAGATAATGGGGATGGGTAATTGGGTTGATTGCTTAATTATTTAAACATAATATTTATATTATTATGGGTTGAAAACCCTATGTACTCACCAGGTTCCCAACCTGACCCACTCAGTTTATTTATATCACAAGTGTTGTTATGAAGTCACATTACACTGAGAGATTAAGGAGATATAAATAACTAGTGATAATGAATGTAAGTTCTGTTTATGCTTATGTTACTGTATTGACGATGACATCCCAAATGTTTTAAAATGGATAAAAATACTTTTCTTCAGAAATGCTTTGATAACATATTTATCATGTTTTACTGAGAACAAATTCCACAACATTTTTATTCAAAAGAGGTACTCTGATTTTCATAAAGAATAAACAAAATTGGTCTTTTCTGGCCGTGAAAATGGGGATGTCACAAAAGTCAACAGTCAAAACCCTCAACAACTTACCTTCACGTCATGGCCAAACCATGGCCACATTGTGGCTAATAACTTAGTCCCGATCCAATACGAACAACTCTGCAACGAACAAAACTATTGTCATGTCGTGATAGTAACGCCACCACGTCGTGACAGAGTCTATGCAAAACAGTCGATGAGTCTCATTCTCATGTTGTGACCTACATATGGTCACATCTTGAATAGTGTATATGACGTAACGTAATACATTCAACCCATAATCCTTTAAGCCATCCATTCCAACTTTAAATAGGGTCTTCTTCCTCCGAAAGCATTCTGAAAAACAATGATTTATAGACATACATGTCTAATGCATGTCTTTAGCTCATGCCAGGTCAAAATGATGAAAATGGAACCAAAATCACATGCATGGATTGAAAACTTAGATCCAAAATTTAGATCCAAAGCATACAACCCTCAAGGGACCTCAATGACCCATAAACTCACCAACTTTATGGAATCATTCCATCCAAACTTCCCCAAACTTGGAGAAAATACACAAAAGGATAGATCTAGAAGAAAGAAGCATAAATCTTGGAACTTGAACACTCAAAATGGTCCATAAGTTGCTCAACTCAAACCTATAAGCTTGCCAAGAGGTTCTCTACACCACAAGCATCTTCTTCTTCCTTCCAAATGTACTAAATCACCAAAAGTAAGCTCAAATATAGAGAAAAGGGTATTAGGATTTGCTTTAAGGTACTTGGGGTGATGGAGGCTGAAAATGATGCCCTAAATATGAGGTTAGAGGCTTAAATACGAAGGAAACCCTAAAATTATGCGCGTGGACCAAAGCAGTCGTCACGTCGTGACACCCTTCTTGTCACATCGTGGTGTCCATCCGAGGAACTCATTCATCATCTTCTTTGCCAAGTCGTGACACTCCAAACATCACGTTGCGACATATGGTTTTCCTTAAAAGTTATGTCTTTGACTCCTTTATATCATTCACCGATGCATTATAGGAAACATGCGTTACAACTCTCCCCTACTTAAGTTAGATTTCATCCTCAAAATCAGTCCTTTCAATAAAGCCCTTACTCTAGAACATGAGTTGAGACCACCTGAACCAACAAAATCCCTTACTGCATTGAAAAACAAAAATCACCTCACATAGACGACGAACTTCCGACACTGCTACCAAACTAAAAACTAGCAAAACACGCAATATGATGAAGAAACCAAAACCATCTCACCATAATTAGCAAACAAAGAGAAGGGCTAACTACTTCGCTTAAAATCTAAAAAAAATCCTACGCTATGCCTGACTTCCAAGCAAACAGAACCACTCGAACCATAACCATGATGACCACAATCCACAACTTGTGTCAACCAAAACCTCCCTGACCCTGCATTTTCTCACTAATAGCTGGAAAACAAATTGCATGACCATCCGCCAAAGCCGGCAACCATGCACTTAAATACAAAGGTGAATCCCAACACGAGCCCCAGCCATTGGTGTTATACCAACATATACATCAAATCCTACTGACTGAGGAATTCGAAAATTTGATCTATTTGAGATCTTCCCAGCTCTACGGTGTCCTTCTAATAAACTAGAATAGAGAATCCATAATTGACTACCAAAGATGAAAAATTCTAACATGGCCACACAACGAGGCTCCAACTAACATGGCTATCCGACATGGCTATCCTAGCATATCTGTCAACATGGCTCCAACCGCCCTCTAGTCCAAACAAAGAACGACTAACCAACCACAATGAACAACAATAAGTCCATTTCACCCTAATTGAATGTTACAGGCCAAATTGTAGCCTTACACCACACCCGACCCAACTTAACCAACGATCTACTCAGCCATATGAATGTTGTGGCCCTCCTATAGTCTTACAACCACTCTTACAATATCCTATCTCAACATAGAGAATGCTATAGGCCAGACCATAGTCTTACAACACTCCCACATCAGCCTATCTAAACCTATTAAATGCTATGGGTCAAACCATAGTCTTACAACTCTCCCACAACATCCTACCTTAACCTGGTGATTGTTACGGGCCAAACCGTAGTCTTACAACATTCTCACAACAACTTATCTCAACCTAATGAACGTTACGGGACAAACTGTAGTCTTAAAACACTTATGTGGTTTCAATAGGCCTACACCATGGTTTTTTTTTTAACAATCCACAAAAATACCCAACCAAAATCAGCATGAGCCGAACCCCAAGCCTGCTAGCCCCTATCAGGCGTTCGGGTCCTACTTCGAACCCCAAAGCCTTAATCAGACAAGATCCGACATAGAGGTCCTCACACAACCCTCAACCTGAACCTAGTCATGGACCCAAATTTCACCGTTGCCAATGCTTCATGTCTTCGGACGATATAAATTGCACTCCTCAACATTTTCTTCCTTGATTACGACTGACTGTTGAACATCATTCATTGCATAAGCTTCAATTCAAATAAAAACCAACACTAACTATCCTCTTTTCCTTGGTTATGAAACTCCAAGTTGACCCGTACATGGAAATATTTCCATTAATCCTGAGCAGTTCTCCCCACTTGGATTTAGCTACACTCTAACCACTTCATAAGCATTCTAATTTTCATGCTAACCCACAACTTCACTACTTGGTTCTTAACATCTACGCCTAACATTGTTGGGCAAAATAGAACCTGATGTCACCCTTACTCAATGTCACTGCAACATTCGGACTTCACTAGTCAAGACCACCACCAAACTGAGTTTGTATGAAAAAATATCCCATAACCAGAGAACATGGGGTACGCATGCCCTAAAATCAAGATATGCACCACCTAAAACTTGGTGAAAGATTGACACATCCATAACACCGTCAACTGATACAACTCAAAATCCCTGAAAAATTCAACTTATTGCCATAAACGAATTAACCAACTATTGAAAATAGGTAGATAACCAATCTAATGATCCACTTACTACCGAATAAAGCCTATGTGAAAATACACCTACCAAGCCTTAAAGTTGGCTGATAGATCAACAACTACAATTCCCCTACTAGATATGGTAGTTGGTACAAAAAGATAACCAACCCTTTGTTGGATTAGGTGTCTAAGTCCATAACTATAATTGGTATATACTTGAATTGATAGTAAAACAGTCTGTTTGGGTTGCCCTCATAACTAGCAACTGGACAAGATGACATCTGGAGAGATGTTGAATTTATTATTTAAATAATAAATTGAAATAAATGATTTATTAATGTATTGTGAAAATAATATATTAATTATAAATCATATTATTTAATTAGAAATTAATTGGAATTAATTTTAGGATTAAAAGAATTAACTGAAGGTGTAGGGACTAAAGTGTAATTATTCAATAGTTGAGCAAAAGGTTCCAGAACCTTCCTAGAAGGTGGTAGATGGTTTTAATAAGGATAATTAGGATTTTTATATTATCCTAAGTAGATAATTAAGGAGTTGGATAATTACCAATTTGAATTAATAATATTTTATTTAAACTAGAGTTATCTTGTGTATCCTATCTTCACTATAAATAGACCCTAGGGCTTCACAATTTTGGCCACTCTAAACCCTATAAGGATAGCCAAAAAACCTCAAGCCTTCTCCCCTCTCTCCTTTCTCATCCTCTTCCCTAGTTTGGGTGTGAACCATTAGAGGCGTGACACTTTTGACGGTTGCTCTCAAGGTTGAAGAAGACATGGATTTACATTGTTATTGCTACATAATAATCAAAGGTATGTTTACTAACTTATGTTTTAGTTTTTGAAAATACTATATACCTTTCAGGGTTTTCCTTTTGATGTTCAATTAGAGAAAATATAGATCAAAGCAATTAGGGTTGCATGCACACATATGATTGTTTGTTATGCTCAAAACCCATTGGTGGTATCAGAGCCTTGGCTTGTTTTCTATTGAATTTGATTACAATTGGTTGAATTTGATCAATTAGGGTTTATGGAACATAAACCCTTTGGACTTATAGTTTTCCCAAATTAGGGTTTCTTAACCCTATATTTCGAAAATTTGGAAAAGGGTTGTAACCCTTTCCCATGTCCTACAAGTTTTGAAAATTAGGGTTTCCTAAACCCTCTTAATTTTTGAAATAGGCAAGGATAGAAATCCTTGCCTTCCTCCCCAAGATTTTTCATTTTCATAAATTAGGATTTCATGACAGGGTTTTCATATTTTTGGTAATTATCTCTTTATGTAATTATTTGGATAATTAAATTTTTTGAATATCCCCCCATGTTTTTCGAAATTTGGGGGGAGAGAATTAGGTTAAATTATTTTGATTAATTTAATTGGATAATCATCAGTTGGTTTAATAAATTCATTAAAGATTGAATGAATTGATACTTATTAAATCAATTTCTTTTAAATTTAATTATATTGTTTTAATTTCGAAATTTAAGAGATTATAAAACCCTAGTATTTTCGAAAGTTTAAAATACACCTTATAATATATGTAAAATTAAATGTTTAATATTTACTATATGTATAAGACAATCCAGTCGAACCGCTAGTATACCTCATTCACGAAGCTGATCTATAATGAGAGTTTAAGGAAGCATCCTATAAAATGACTGCCATTGGGTATCCACTCTTACCCACCGCTCCCTTGATTGGTGGAGGGTCGTTAGCCGAACGGGTTTAATAGGACGAATAATTCTCATTAATACGTACAATGAAATTAATGAAGTAACTAAATGTTTTTATAAAAATTCCCAATATTAGTTACCTTAGGTAAAATGTGAATTTGATGCTAATCCATGAAATTGCACATTGCACTTTATATAAGTTGTTTTTTGAGAGTGTGTGGTTAACCGACGTACTAATAAGTACTAATAAAGGGTGGAAATGGGTCTATCGTAAATTATCATTGATTGATGGAGCGTGTGTGGCTAACCGACACATTAATTATATGATAGATGACATCGAGAGTATCAAGCTAATTTGCATGGTTATTCATATCGTGTTTGTGATCCTCGGTATCCTGGTCACAAATTTAAGAGCATAATCGGGATTAAACATGCCATTGAATAGTTCAATGAATCTCAAAAGATCTATGAATTTCATTAAAAACCTAATTCGTTTAAATTTTGTTCTTCGTGGTGAAATTGGTGAATCGTCATTTACCTACCTTTATTTATTTCACAATTAAATTACGGAATCCCTTTTGTAAGTTGTGAAATATCTAGTTAGATCCTAGCCTTATATTTCATTTGGGTGTTATATTGCAGAATCTTCTTATCTAACAAAAAATTGTCCTTTTTCTCTTTTAGATGTCAACTCCCAGTGACGCTTCTGGTTCCTCCTCCAACAACAACTCCTCTAACAACTTCTCACTCTTGAACATCTGATTGAGGGTTACTTTTAATGGAACCAATTATAACGATTGGTTTGAAACATCAAGATGACTCTACGTTTCGAGTAGAAGCAGTATGTGCTCAAAATGAACTTCTAGAGATTGATGAAACGAAAGCTACTCCTAAAGAACTAGCTGATTATAGGACTCACTATAATGAGGCGATTATGACTCCTGGGCTACAAAGATTCTATGAGGATTATTGGCCCTATGAGATGAATAAGGACTTGGTGGAAAAGTACCACCAATTAGTTCATCAAGAGAAATATGAGGTAGAAAAGTCCCTCATCACTAGTAAGATGAAAGACGTAGAGTCCATCACCAGCCACGTGCAACAAATGCAGTGATACGTGGAACGCTTGCTGAAGCTTCACGTGAACTTTGATGAAGAAGTGGCTATTGATATAGTCTTCCACTCATTGTCTAGTTGTTATGATTAGTTTATCATGACTTATAATTTAAACAACAAAAAGAACACACTGGCTCAACTTCAGTACCTACTGCGAACGACTGAAAGTGGACTAAAAGGAAAAAAGTATTTCCTCCACTCCTGCTGCTACTGTTCTTCTCTTGGCTATAGGTCAAGAAAAAGGGAAGAAGAGGAAAGGTCCTCCCAAACATAATTGGAAGGGAAAGTCCCAAACTAGGTCCTCAAGTAATGGACCCAAAGGAAAAGCTAGTTCTGACGCTCCTCTCGCCTCCGATCCCAAAGAGACTGTTTGTTTCTACTGCCATGACAAAGGGCACTGGAAACAAAGTTGCCCAAAATACTTGGAAGATATTAAGGATGGCAAAGTGAAGCCAACCTCGGCAGGTATTTACACTATCTTATCTAAAAACTCATCATATTCTCATTCTTGGGGTCCTTGATACACGATGTGATTTTCACATTTGATCTAATTTGCAGGGGGCTAAGAAAAAGTGAGGATGTGGATCATAGGAGAATGAATTTGATCATGGACAATAGGAAATCACCACCTGTTACCAAGATTGGAGTTTACAACTTAGTGCTTAGTATTGGGTTATGTTTAGATTTGAACAATTGTTGCTACTCGTCAGAGATGACATGAAAAATCATTTCATTTCAAGCTTTATATAGACAAGGTTTTAGATATTCTTTTGAAAATGAGAATGGATCTATTTATGCTTATAAAAATGGTGTATTTTATTTTGAAGCATTTTCTTGTGATGGTGTGATGAAACTGTGATGGTTGTAGATAATTTAGGTAATAGTGTTCTTCAAATTGATTCGTCTAATGGTTTAGACAAAGCATGCTTGTGGCATTGTCGTCTTGGACATGTCAACAAGAAACACATTGCCTAACTCCAAAAGGATGGAGTGTTGGAATCATTTGACTTAAGGTTGGATGATACATGCAATTCTTGTTTACTTGGAAAGATGATAAAATCACATTTCATGGGTTCTTGTGAAAGTGGTTAAAGATTGTTGGATCTCATACACACCAATGTGTGTGGTCCCTTTAGATCCACCACAACGGATGCAAATGGGTTTTATGTGACTTTTACTGATGATTATAGAAAATATGGCTATATCCACTTGATTAAGCATAAGTCAAAAACCTTTGAAAAGTTCAAAGAGTTCAAACAAGAAGTCGAGAATCAATTGGGCAGGAAGATAAAGATGCTTAGATCCGACAGAGGTGGTGAGTATCTTAGTATCGAATTCCACGACTACCACAAGGAATATGAAATAGTTTCACAATTGATACTTCCAATAACACCACAACTCAATGGTGTGGCTAAAAGGCGTAATCGAACCTTGTTAGACATGGTTCGTTCCATGATGAGTCGAGCTTCACTTCCAATCTCATTATGGGGGTAAGCCTTAGATATTGCGCCCACATTCATAATATTTTCGCAACATAGAAGGTTTCCAAAACACCTCACAAGATGTGGACAGGGAAGGTTCCATCGTTGGCACATATCAAGGTTTGGGGTTGTGAAGCTTTCGTTAGACGAGAGATTCACGAAAAGAATGAACCACGAAGTGAGAGATTTATTTTCATCGACTACCCACAAAAGTCCTTTGGATATTTGTTCTATAGACCTAGCAACAACGTGGTCTTTGTAGCACGAATAGGAGTCTTTCGCGAAAGAGAGCTCATAGCCAAAGAGGAAAGTGGGAGTACAATTGATCTTGAAGAGATTCAATAGTTAAACGATGAAGGAACCTTAGAAAATGATATGGCTAAACCTAAGGAAGAAATTCCAGTTGAAATATCTGATGAATCGTTACCTCTTAGACATTCCAATAGAGTTAGAATGTCACCTGAGTTTTATGGTTTCCATATTACTACAAATGGTGATACGTTTATCAGTTATAGCACAATGGTAAATTTGGATGAACCTTCTAATTATAAGGAAGCTATGGCAGGCCCTGAACCTGCCAAGTGGAAAAAGGCAATACACAACGAGATCAAGTCCATGTATGACAACCATGTTAGGAATTTGGTTGAAAATGTACTAGGTCGCAAGACAGTTGGGTGCAAATGGATCCTCAAGAAGAAGACTGACATGGATGGAAAGGTACACACTTTTAAGGCTCGAATGGTTGTAAAGGGATCTACTCAGACCCTAGGGTTGACTATAATGAGACCTTCACACCAGAAGCTAAGATTAAATATATTAGGGTAACGGAGTACACCTGGTGAGCACCTAGTTCAAAAACACCTACAGGTTGCGAGCATGCTAGCATTCCACTGGACTGTCTAGAATAGTTTGTGGTCGTCATCTATACTTCGCTAGATGACTAGATTAGTTTTAACGTTAAGGACTCTTATCATTTATTTCATCGTCTATATCATCTACTCATCTTTATGTTGGATAAGGTGTCTAAGTCCATAACTATTTCTGGTATGTACTTGACCCGACCCGGCATGGTCCATTTGGGTTGCATGGCACCATGCAATTGGATAAACTAAATGAGAGAAATAACGCTTGGAGATTATTAATATATTATAAGTTCTAATATATTAATAATATTATTTGATTAGTTTGATCAAGAATTAATTTAGAATTAATTAAGTGATCAAAAGATAACTAATTAAATATATGGGTTGATTAAGTAAATCATCCATATCTTGTATAGTGGGCTAAAAGGCTCCATGGATCATCAAGTTGGGTTCCACCCATAGGATGCTCCATGGATGCTCCATGGGAGTTACAAACCCATGGGTCATGGAAATGAAGAGTCATGACACATTAGGGTTTAACCCTAGATGTGTCAACACTATATAAGGAATATGATCTCCTCCCAAATCGGTTGGACAAAGAAAAGAGGGCTTGGCCGATTTGAAGAAGTGAGTATACTCTCATAAGTTCTTCCAAGAGCATTTGGTGTTGTGTGAAGCATTTGAGGCATCACCACTTGAGGTGCTAGGCTCACAAGTTTTCAAGGAACAAAAGCAACAACAAGGTAAGTTATTCTATCTATACTTTATGTTTAAATTGTTCCCCATGTATGCTAGATAGGAATATAACCTTGGAATTCAAATTTGCATGACAAATTAGACAAACATAGATCCAAGGTTATTAGGGTTGCATGTACACTTAGGAAGTGTTAGAATGCTCAAAACCCATCAGTGGTATCAGAGACTAGGCTTGTTTGTTCTTATTTGTTCTTAAAAGTTGAAAACAGAATCGAAAATTTGCTGTCTGCGATCGGACTCGTCGAGTCCATAGGGGGGACTCGCCGAGTCCATGTGTATCTTCAACCAACTCGGCGAGTCATGTTCTTGCACTCGGCGAGTAGGGTCGAATGAGTGCAGAATTTCGATTCAGTTGCTGGAAAATGAATTAGAAACATTACCCTAAACTGTTTTAGTAAATATAAACTTGTTTTTGGTGGTGTAATGTTTTGCTAATTCATTTACAACAACTAGTTATCAAAATTACAAAGTTTTATGTAATTTTTGATTATGTTCATATTCATGTTCTTGTTCTTATGATGTTTTAGATGATCATAGGAATTATTTGTAACCTATTTGGTAGTTTAATTCTTGATCATAATGTGTTTTAATGGAGTCCATAACTTATCCTTAAGTTATGGAAAACCAAGAGTCACTTGAGTTAAAAACCATTAAGAAAAACACAAGAGTTATAAAAATGAAGAGTCTTCATTTTATGACTCTATTAAACTCATAAGTTACAAGAAATGAAAAGTTTTGAAAGTTACAAAACTTGCCCTCAAGTTTTGGAACAAGTAAAGTTAAGTTAAAACTTTAGTTCCAACCCCTAGAATTTTAAAAGTTAAAATTCAACCCTTATACTTATATTATGATAATTTAATAATTATATATATATATATATATATATATATATATATATATATATATATATATATATATATATATATATATATATATATATATATATATATATATATATATATATATATATATATATATGTATAAGAATAAAGTCGTCTTACCGCTAGTACGCCTCATTCACGAAGCCGGTCTATAAGGTGGGTATAAGGTTGTTGCCTATAAAATGGTGACTTAATGGGTGTATATTCTCACCCACCGCTTGCTTGACTGGTGGAGGGTCGTTAGCCGAACGGGTAAGACAAGGACTTATAAATTCTCATTCAAAGTATGATGAATATATATAAAGTAACTAAATGTTTATTAAATTCCCAATCTTAGTTACTTTAGGAAAAATGTGAATAAGGTGCTAATCCATGAAATTACACTTTACACTTTGTCTGAGTCGTTGGTGGAGCGTGTGTGGTTAACCGGCACACTAACTTGGACTTAACAAGGTAGGTAAAGGGTGACTTAAAGGTTTATTATAGTATCGGTGGAGCGTGTGTGGTTTACTGGCACATCGATTGAGTGATAAACTTTAAAGGTACCAAGTGATTTGCATGGTTACTTCACACCTCGTTTTGTGATCCTCGGCATCCCAGTCACAAAACCTGGAGGGCACTCCCGAGATCGAAACATGCCTTTGAAAAGTTCATTGGATCTCAAAGAATCTAGGAATTTCTAAAACCAATAAAAAACTAAATATTTAATATTTCGGTTTCGTGGTGGAAATTGGTGAATCGTCATTCACCTACCTTTCAAATATGGTATAGCTTAGATTACGGCATACCTCTTCTAAGTTATACTATATTGTGATTGGATCCTAGCCTTAATATTACATTTGGGTGTTTTATTAAGGACTCTCTTAAATCTAAACTAAACTCGTTCTTCTTTTCAGATGTCTTCAACTAATGCTTCTGGCTCGAATCCTAATGGCTCCTTTACTCTTATGAGTCTATGTGGGAAAGTCACCTTTGATGGATCCAACTTCAATAAGTGGATCAGAAACATCAGGATGATTACTCGCTACGAGGACAAAGAATATGTCCTTGACAAGGAGCTTAAGGAAATTGACGAGTCCACTGCAACTCCCCAGGAGATCGCTGACTTTCATACTCATGAAAGAGATGCAACCAAGGTGGCTTGCATCATGTTAGCCACCATGACAGCTGAACTCCAAAAGTCTTATGAAGACTTCTACCCTTATGAAATGCACCAAGATTTGATGGAAAGATACCATCAAAGTGCACGACAAGAGAGGTACGAAGTCATCTGCTCCATGATAACAACCATGATGAAGTACGGAGAGTCCGTCACGAGCCACATGCAGAAAATGCAAAGGTATGTGGATCGGTTGCTGAAGCTCAATGTGAACTTCCCTGAGGAGCTTGCAATAGATATCATTTTGCACTCCTTACCATCGTGCTATGATCAATTCCGCATGACATATCACATGAACAAGGAAGAGGTCACCCTCATCAAACTTCAGGGACTTCTCAAGACTGCAGAAACAGGTCTTAAGGGGAAGTCGGTTGCTATCACTCCTACTCCAGAAACAACTCCGGTCTTGGCAATCGGGCAGAGTCGAGGGAGGAAGAGAAAGAGATCTTCAAAGGGTACCAAGGCTCGGACCCTTGATGGCTCTTCCTCAAGTGGAACCAAGAAAGGTTTCATTACTCCTTCTTCTGACCCAAAAGAGGCTGAATGCTTCTATTGCCACGAAAAAGCTCATTGGAAGCGGAACTGCCCAAAGTACCAGCAAGATGTAAAGGATGGGAAAGTCAAACCCAACCATGCAGGTATTTACACTATCATTTCTAATAACTCACCCCATTCGAAATCTTGGGTCCTTGATACAGGTTGCGGAATTCATATTTGCTGTGACTTGCAGGGACTAGGAAGAAGTGAGAATGTGGAGCAAGGAAGAATAAACTTAATCATGGGGAATAGGAAAGTTACACCTGTCACCAAGATTGGAGTTTATACTTTATCGCTAAGTAGTGGGTTAAATTTAGATTTGAATAAGTGTTGTTATTCGCCAGAAATGGCAAGAAATATTATTTCCTTTCATGCATTGTACAAACAAGGTTTCACCTTTTCGTTTGATAATGAAGTTGGTTCGATTAATGCTTTCTTTAATAATGTACTTTATTTTAAAGCATTACCTTGTGATGGTGTGTATGAAGCTGTATCTATTGTAGATAACTTAGGAAATAATGTTTTGTGTATTGATTCTACTAATAATAATAACTTGGATAAAGCATCATTATGGCATTGTCGTCTTGGACATATAAGCAAGAAACGCATAGGCCAACTCCAAAAGGATGGAGTCTTGGAGTCGTTTGACCTAAAGTCAAATGATAGTTGCGAATCATGCTTACTTGGAAAAATGACAAAGTCACCCTTCACAGGCTCATGTGAAAGGGGTGAAGGTTTGTTGGACCTTATACACACGGATGTGTGTGGACCATTCAAACATGCCACTAGAGATGCTAATCGTTATTATTTGACTTTTACCGATGATTACAGTAGATATGGATATGTCTACTTAATCAAGCATAAGTCAGAGACTTTCGAGAAGTTTAAGGAATTTAAACAGGAAGTCGAGAATCATGCTTACTTGGAAAAATGACAAAGTCACCCTTCACAGGCTCATGTGAAAGGGGTGAAGGTTTGTTGGACCTTATACACACGGATGTGTGTGGACCATTCAAACATGCCACTAGAGATGCTAATCGTTATTATTTGACTTTTACCGATGATTACAGTAGATATGGATATGTCTACTTAATCAAGCATAAGTCAGAGACTTTCGAGAAGTTTAAGGAATTTAAACAGGAAGTCGAGAATCAATTGGGCAGGAACATTAAGATGCTTTGATCCGATCGAGGTGGTGAGTATCGTAGTTCAGAGTTCATCGACTCTCTAAAGGAATGTGGGATTGTCTCACAATTGACACCTCCCAGGACACCGCAATTGAATGGTGTAGCTGAGAGGCGTAATCGAACCTTGTTGGACATGGTTCGTTCCATGATGAGTCGAGCTTCGCTACCAATCTCATTCTGGGGGTATGCCTTAGAGACTGCCGCCCATATCCTTAATCTAGTCCCTACAAAGAAAGTTGCCAAAACTCCTCACGAGATGTGGACTGGTAAAGTAACTAAACTAGACCACATCAAGATTTGGGGCTGCGAAGCTTTCGTGAGACGCGAGACTCATGATAAGCTCGAACCCCGAAGCGAGAGGTGTATTTTCATCGGCTACCCACAACAATCCTTTGGTTACCTCTTCTACAGACCTAGTGACAATGTGGTCTTTGTAGCAAGAAGAGGAGTCTTTCGAGAAAGAGAGTTTATAAGCCAAGGAGACAGTGGGAGGCAAATTGATCTTGAAGAAATTCAAGAGTCAAGTGGTGAAGGAACTTCAAACTCTAGCCCTCAACTTGAGGAGGAAACTCCTGTTGAGCCAATTGACGAATCTGTACCTATGAGGCGTTCCACGAGAGTTAGGAGTGCACCTGAGCATTACTATGGATTCCATATTACTGCAGAAGGTGAGACACTTATTAGTGATGAGACACTAGTAAGTCAAGATGACCCTAACAGCTACGAGGAAGCCATGGCAGGCCCCGAGTCTGCTAAATGGAAAGAGGCTATGGATAGCGAGATACAATCCATGTATGACAATCAAGTTTGGAACTTGGTTGAGAATGTACCAGGTCGAAAGACTGTAGGGTGCAAATGGGTCTTCAAGAAGAAGACCGACATGGATGGTAAAGTACACACTTATAAGGCTAGACTGGTTGCAAAGGGCTTCTCTCAAATTCCTGGAGTGGACTATGATGAGACCTTTTCTCCGGTAGCCAAGATTAAGTCTATTCGGGTTCTGTTAGCCATAGCCGCATTTCATGACTATGAAATTTGGCAAATGGATGTCAAAACCGCTTTCCTTAATGGAAAGTTGGCTGAAGATGTTTACATGAGTCAGCCAGAAGGTTTTGTCAGTAACGAGTACCCTAATAGAGTGTGTAAGCTTGAGAAATCCATTTATGGATTAAAGCAAGCACCTCGCAGATGGAATCTTTGCTTTGATGAAAAGGTCAAGGAATTTGGCTTTTCTAGGAGTGAAGATGAATCTTGTGTATATGTCAAGGCTAGTGGGAGTATAGTTAGCTTTTTGGTATTGTATGTGGATGACATACTACTCATAGGAAACGACATTCCAACCTTGCAGGAAGTAAAGTCCTGGCTTGGAAAGTGTTTCGCTATGAAGGACCTTGGTGAAGCTGCCTATATTCTGGGGATAAGGATTTTTAGAGATCGGAGTAAAAGACTAATTGGACTTAGTCAAAGTATCTACTTGGAGAAGATTCTGAAGAGATTCAGAATGCAAAACTCCAAGAAAGGAGAGTTGCCCATCCAGAGTAGCGCCAAGCTGAGTAAGACACAAAGCCCTAGCACTGAGGCTGAGATAGCAGAAATGAGTCGATTACCTTATGCTTCGGCTGTAGGTTCGATCATGTATGCTATGACGTGTACTCGACCTGATGTAGCCTTTGCCTTGAGCATGGTTAGCAGGTTTCAGGGGAACCCTGGCAAGGCACACTGGATTGCGGTAAAGAATATTCTCAAGTACCTGCGAAGGACTAAGGACTGGGTCCTTACCCTCGGTGGGAGTGATGACTTGAGAGTTGTAGGGTATAGTGATGCTAGCTTCCAGACTGATAGGGATAACTTCCGCTCTCAGTCGGGCTGGGTCTTTACCCTAAATGGAGGAGCAATTTCTTGGAAGAGTTCCAAGCAAGAGACAGTGGCAGATTCTACTTGTGAATCAGAGTATATTGCAGCTAGCCAAGCGGCAAAGGAGGCGTTATGGCTGAGAAACTTCATTGGAGACGTTGGAGTTGTACCAGCTATTAAAGAGCCGATGGAAATTTTCTGTGATAGTGAAAGTGCTGTTGCCTTAGCCAAGGAACCAAGGGATCACGGGAGATCCAGACACATCGACAGAAAATACCATTTCATCAGACATCGGATCGAAGAAGGACTCCTCGTGGCAAAGAGGGTATCATCGGATGAGAACCCAGCAGATCCCCTCATGAAGGGACTGACTCGGGTTAAGCATCTCCAGCATGCTCGGAGGATAGGGCTGAAGGATGATATTAGATTTAGTAGTTAGATAATCTCGAAATTTGTAAAGTGTAATTGACATTTGATGATGAATAAAAGTGTTTTATTTATGAGTAAAGTGTTGCTATCTCTTGTCGATCGTTTACTATATTTCTTTTGCATGTTTTGACTTCCAGAATAATTTTGTTTGGTTTAACATATTATTCAAACCTCCACAGTCGGTCATATGTCGGAAGTAGGTATGAATCAAGACTGTCATGATTGGTTGTAGAGGTCTGGGACAAGGCTACAACAATCATGAGTGCTCATAAGTTCTGAGCATTGGACACAACCCACGCTCACTGGAATCACTTCATTGAATTCTATCTCGAGTGATCGTGAGACGGTAATATCATATAAGTCTTTAAACCTAGAGATATGATTTGTTACTTACGAGTTGGTTATGCATTAATTGTACGAAAAACGCATTGGTAACTCGATGTTATAAAATCGTGCTCTTATGTGTAATTCAATAAGTAGTAGAACAAACATATGAGTCGAAGTTTATCCGTTCCTTCTTGGATTAGAAGCTGATATCTGGGCCCCTCGATGATTTTGTTTTGACCTATGTACCGGGCCCGGTCAGAACTAGATTGATGTGTTCAATAAAGTTCTTTGTCAAACAAATCGGAAATCGGGAAACAAATGTTGGACAATAAGTAAGACATTGTTCCATGTATTTGTCCGACTGATATCTAGAATAGAGGATTATATGATCACTTATCTTAAATGGCGTACCATCATCTTCTCAAGTTTCGAGAAACCTTGTAAAGAGCTACGATTGCCGATCGGTTCCTGAAGTCATACTTGCAGTAATAGTTACTAGACTTATCCAAGTGGGAGACTGTTGGATAAGGTGTCTTAGTCCATAACTATTTCTGGTATGTACTTGACCCGACCCGGCATGGTCCATTTGGGTTGCATGGCACCATGCAATTGGATAAACTAAATGAGAGAAATAACGCTTGGAGATTATTAATATATTATAAGTTCTAATATATTAATAATATTATTTGATTAGTTTGATCAAGAATTAATTAAGTGATCAAAAGATAACTAATTAAATATATGGGTTGATTAAGTAAATCATCCATATCTTGTATAGTGGGCTAAAAGGCTCCATGGATCATCAAGTTGGGTTCCACCCATAGGATGCTCCATGGGAGTTACAAACCCATGGGTCATGGAAATGAAGAGTCATGACACATTAGGGTTTAACCCTAGATGTGTCAACACTATATAAGGAATATGATCTCCTCCCAAATCGGTTGGACAAAGAAAAGAGGGCTTGGCCGATTTGAAGAAGTGAGTATACTCTCATAAGTTCTTCCAAGAGCATTTGGTGTTGTGTGAAGCATTTGAGGCATCACCACTTGAGGTGCTAGGCTCACAAGGTTTCAAGGAACAAAAGCAACAACAAGGTAAGTTATTCTATCTATACTTTATGTTTAAATTGTTCCCCATGTATGCTAGATAGGAATATAACCTTGGAATTCAACTTTGCATGACAAATTAGAAAAACATAGATCCAAGGTTATTAGGGTTGCATGTACACTTAGGAAGTGTTAGAATGCTCAAAACCCATCACTTTATCCATCATATTAATAGGTATAAAATACATATACATTTTAAATCGAGTAAAACATGTATTTTTTTGTTTATCCATCATAGATATCAAGAACACAAATAATATGCACACATATAACCTAATTTATGTTAAATACTTCATATCTATGTGTAAGATGAAAGTAACTATGCACTCACTTGTTAAATGGATGACTCGAAATTCGGATGGCGCTTCGCTTCTAACAATTTTATTTTCCTTCGACAAAACCTAGTATTATCATTACTAGATTTTAGTCTAATATTTTATTTCGACTAATTATTAGTCTAGATTCATCATTAACTCAAAGTCTACTTCATGATCTATCAAGTAAGGGACAACCAGGTAGGATCATATCGGAGGTAGGTCCGTTTGGAATACGAAGTATACTGTTTAGAAATTCCACTTTAAACACCTCACTAAATCACAACCTAGACATCATCTCCATAAGTAGATCAATCAATATAACAAATTTTAATCACTGATAAATCTTGTTTATAGGTTCATAATAACTATAATGAACTTAAACATAAGTTATACTTAAACTAGGATAAGCATAACTCACTTACAAGGGGGTTTAGCGAGGAACCGAGATATGCTCGAGCAGAACTTCTGAGTCGAAAGCTCTTCTTCTTGGGGCCTTCTGGTGCTCCATGACTCGCCTCTAACACTTAGGAAGTGCTAGGGAAGGGAGGAGAGGGTTTGGGAGTAATTGGGAGAAGAGAATTGGAAAGGTGTGAAGAAAATGGGTGATTTGGGCCTCTATTTATAGGCTGGGTAGGGGTCGAACGTGGGGCGTACATACTAGGTATGCTGGGCGTACTGCTTGTTATGTTGGGCGTAAACCTGCTAAGTGTTAGCATCACATGTGAAGCCGTGGGGAAGAAGGTGGGGCTGAGATGGTGCCACATGGCACTCCGAGGTTAAACCCAATGTAACATCCCAAAAAAATTCATAAAATCTAAACTTTTCAAAACAACCATTTTCCTATAGAAGTGCTTACAAAAACCATTATTCCTAAAACATTATTTAAAAATTATAATCTCTTTCAACATAGTTCTCAAAACATTCACATTATAAAAGTTTCCCAAAATTTATAAGTCCAAAACACGAGGATGTGTACGGTCAAACCTTCACCTTGCCACGATCCACTAAAGTACCTGAAACCATAAACCAAAACTATAAGCACAAAGCTTAGTGAGTTCCCCAAAAGTAAGAAAACCCAATCAAAAAATATATACAAATAACAACATGCATACAGGGCCTTCAGCATGGCTGGGACACCCCGTCAGCCTACAGTCCATCTGATATGCCTTCGGTCTAAATGGAATGCCCCACTGAACTACAATCTATCTAGTACGCTCATAGAACATACAACATGACTGGTACACCTCATTGGGACTTCAGCCTATCTGGACCATTCTTTGGGCCTTCGGCCTGACTGGTACACCCCACTGGCCTTCAGTCTATCCGGGACGCCCTGGGTCTGTTGGCCTTCAGCATAAAGCAGGCTGCCTCAACCCAACCGCACATAGCATATCGACATATACATAACAATTAAACATATAACTAGTCACCTCTAACAGATCAATACAACATACAAGCATACGATAAACCAAAATAACAATCCAAGAGGGCCGACATAGGTGCCTTCGACCCATATGAACAATGAGGAAGACTCACCTCAAATACAGAAGCTCCCCGAAAGAAAACCTTAGATGCTGCCCTGCTGGCTTCCGAGCTCATGCTGGCTTCCGAGCTCACAAAACCAACAACACACCAAATTAGAAATTGGGTCCCACGCTATAATCCATAATCCTTACTTTGGGTAAAATGACCATTTTACCCCTGACCCAACATGCACCAAAACTAAGGCCCAAAACCAAAAGATTCACAAAGGCCCACAAATGGCCTAATTTTTCGAATTGGGTCCAACCCTATATGGGTCTTATCATAAGCCTATTTTTTCCTTAAATAAAAATCAGGTTACCACAAACACCCCTTGGGACAAACTTGGTCAAGGATATAAGTCAAAAGCCAAAGTCAACGGTCCAAGTTGACCCAACTCACCGAGTTGTCCTTCAATTCGTCAAGTTTCTCCATCAATCTGCACAGATCTGGAAAAACCAAGTCAAATCGCTGAGTTTACCCACCAACTCACCGAGTTCCTCTATAAATATGAAAATATCATGGAAAACTGAGCCAACTTGCTGAGTTTATCCAACAAACTCGTCAAGTTCGCCAGAAACCCACCACTTAACACATTAAACACTTAATCCATGAGGTCATGACTCCAAAACATAGATCTGATTTCCTTGAGCTAGGAAAACCATGTAAAGTTGCCAACTTTACGTTCATGCAATTCTAAATGAAACTCTTAAACTTAGAATGGACTTAATAATTGACTTAATGCATGAATGACACCAAAATCCTCATAAAGTTTGCACCTTTAAGCTCAAGGGTACCAAAACCAACCCAAATCTGGAAGAACAAACCCTAAAATGACTTTACTCGATCGTCATACCCAAAAGGAGGCCAAAACACCACAAAACCCAAAATAAGGAGATCTAATCAAATATTAAGCAAGTTTAGGACTTTATACCCGAAATGTGCTAAAAATGGAGCAAAGAACCTAGATTCGAAAGCTCCTACTCGAACCACCCGACAGCCCCAATTTCCTTTTTTTTTAAAATATGAAGCTGTGCTGCAAGGACGAGTACACCTACCCGCACACCGAGCCGGCTACACACTCCGATCCGCACACACTGAGCCACACACTCCTTGGCCGCACACCTTCAACAGATTCGCGAAAAAACGATGTTTTTCACCCCTTTTTGCTCCAAAACTCAATCAAAAACTCGTTTTTATAAAAAATGTAAAGAAGAAACCCCCCTTATTTTGCCTCGATCTATCCATAAACGCAAAATCCTTTCAAAATAAGATCAAATAAGCTCCAGATCTGACAAAATTGACTGATACAATCCAAGCTCTGATACCAATTGTAAGTCCCCAAATTGCTTGTGTATCAATCAGATCCAATTGACGGTGCGGAATCCTAATCAATTGGATGATATCAGATCAAAATAAGAAGAGAAGGAGAAGAAGAAGATGATGAATCTTGTATTATTTGATGATTAGAATGAAGATCCAAATACAAGATTCACACACAACACACACTCTCTTTTCTCTCTCTCTCTCTCTCTAGAACACCTTTGATTTCGCACACTTAAGCTCCTTGGCCATGCACTCCTCACCCACCTAACATCTATTTATATGAACACTAACTCTCCACGAGTGTATAGTCGCACACACCTATCTAAACGTACACAGCCACACAAAATACATATTAAATGACTGAAAACCCAATTGCCTAGAAAAGCAAAGTGTAAACCATATTTTCATACCCAACATATATGCATTACTTATTCATAACTAAATATATTATAATGCATACATTGATTTTTTGAATAACACACTTTTCCTTTATTAATAAGTAAAAGATAGAATTACTTGTTCATAAGTAATGTTATGCAATGCTTATTCTAATATATTAAAATGTTTATATTCATTTATGAATAAGTAATGCAATATTTTGAATAGAGATAGAATATTCATATATGTTGTGTATCTTTTAGGCAAGGTAAAGTCTGAAGATGAAAATAAAAAAAATGAAGAGAAGCAAAATGTGATGGTGGAGTGATTGGAATGATGGGGGCATTATGGATGTGATTGGAATGATCAATAATCACAACTCTACTCCCGTAAGCCTTATACTTTTCGCAACCATCACACTTGAAGTTTATCATGTATGTTGTGTATCATAAAATGAACTTATATATTCATTCATAAATGAATAAATACTAATAAGTAAAATAATAATAAATATTCATAAATGAATATATTAATATTTGAACAAATTATTATATTCCTCTAAGAATAACTAATACTATGTAACACATTTGAAATATATTAAAATAATACATTGTTTTTCAACTTCTTCATTATATGTCACATACATAATCGGTGCTTTGAATTAGGAAACAAATTCTCAATAGTTTGTTTTATTGCAACATCTTCATCGGTTAAAACTAGTGTTTGTTCTTTCCCATGAGTTTTAAGAAATTCTTTAAGCAACCAAGAGTAGGACTTAATGCTTTCATTGCTTAGCAACCCCGCTCCAACAGTAACTGCTTTTTTATGATGGTCAATAGCAGTAAATGGAACAAAAACCATTCTATACCTATAACAAAAAAAAGTGTTCATTAAAGTCAATTTGTGATGTATTCATAAGTGAATATAATAATATTCATGTATGAATACAGTTACAATATATCATTTAAATAATTTCAATATTAAAAACTGAACATTAAATAAAAAGTTAAAATATTCATATATGAATAAGCTATAAAAAGTAGATAGAATAGCTTATTTATTTGTTCAGAAAGTCGCATCAAACGAGATAACATCACCAAATTTAGCATAATATACCTTCTCCATTTCATCAGCCCAAAACATAGAGTCCAAAACATCATCTTGACAATTAAACTCAAATAAGTAATTTGGATAGTGAGCTCGACGGTCATTTATTGTGTTTACTATCATTTTGGTATCTTTAAGACCTATAACCCTATTGATATCTCTCCTTAAATTTTTATAGCCACTTACCTTGGGCTTTACAAACTCATACCCACCTCTCAGACTTGCCCTCAACTTATGACCCATAGTTGGGCCTATTTTTGATGTGGAAGCACGCATGTAAAGTCTTTTTCTGAATTTGACATTTGTCTTGCTTTTTTTTTTAAATCACTTCTCTTCTCAAGTGGATGGTTGTGAAGTTCATTAATCTGAAAAACTTTATAATCCGGAGTTTTATACACAGATGCAAATATAATCTTTGTTTGACAACCAATAACTCTTAAATTTGAATTTTGTTTCCTCCTAACACTCCTTGTACCCAATGTGTCACAAGATTTCTTTTTTTGTTTGCCACCATGATTACATATAACATGTTTATTCTTTATAATCTTGTTATCAAACCTTGTCTATGTACTCAGTCTCACATCAAAACCACCAATTTCAACATACTTAGAATACATTTTGATGACTAACTTTAATGATTTGAAGATTAAACCTTTAAATGGAATAAGTTGAACACGTGCATCTGGCTTATAGACATGTTCTCCAATTACACTACTACAATATTACGCATCATCTACTGAACTCGAACATTTACTTGATAAAAAAATTATAAAATCTAAATCAATCTATTAATGCATGAATAAAACAATCATACATAAATACATGAAATTCATATGAATAAACCAAAAAAATGTTTATTAATGAATGAATAAAATATTCATATATGAATTCATAAAATTCATATGATTCAAAAAATATAAAATAAAAAACAGTACTTATTCATATACGAATAAAACAAAAAATAATAAAATCGAAATTACAATTATCACACATTTATTCGTATATGAATAAAACAATAATTTATTCAGATTTACAGATTCATATGTAAATACATGATCATCAACAAAATTAAAAACAACATAATAATTCAATAAGTGATACCTTCAAAAAATAAGTTCTCAACATATTCTTCTTCAATCTCACACATCAAAGAATATAAATAATCATCAATAACACTAGAATTTGACATAATAAACCAATTGATCTATAATAAACAATAAAAACATGTAGGATTACTGTCTAAGTTTATAACTATTTTGGTATGTACTTGACCCGATTATGAGCATAGTCCTTTTGGGTTGCCTTCACCATAGCAACTTGTAGGAAGAATTAAGAAGAGAAAGGATTAATTATGATTTATTACTATATTATAAGAATAATATATTAAAGGAGAAATCATATTTTCTAATTAATATTAGTTAAGAGTTAATTAAGAATTAATTTTGTGGCTAAAAAAGATTAATCAAACTCAGGGGACTGGAAGTGTAATTATAAGATAATAGCAATTGGGCTATGGATCACCTTGGAATACAGGTTGGACGAAATCTATGGGAAGCCCATATGATTTTCATCCAAGGGATGTTCCAAAGGGAGTCCATGGGCTCCTTAGGGATTAAGCAGTCAAATTAGGGTTTCCTTGTTCGATAACCCTAATAGCCTACTTATTTAAAGGACCCCTAAGCCCCAAAAACGTGGACAAGAGTTACTCTAGGGTTTCTGGACATTTTTGGTGCCTCCTCTCTTCTCCTTCTTCATACTTATTGCTTATGGTGTTTGTGACTCCATTAGAGGTGCAACATTTGAGTCATTAAGCTTTCCAAAGCCAATCACAAGAAGGATTAAGATTGTTATTGCTACATAACAATCAAGGTAAGATCTAAACCTAGTTTATATGTTAATTTGACTACTTGTATGCTAGATCTAGGTTTTGTAAGTCTTGGAAGTTTATTGCATGTTCAAAGTAGGAAAACTAGATCCAAGCAATTAGGGTTGCATAAACACCATAGGATTGTTGTTATGCTCAAAACCCAACAAAACAATCTTAATATCAATGAAAATCATGATAAAATCAAATAGAAATTGAACGACAACAAAATTAACACAAAAAACATAATAAAAATCATCAATATGAAAACCTGGTTAATTTCGAATCTGTCTCACTTCAGTACGTACAAACGACTTGCTTGAAAATTAAATCATCTCCGATCAGATGATGCAATTTTAATAAAGATCATATGAAAACCTGATCAATTTCAAACTTGTCTCACTTCAGAGCGTAAAAACGATCTGATTGAAAATTAAATCAACTCCGATTAGATGATGCAATTGCAATAGAGATCTCAAACTTCACAACAAAAATCCGATGAAACAATTGCAATACAGATATGAAACTTCATGATAAATGCATAAAACGATGCAAATTGAAACAATACGTGTAATTGCTAACGAATTATATAATGAAAGAATCTTGATAATGAATTCCGATATATCCGATTCAAAAGAGATAAAGATCTGAAGAAATTAGAAACTAAATACAAAGAAGAAAGAAGTAAATCCAAAAAGTGGCTAATTTACATAGATATCCTTAATGAAAAAAATGATACATATGTTTTTAAGGTTTACATGTTAGATAAATGATTGGTTGAGAATGGTTTCTCCATTCTGAACTTTTTTTTCTCAATTGAACTTATGTCTCTCTCTCTCTCTCTCTCTCTCTCTCTCTCTATATATATATATATATATATATATATATATATATATATATAAGGAAAAGTTAAATAGAGAACCATAATTATTGATTCTTCAAGGAACCAAATCTTTTTTTTCAATTTCTAGAGCTTATTCTTTATCGAAAAAAATCTAAAAATATCAAAATTCATATATTAGCATTGTGAATGTGAAAAAAAAAATGGATTCACCGTGTGAATCTGGATTCACGTTGTGAATTTTCAAAAATTCACTTTGTGAATTTGACGTAAAAAAAATCGAATTTGATATCATGGGAAAAAGGATAAAAAGTTATTAATTTATGTATTTTTAGTTTTTTTTTGATAAAAAATAAATTCTAAAAGTTGAAAATAAGATTGGTTCATTAGTTCCTTGGTTAATTATAGTTCTCTATTGAACCTCACCATATATATATATATATATATATATATATATATATATACTATATTATTAAGAATATTGCCCATTTCTTGAAATTTAAGAGGTACTACACATACTGCATAATATACAATCAATTTATTCATACCTTTTAATACTCTTATCACATTTCCGTTCTACAAATTAATTGCATTAAATATTCACATTTTCGGTTGACAAATTAATGGCATTAACATTGACGTTTCATAAATTAAATCAAAAAAGTAAACATACTATTTTTCTCCTCTGTCCTCTACACTCGCATTTCCCTCAAACAAATAGCAAAAACCATATTTTGAAAAGCCGACATCGCACCTTATCCGCCTAACTCATCGTCATCATCATCATCATCATCGGTAGTGAATCACCACCCACTCTCCAACCTCGCACCACTCACTATATCTGTATCTGATTGCCGTCGCCGCCACCTATTGTGCTCTCAACAACACTTTTTCGGTGACAGGAAGCCACCATGCTCTCTCTTTCCTGAATCATTTTCGTCTTCAATAGTTGTTAGTTAACCTCCTATTTCATATTTTCCTCTTCGTATGCAATCAATTTAAATATAAAATGTATTCTTAGCATTAAATATAAAATGTATTCTTAGCACTTATGTGAATGAAGTATTGGTGATTTTTACTATTAGCTTTATATTTCAACTTTTTTGTTAAATAACATCAGGAAACTTGAAGCATATTTAATGTCAAATGACATAAGGGAGGCCTTAGTGGTGAATATGAAATTCCTCAATCTGAAAAAAATGCTAGCTTTAACAAGGTTATAACATGCTTCATATATAACGCAATGTAAGAATTCGTTGGTACCGTATACTCCTGTTTTTAATAATATATATACTCAATTAGTTATGTTTTGTAGTGCATGTACACTGGTAACCCAACTACCAACATGTTAGAATCATATCTCTATTTTTTTTGGTCAAGAAGCCATATACACAAGATGTATTTTTTGAAATTATGTGTCAAATTTAAAAATTTGTTTGGTTCTTTATTTTTAGCTCAAGTTTTATGTTTATACTTATGATATGATTAATAATATGTTTCATAATATAATTTGTTTGCTTCTATAAGTTTAACATTTATGCTCAATGACATCTCTATATTGCAGTGAAATAACACCTGAAGGTCCCTAGATTGCAAATCTTGATCATATTTTCTTTAATAGAAAGAACATAACTATTGTAAGTATCATGCTTCTTGGTTAAATCTTTTCTATGTGATTAGGATTATATATTTTGTCTAACAATTGTTATTAATCAACTCTTGTTTTGGTTGAATTGAAGAAGCCTGAACAAGAAACTCGCATCCTGGAGGTTTAATCTTTAATGTTTTTATGTATTCTTACACAAAATTTCTATTTTTATTGGTTATTTTACTGATTTTGTATATTTATGGTTGAATTGAAGAAGCTTGAACACTAGGTGTAGATCATTTGGTTTGCAAAAACGAGTCAACAGAATACATGAAGGAAACGAGGTAGCCGAAACAAAGAAAAGAATTTGTGAAAAGGAAGCGTATATAAGTAGTTTTGAGGATCCGGTATAGAGGAACAAGATTATGCATATCACCAAAATCAGTTATTATATATATATATATATATATATATATATATATATATATATATATACCTATTCTAATCTCTATACTAATAAAAGAGTAGCTCTTTTGCCATGTGTCACCATATTAAACATTTTAATTAATATGTTGCCACTTGTCAATCTATTAATTTTCCATTTTAAATTTATTGGACCTCCTCATTAATGTGATTCTATTTTAAATTTTAAATTTTGAAGTTTAAATTATTGTTTTCATTAATTCACAAATAAAAAATATCTAATATATATTAAGAATTTATTTTATATATTTATTTGAATCAATGATTATAATTTACATAAGTAATAAAAAATATCTCTTAATTAATAACTTATTTAAAATAACTTATTAATAATTTTGAGTTTTACTATAAAAGTTTGATTAATTTTATAACCGTGGTTCCCACGGGTTATAAACTAGTAAAAGGATATGTTTAATCTTCTATTGACAAATGTCATATAATTAGAACTCCTTATTAATGTTATATATCATCTATCATGCCACTTGTTAACCTATTAATTATCCATTTTAAAATTTAAATTTTAAATTTCACTTCAATTACATTAAATTAATAATTGATTATCCATTTTAAATTTTAAATTTCTCACTCTAATTACATTAAATTAATAACTGATTCTTGATTTTAAATTTTCTCACTTTAATTATATTTAATTAATGACACTACATTGAAAAATAAAATAAAATTAATACATATTATAAGACGATATAACTTCATGTATTTATTTAAATTAACGATTATAATTTTATATAACGAAAAAAAGATCCATTATGTAATAATTTATTTAAAATAACTGTTTAATAATTTTAATTTTTTAATATGAAAATTTAATTAGTTTTATAATCGTGGTTCTCACGGGTTATATATATATATATATATATATATATATATATATATATATATATATATATATATATATATATATACAGAGAGAGAGAGAGAGAGGTGAGTTCAATTGAGAAAATAAAAAAGGTTAAGAATGGGGGAATCATTCTCAACCACTCATTTTATCTAAGCATAAAAAAACACGGTGGCAAACTTGTAAATATGATAACAACCTTCAATCTCAAATACGTATCTGTAGAGAATTAGATTACAGTTTAAACTCATTCATCGTTCATCATCCAAATTTCTTCTCCAACTTTCAACAATCATCCAAATTTCTTCAATTAAACCATCATCAACATCATCTAGTGCTAATCAATCATCGATCTTCGTCAATAATCAACACGATTCAACAGTTAACAACAAAAATTCGTTTTTGGTTCTTTTAATTCAACCTTCAATTGTGTTTGAATACGATCAGATCTTCAACATCTATGATTATTTATACTCCCAGCGTTATTAGATCAACATCATCGATAATCAACAAAAATCCACTTCATATCATTCATTCAACATCGATTATCAAATAAAACTTCAAAATTGATGTTACAAAAAGATCAAATTGTTTTTTTTTTGAAAAATTTAATATAATTCTCTATCAATATACTCTTTTGTAAGATTTAAATAGTCAAAATATCATGTTTTTAACATTTTTTAAAGAAGTTAAATTGTACGCACTCCAACTGTTTGATGAAATGCATAAACTAAATTATCACGTTATATTCATATATGAATATGTTTTCTCATTATATGATTATTAAAACAAAAAAACAAATATGCAAGTCTGTATGTTATTCATATGTGAATAACATATAAAATTTATATATATTTGTGAAAATAGCTTGTAATATTCATATGTGAATATACTGTGTAATATTCATAAGTGAATATATCATCTAATATTCACAAATAAATATACTATGTAATATTCATATGTGATATACCATGTAATACTATGTAATATTCAGATATGAAAATATTATCTAATATTTATAACTGAATATACCATCTAATATTCACAAGTGAATTACTATGTAATATTCATATGTGAATGTATCGTCTAATATGTAAATATGAATATAATATGTTTATTATATGCTATATTCATATATAAATGATACTTAAATTATAAAAAAAAAAAAAAAAAATTAATCATACTTTTTATTCATAACTAAATAACGAATGTACTGTAGTAAAAACTTGATTCATTTTTATTCACTTATGAATAACGATAACTGAAAATATAAAAAAAAAATTATTTTATCTTAAAACTATATGAATATGGATGTCTATTTATAGAGAATAAAAAATCATGAATCTTGGTATATTTAAAATCATTTTTCGATAAAAATAGCTTCTTAAAAATTAAAAAAAAAACGAAAAAACTATATTTTTGTATATATTAAGGTAATGATTAACATAGTTTAAGAAAACATGTTTTGTTGGAAAACACATGTCTATTTTTTTCCCATTTCTGCTGGTACGACGGAGGTTTTTGCCGCAAAAATAAATGAGTGTCTGAGAATGATTCCCCCATTCTCAATCTTTTTTTTTTCTCAATTGAACCCTCCTATATATATATATATATATATATATATATATATATATATATATATATATATATATATATATATATATATATATATATATATATATATATATATATATATACCCAAGTTGTGAGTGACACCGAAGACAAATACGATCATGTCTTTAACTTGGCTATATCTATTTTTCATCATCATTAGAGATGAATTACGAAGAGAAACTTCCTTACCTCCATAGCCTCATAAACAAAAAAATAAATAAAAAATTCAAGACGAATTATAAGAATTATATTTATTTCACTTTTAAATATACAAGTTGACTTAAAGTTATAATACTTACAATAACAACTACACGTAAAGGCTAAAACGGTAAAGCAAAATATCTATAACCTAATTCTGATATAAAGTATTAAAAAATCTACAATAATTTAATGCAAATTAATATAATTATGATTGTGTACTTTCTAACTCATGAGGATATAACAAGTTGAAGAATCATTGTTAGATGCATAATTGTATTGTAGAATGAGGTTTGAATGCAATCTTATTTTTTATTTTTTTAATTCTTATTAGAAATAAATAATAACAAAATTGAAATTATTTTGTGCAATTAGTAAATCTTTTAAATTATAGACTATTTTCTAAACAAAAATAAAGTTCACAAGAAAATTAAAAACATCAAATATTGAAAGTAATTTGTTTGATAATTTTGATCTATCTTTAGATAGAATATAAAACTAACTCACAAACACTGAAAAAAATTGTCGAATTTGAAAAATGTCAACAACCATAAATCCAATATATAAACAAACCTTTGTAAAATAAATTGAAAATTTTGAAAATAATAAATTACAAAAAAGAACGAAAAAAAAAATACTGCCTTTAATAACATTCATTTGAAAATAAACCTACTGCCTTTACATAATAAGACGGTGGTGACCTCCGGCGGTTTGTCTCGTCATTTCCTCTTTGGCTCTATCATTGGTTCATTGTTCACACGCAGCCACTGCTCACTCCCTTACGTGTATTCATCCTTCACGAACACTATAAATTGCCTCCAAGGTTCGAGCATTCATGATTCATCTCCAGCTTCTTTTACCAAAGAATCATCGTCTGATCTTGGTCTTGCCCATTAATTTCTTATTCTGCAAACGCATTTAATGGAGAATCGGGAAAGATCATTCCCAGGACCTTCACTAAACGACCCGCAGAATGAACCCGAAGATATACACATCCCCAGAAAATATACTGATCAGTTTTCGTCATACACCACTCCTATGACGGATTCCGGTGATCACCGGAAACATGCAGCGAAGGGAACTTACAGTACTGCAACTACTGACACTTCTGCGGTAGAACCAGAGCTATACAACTCCGCCGTTGACCTTGAAAATCCTAACAAGGTATGGAAGGATGTCAGCTATGATTTTACAAGTGATGGATATAAAAATGATCCCAAGACCCACCGTAAAACATCGTCAGATTTTACAAGTGATGGATATAGATATGATCCCAAGACCCACCGTACAACATCGTCGATCCCTGAAAGTCCCAATAACTACGGCCAACTCACCCCGAAGGAGGTAAGGATTTCCTTCAATGACGAGGTGATGCCAACACCAAACCGGCGGCGGTCAAATGTTAGTGGTGGCGGTGGTGGGGAAGAGGTACTGATTTGCTCCTCAAATGCTGCATATAAACGAAGTTCGACCTTGATGAGGACGAGGACAAAGTCAAGGTTGATGGATGAGCCGGAGATGAAGACATCCAAATCAGGAAATCAAGGGAGAGGTGGTAGTGGTGGTGGTAGTAGTGGCCGTGGTGGTGGTGGTGATATGGAAGAGGATGATTTCCCTTTCAACGACGATGATTTGCCAGACGAGTACAAGAACTTAAGGTATAGCAAATGGACTTTATTTCAATTAGCCAGTTTGATACTAATCATTGGTGTTTTAGTTTGTACACTCGCTATACCAAGTTTCAGAAACAAAAGCTTATATGATCTTGAATGGTGGAAATGGGAGATTATGATATTCGTTGTCATCTGTGGGAAATTAGTTTCAGGGTGGGGGGTTAGGATCTTAGTGTTCTTCATAGAACGAAGCTTCTTATTGCGAAAACAAGTTCTTTATTTCGTATACGGGTTAAAAAAAGCAGTTCAAAATTGCATTTGGTTATGTCTGGTTTTGATTGCTTGGCAATGCATATTCAACAAGAAAGTTGAAAGGACGACATATGGGAAGACTGTTTTGCCTTATGTGACCAAGATTTGGATTTGTCTTTTGGTGGGGACAGTTGTTTGGTTATTGAAAACTTTGTTGATCAAAGTTCTTGCTTCATCTTTCCATGTGAGCAAGTTTTTTGATCGGATCCAAGATTCTTTATTTAACCAATACTTGATCGAAACCCTCACTGGCCCACCTGTGATTGAGATTCAGCAAGAACAAGAAGTGGAAGAGGAAGATTGGGGGATTGATGATGTTGATAAGCTTAAGGAAGATGTCTTTAAGGGTTGGAGAGCTATTGGAACTCCAAGATCTAGTAATTCTACGGCTGGTAAAAATGAAGGGATTACAATTGATCACTTGCATAGGCTAAATCAGAGGAATATATCTGCTTGGAATATGAACAGGATGATGAATGTTATAAACACAAGTTTGTTAACAACTTTAGATGAACATTTAGAAGATATAAGTGATGATGAAGATGAAGCTGCTGTGCAGATTACTAGTGAAAACCAGGCTAAGGTTGCAGCCAAGAAGATCTTTTTTAATGTGTCAAAGCCGGGCTCTACGTGAGTTTTTGAGTTTTTGTTGTTTGAAATCTTTACATTAGATTAATTCGCTTTGTTCATTTGTTTGCTTTGACATGCAGACACATTTATCTTGAGGATTTGGGGAGATTTTTGCCAGATGATGAAGCTTTGAAGACAATCCGACTGTTTGATGAAGCAAATGAAGAACAAGGAATTAGCAAACGAGCTCTCAAAAGTTGGGTGGTATGTGTGTTCTTCTCGTGACTCCTTTCATTTTGTTCTTGTTAGTTACATACTAACATATGTTATGAATGATATGTTTATATATGTTGCAGTATATCCGATTAATTAAGAGTTCATTCGAGTATAATTTGATACAAAAACTCTGTTTTCTCAGGTTAATGTATTCCGGGAGCGTAGAGTTCTTGCATTATCTCTCAATGACACAAAAACAGCTGTGGACAAACTCCACCAGATGATGAATGTGGCAGTGGGAATCATAATACTCGTGATTTGGCTTCTTATACTTAGAGTTGCAACCACCCAATTCTTTATATTCCTAAGTTCACAGCTAGTTTTGGTCGCCTTTGTGTTTGGAAACACATGCAAGATGCTGTTCGAGGCCATTATTTTCTTGTTTATAGTGCATCCTTTTGATGTCGGTGATCGTTGTGAAATTGATGGTGTTCAGGTCAGATTTCAAAACCTTAAAACATGCATTTGGTATATAATTCCGGGTTTTAAATTGTAATCTTTGAGGGTCTTATTGAGTGCAGATGGTAGTTGAAGAGATGAATATATTAACAACCATCTTCTTGAGGTATGATAATCAAAAAATAACATATCCCAACAGCGTCTTATGTACAATGCCGATTGCTAATTATCATCGTAGTCCGGACATGGGTGATGCAATCGACTTCTGCATCCATGTGTCAACTCAAGCCGAAAAGATAGCTAAAATGAAGGAAAGGATTACATGGTAAGTAAAGTTTCTTCTGAGATCAATCATTAATGTTCTAGACTCGACAAACTTTTTAAGACTATTTTCGATGATGTGGATGAGAAGGACATTCAATTTCTTTTCTTTTGCACAAACGACAGATCTATAGCGAGTCGTCTCAAACTTGCCTTATTCCACCTTTTTGGTTGGGAGAAAATATATTGCAATTTTTGTTCCATTGACATCAGTCTTGATAAGAGTCGATTCTATACCAAACTCAGATGCAATATAACCTGTTATGTCAAGTCTTGTCCTACATAACAAATGTGGCGTTAGTGCTAAGGTAAAACTATGTTTGTAGCTATGTCGAGAAGAAGAGCGACCATTGGCAGCCTGCACCGATGATCGTGCTAAGGGATGTTGAGGACATGAATCGGCTCAAGATATCCATATGGCTTGCACACCGAATGAACTTCCAAGACATGGGTGAAAGATGGAAAAGAAGAGCTCTTCTAGTTGAGGAGATGATCAATATTTTCAAGGATCTCGACATTGAGTACCGCATGCTCCCACTTGATGTTAATGTCCGCAATATACCCGCCTTGACTTCAAATCGAGTTCCATCAAATTGGACAGCTTGTGCAAATTGATCCATGAGGGAGAATCATATATGTATACTCGTTTAAATACCTTGTAAGTGTGAATAAACAACGGATTGTGGACTATTCCAGTTTACGATCAACTCTAGTCACCATTTAAGGTTGTAAGATCGATGTAACATTCATATCAATACATGATAAGCAAATTTCTGCTAAACCTATTTTCTAGTGTCAGGGCATCCACAATCCATTGAATTCTATAGAGTTCAATGGATTTCCACATCATCTATTAAACACCTCTACAACAACATCCATAACAATTAAACTTCTATTCAATCTTAATCATCATTTTATTTCTTCTTTTGGATCATTCAATGATCATTCAATTCCTGCATTCAACTTTACTTAATGTCATCACTCACACTCCATTCAACTGTTGTTCACATAATCATCACCCCATCCAACACTTATCATACTTGTATTGTGGACGCTCTTATAGGTGTAACCATCATGGTTTTATTGCAAGTCGAAGGTCACAGAGGGTGGTATACATATAGAAACGGTTGAGGGTTCAAGTATCTACAAACATAATGTGAGAGTTCTCAATTTCAATGTAAATTGGATTCTGTAGACGCTCTTATAGGTGCTGGCCCTCATCGTCGTGCCTAAAAATGGGTTATTCTACAACCCTCAACTAACATTGCCTTAATTGATTTTCATCTCACCTAAGGTAGGGTGATGTGGGCCAACAAAGGGTTGCTAAATAACTTTTTTTAGGAACATAATATATACTTGTTAATCCCACAATTCCTACCTTACGAATCAAGTGGTACGAAAAATTGTAACCTTTTGGGATTAATTGGCCGGTGAATGAAACTTACCTAAACTAGGAACACACCATGTGCAAGAATCCTACTTCACAAATTCGTGGTAATTCCCGTTTTCCATTCGGGGGCACATGTACACACAAAAACAAACGCGCCATATATGATGTATACACGCATGCATGCCTTGTTTACATTGTGACTCAAAAGAGTATAAGTAGTCGTACTGTTAACCTAACTAGAGGCTAAAAGAGATCATATATGATATATCATATATTCACAGTGTAATACGAAAAAAAAAAAGAATGGGATTTCTTTGATGGTGAAGAGGTTACAGAAAAGAGTTTTGCTAGAACGATTAAAGATGTGAAAGAAGGGCACTTTTCAGTGATAGTAGTCTATGAGCATGAGAAGATGAGGTTTTTTGTTCATGTGGCATATCTTGAAAGGGCTTTGGTTGTAAGACTACTGGAACGAGCTGCTGAAGAGTTTGGGTTTTATTATAAAGGTGTGGTGGGGATACCCTGCAGGCCGAGTAGTAGTGCGCTTCAAAAACTGTTGTCTGAGCAAGAGGCAGAAGAAAATTTATGTTAATAGAATTAAAAGGAAGTACTTTAGTTTTTCTTTTTAGATCTGCTAACACACATTTTCTAAATCTTATACATGTAAATTACACCTTTGTTGGTTTGCACCCTCAATCCTTTATAAAAGACACATATTTGTAAACATTTGATACTGCTAAGTCAATCTGCTTTTAAAAAACTATTTTAGTATTAAACCTGTTATGGTTAATTAATCTGTTTTATTCATCTTTATATAAGGGTCACAATGTTCTTAGATAGTACTGGTTTTTTTTTCTACATGGAAATATGATTTAAATAGCCCTCATGACCTTTAAGTTGATTATTACTTTGAGGTGTTGCTAAACTTTAGATGCTTTGAGCATCAACATTTGGTAACATGTTGACAATTACACACAAGATTTTTTTAAGAATCACATCAGTGAATACACTAAAGTCATCACATCAGGGAAATAAGATTTGTCTTTCAAATGTCTTATCATACTTTTTAAGATTTGTCTTTTTGGTGTGTCATATCACATTTTGCAATCATCACCACACCAATTTAATAAGAACACACTATCAAAAGTGAACCCTTTCAAAAAAAAATGTGGACCCTTTTAACCCATCTAATAGCTATTTTATATATTTTAACTAATACTTTTATTATTATTATTATTTATTTATTATTATTATTATTATTATTATTATTATTATTATTATTATTATTATTAAATATGAATCCAAAATATCATATTTATTTAAGAAGTTTATTTTCCAAAACTATCCGGTAGTTGTTAATATAAGATATATTTGGCATTAACTGCAAAACACAAGTATTATGTGATCTAAATAAAGGCAGCAAAAATTCGATGATATTGAATATTAATTTGCGAAAAATATAAGACTTACCGAGTAGAGTTGTGATGGTGGAGTGATGGGGACATTATGAACACCACCCTACATAGAGTAATGGAAGTGGTTGTGGTGAGAACCACACATGACCACTCTCTTCTTTGTCTATCTCTTTTATTTTCTTCCTTGTACAAGGTATTAGCATAAAGTATAATATTTGTATTATATAACATTTTTATTCAATAAAAATGAGTATGATTATCAAATATTGTCGTTTAGATTTGAATTTTCTTTACATGTATTGATAAAAAAAATGAGAGAAATTAAATAAGAAAAGAAAATTTAAGGTTTAATTAAAGGATGTTGGGAGACTAAGGAGTAATGGTTGGTCGAACACTAATATTGCAAGTCCTTCACATACAGAAAAAAATTCATATAGAAAAAGATAAATTATGTGGCATCTTGAAATCTTGAAATGCTTGTTTGGCAACAAACTTATGCGGCGTCTTGAAATCTTGAAAAAATAAAAATTCCACTTCCAGTTCCTATAACATAGGGTTGAGACTTCTTTTTATTTCCGACAGCAACAAAAAGTCTTCGTTGTATGTGGTCTTTTCAGAGTGTTTTATTGTTAAGTATAGTCATAATTTTTTCAATGAATCTGTCTATTCAACAAATAAATAGCGGTTATGTCTATCAATATGTATGATTTTGGATTATCAATAATGATTTTTCTTTAGAATTCGGATACTTGATCGACCCGCTTACTTCTATTATGTTAATCTTAATCACTACTGTTGGAATTATGGTTCTTATTTATAGTGATAATTATATGTCTCATGACCACGAATATTAGGGTGTTGATCGGGTAAAATTTACGGGTTTCGGGTAGAACGGGTCGGTTAGTTTGGGTATTTCCTTCAAATAATATCTGATACTCGACTTATATTGTAATTCAGGTCTTGGGTTTTGGGTATTCGGGTTTTAGGTCAAGTTGGGTATTTTCGGGTATACCTGAAAATTACTTAAGTGTCACTTATTGATTTTTTATAAATCTATTTTGTATTTCGGTTGCTTTAATAAAAAATTAGGTAACAAAATATTCTATACAATTAACAAGTACATATACGATAACAATACAAGTGATTATAATATGTTATGTGATTTTTGCATTCCATTTTAAATTTTGATAAACAAAACAGTTTATGGAGTACATGATCAATGTTTGATCAAATTTGGATTAACCAAACATGTTACATAATTAAATGCAAAAGGTGAGTACATAAAAGTTATAAATAAAATTTTTTAGCATGTTATCTAAATTAAAGGGAGCAATTATATAGTTATATTTCAATTCACAAAGAAGAAATGACAAAAAAGAAACATGTGCATAGTTGAAAAAAAACGAAACAGATATGTAGTGCACAAAGAAAATGAAGGGGAATCTAACATCTTATTCATTTTCATTAAATTTGTTGCAATATTCTGTTCAAAACTTCATTTCATTTTCAACAATTTCTTTTATATTTATTATATACTGTTCAAATAACAAAGTTATATAACATTTAGTTTAAACTATAAGGAACAATAGTTATGTAAAATAATAATACAACTTTAATAGTTATTATAACTAATGTATTAATTAGTTTTTTTTTTTTCTAAATCGGGTATTCGGGTATACCCAAATTTTGTTAAACCTACCTAATACTCGACCTATTTAAATATCGGGTTACCCAATTACTCAAATTTTCAAGTGCATGGTCTATGTCTTGACTTGATAGTTAGGTGGTGACTCTAATGAACAATGCATATATATATATATATATATATATATATATATATATATATATATATATATATATATATATATATATATATATATATATAGTGGAGATAGTTAAAAAACAATAAATATTATGAGGACGTAAAAACACTTTTTAATGTTATTATTCTGCAATGAATTATATATCCATAGTTTATGTGATTATTCAACAATGAATAAATGAATAGTCATGGGTTAAAACTAAAATTACAATTTACTACAAAAATGCACATATATAAATTTATGATAGAATAGTAATATTCTAATGAATATATGAATAATCAAACGTTAATATTCATAATGGAATTACTTCAAACAATACACATATACAACATTCGTTACAGAATAATAACATAAATATAGTGTTTTTACGTTCTCACACTATTTATTGTTTTTATTTGAACTTATATATATATATATATATATATATATATATATATATATATATATATATATATATATATACCTAAGTTAGGAACATGAACCTTTTCAGGTTAACATTTTTAGCCCCTTTATTGGCTGGGAGACGACTTTGGTCTCTTTATTTGTTTAGATTTATGTTTAATGTTTACCTTGGTATTTCAACTTTGGTCTCTGTTAGTCTCCCCGGTTAAACAAGAGATATGTGTTGCCCAGATCGTTTTTACCATCCAATCGTTCTCTTCCACCTATTTATCACCGTCTGAATCGATATACCCTATTCCATTATTGTATCTTGATGGAAATTGACAATGATGCTCCAAATTGATACCCCTCTCATATACCTTCTTCATAAACTCTTGAGGGAGGCGAGTCTATCAATTTCTACCACCTTCTCTTCCACCATGATCGTTGACAACGATTGCTCCTTTATTGTTGGTCAATTTGGAGAGAACGATGGTGATTTCAGATATCTTCAAGAGAGCCCTAGATTTGGATAGAACAGTGTTACATCAAGGAGAAAGCAAAAACGACCACACTAGGGTTTATGAGAGGGGTTTTAAGGTATGATATTAACTGGTGCCTACGTCACTATCGTTCTGAAAACTCGTTGGTATTGCCAACTCTTTGTCAAATTCTGTTTTTGATTACATCGAAGGTACAATTCTACATATACACTATATTGAACAATTACACTTTACCCCCTTACACCTTTAATTAATTCCAGTTAATCACAAATTAGTTTCATATTAATTCTGGCTAATAATTAATCGATTCTAATTGATTTCATATTAATTTATTAACCATATAAATTAAAAAATCAATTATTTTAACAATTGATCTCATATTAATTCATTAATCACATAATAAACTAATAAACCAACTGTCTTTTTCCGATTAATATATTAATCATATAATATATTAACAAATCATTTTCTCATAATTTCCAATTAGTTTATTAATCATATAATAATCTAATAAAGCATCATCTCTCTATAAATGTCATTCTAATCAAGTTCTAATTATGAGGCTGTCACACCCCAAAACCAAGAACGGCAGAAACGTTCTGGGGCGGAGGATGTCATGTAAAGTATCACAACAATGCAAAGTAGTAAACAAGCAACAACATCATCCATTGCATTAATATTATAATTTTAAATGCAAGTGTGTTCTTTCATAGAATAGAACAACATAATGAATAATCAAAATAAAAGATGAGTCTTGACTGCTCCATCTTCACAAAACCTGGTCATCGTACCTGTCTATTGGTGACCTGAGAATACAAGTTATTTTGAAAGCGAGTATCAGCATAAAGCTGGTGAATTCATAAGTATTTAATGTCATTATTTATATAAGTATCAATGAAAATGTTTGTAAGAAATTGTAAACATTTGAACTTCCTAGAAAATCTCATATTTTCTACTAGTATAAAAGGAGTCATCTACCAAGACCCGAATGAAAGTAAGTAAGTAGTTTTCTAACGAACCCGCTGAAAGTAAGTAAGTAGTCTTCTCACGTGACCCGTTGTAAGTAAGTAAGTAGTCTTCTCATGAGACCTGCTGAAACTAAATAAGTAGTCTTCTAATGAGACCCGCTGAAAGTAAGTAAATAATGTGATTGATAGTCCCCATACTAAAAGTTCTCCATATAAGAGATTCTGGGAACTAAAGTTGACTTCCGCAACAAATTGCTAGGTCGAATAATCCACATTAATGTTATGAAATCATATATATACCCAAAACTATACCTATAATAGCTTACTAGGAATTTATATATATATATATATATATATATATATATATATATATATATATATGTGAACGTATACCTTTGCTACCCAAAGGTACTGAACTGACTAATTAGAACCATTATATCTACATATGTATACATAATATATAAGTAAGATTTAGACGACCTTCGAACACCTAACCGATTCCTCAAGTACACATCCAAACAAGGAAGTGGAAATAAAGTGAGTTAGAAGTTCTAATTCCTTTAAACATTATTTATATAACTATACATATCTAGACATGCTTTTAACAATTGTACTAGGAATAGTAAATAGTATCTCCGAACTATACCTATTATAGTTACTAATAATGTATGTGAATAACTAAAAGTATGCCTCTACTACCCAAAGGTACTGAATTGACTGATAGAACTTTTATGTCTATATATGTATACATAATATATAACTAATATTTAGATGACATTTGGACAAATAACCGATACCCTAAGGCCACATCCAAACAAGGAAAAGGAATTAAATCGAGCTAGCAGTCCTAAGTCCTTTAAACACTACTTATATAACTACACATATATAAGCATGCAATTGAAAATATAAAAGTATAAAAGAAGTTTTATTTGAAAAGTTTAATAAAGAAAAATTTATGACTTGATTTCAGTTTATAAAATGATTTGAAAGCAGTTTGTTTGATAAGAACATTTTCAAGTATAAGAAATCCTTTGTTTGAAACATAGATGTAACGGAGTTTAAAAGGAAAGGTATTAGTATGAAATACAGTTTGATAAAGAATTTAGTATGAAAATATGTTTTGAGAAATCATTTTGAAGTAGTATACTTGGTAAAACAGCTAAAAGTGTAGTAAATCCATAGTTTGATAGTTATTAAATCACATGTGATTGATATAATAACTATCATGATTCAACTTGTATTCCCCCCATAGAATCATTTATAAACATTTAAAAACATTTAAAAGGTTAATTAAGGGGTATGAACTCACCTGTTGTGAGTGGATTGTACGAAAGTGTTGGACAAGGTGTTAGGTGTCAAGTGGAGACTTGAACATACACAATGGTCCTAGTTAACATATAATGAAACATATATGTATCCAATTAGTCATTTAACAACTAATTAACCAAGTTAAGACACCATAGGACATGGAAACACTTTGATTCAAGTGCTATATGTATCGAAGGGTTGCATCTAAAGGTTGTATGGCATGGCATTGGAGTTTATGGCCCAAGGACCACTCCTTATGGAGTTTACGGCCCATGATCATTTCCCCATGAGTTTATGGTTGTAAACTCATGGTACTAAGTGTCATTTAGGGTTTTGAGGTCATATAAGTCATGATTGAGCATCCAATGAACAAGTCCAAGCCTTAGGAAAGCATTAGGGGAACAATATCACTACTTTGTAGAGTTTACGGCCTAAGGACCATATCCTTATGTGTTTACGGACATAAACGCTTATGGGTACATGTTTTGATTATTTTTTAAGCTCTTGAAAACTTCTAGGAAGGATCAAGGCTAGCATCCAAGGCTTAGGAAGGGACTAGGGTCCATTTAACCCCATTTAGAAGGGTTTACGGCCCAAGAACATCCCTTGGCTGTAAAATCCTTTGATCTTATGTTTCTTGGTGATTTTCAAGTGTAAACAAGTTCATATTAAGCACACAAGAAGCTAGGAAAAGTGTGCTTACAAGATAGAAACTTGATTGGGTGTTTAAGGTCCAAGAACACTAGTGTGTGTTCTTGGTGTTCTTGGTGTTTTGAAGAACACTTGAAGATCTAAGTTAAAATCAATAATGAATGGATGAAATGATGTATAACAACTAGATGTTAGGTTATAGCAACAAATCAAGTCGAGAAACACTTACGTTTTTGGAAGATCGGGTGAAGAATGGGATGCTACTTGAGAGAGAATGGGGAGTGTTCTTGAGAGTGGAAGTGGGGAATGAAGGGAATGGAGAGTAAACTCATGCCTAAGGCATGAGTTCATGGCCACTTGAGAGTTTACGGCCCAAACTCCAAACGTTTGGCCGTGAACTCTTTATTAGGGTGTTAATTGTGGGTTTGCTACTCCAAGACTCGAGAAGGTACTTCCTTTCATTCGTTCGTTTGAAGAATAAATACTAAAAACACTCTAACGGACTTTAAACTAGCTAACAATTATCAGAAATGTAATTGACTTTTAATTGAAGTGGTTGAATTTATTGTTTGAACGAATGAAAATTTCAGGTTGTCACAGAGGGCAACCCAAAAAGGACATTGCTTCTAATTACAAGAATATATCAAGTTGGTTATTGCCTTAAACACCTAAATCCAACAATTTGTTTCATCATTTCATCATTATAGTCTCACATTAGTGTGTCGGTTAATCATGTACGATCTACTAATGACTCATAAAGAAATGATGTGCGTTTTCATGTATTAGTATATAAAATTTCACATTTTCCTTAAGTAACTAGACTGAGATTTTAAAAGAACTTTTTAGTACTTTATAGATTATACTTTTAATATTTTATGTCTTATCGAACTTGTTTGACTAACGACCCCCCATCACACAAAGGAGTGGTGGGTGAAAACAATACCCAATCAACGATCATTTTATAGGTTGTTTCTATATACCCCTCTTATAGCATGGCTTCATGAATGATGCATACTATTGATTTGACTAATTTTTCTTATACATATAGTATTAAACATTTCAATATATATATATATATATATATATATATATATATATATATATATATATATATATATATATATATATATAATTAATCAATTTAAACTTGTCATGGATTTATAATTATCTTTTACATAATCTTATAGTTACATTTATTATTAAATCCATAAGGATAATTCAATTTAATTAATCTTATAATTAAATATTATTTTCCAAGATTATCTTATAATATTTAGGTTTTATTTTAATTATCTAATACATGCAAAAACTGGATTTTGGCATAATTCAAATCAGATAATAACCAAAAATAACCACATAAATCAAATTAGGCAGAAAATCCTAAATTTTCATTTTAAGCTAAGCTCACATCATGTCAGAGACATTATCACGTCGTGAGAACATATTTTTGGAAACAAAAATTGTTCGATTCAACTTATGTACAATCAATGTTAGACACAACCAAAGCTTTAATACCTTTTATGGGTTTTATAGGTTAAAAAAGCTATATGCTTGAGAAATTTCACATGACACTTAAGGGCACATGCAACCTAAAGGATCTATGTCATAATACTTTGAATGTAACATACAATGAACAAAAAAACTAACATGAACCCTTATTGAAACCCTAGTATAATCAAAATACAAGAATTAGGGTTATATACCTTTGATTTGTTGTAGCAAACAAATCACTTCAAACCCTTGTGTTTGTTGGTCTTGGAAAGCTAACACCAAAGTGATGATGCCTCTAATGGTTTACGCCCAAAACCAGAAACCCTAGAATGAATAGCATAGAGGAGATATGAGAGAAATTTCATTCATATGCATATAGTTAATGTCATCATGAAATTTGCAAGCCTATTTATAGTTTAGAGAACTTGTAGGCAAAGCAAAATTTGAATTGATTAAATAATAGATTTAATCCTAATTTAAATCATTTTCTTTTATGCAAACAGGAGGCTTCCAAAAATCCTAGAAGAGCTCCTTAAACGATGCTTGGATGGTTCTAGAATTGTCTCTTTCGTTCAACTATTAAACAATTACAATTCACCTCTTACACCTTTAATTAATTCCAATTACTGTCGAATTAATTTCAGATTAATTATGATAAGTAATTAATCAATTCTAATTGATTTCACATTATTTTATTAATCATATAATTTAAAAAATCAATTATTTAACAATTGATCACATATTAATTTATTAATCACATAATAAATCAACAAATAAACTATCCATTTCCAATTAATATATTAATCATATAATATATTAATAATTTTTTTTTATAATTTCCAATTAGTTTGTTAATCATATAATAATCTAATAAGTTATCTCTTTCTCCTAATATCAATTCTAGTTATTTCTGGTCATAAGGCCAGCCCAAAAAGGACTTTGCTTCTAATTATAATAATATAGAAATTTAGTTACGAGCTTAGACACCTTAATCCAATAGAAGCCCATAGCCTATGTTTATTCAAGAAAAATAGTTTCTTCTTTTGTTACCTGCACAATGAAAACGAAAACGAAATTAATAACCTCCACTCACTTGTGCCACAACTCTCCTGTACCTTGACGTTGAAATCGAAAGTTGAGTTACTCTATACACTTTCTCTTTAAGGGTCGGTTCTCTCCCATATAGGTTCGATCGATCATTTGTTGCTACTCATAACATATCAAAATCCAAGCTGGCTTTGCCTATGTGATTCGTAGACCATTTTTTTACTTATCATATATAATGACCCTAACGTTCCTAATGTAGCATCACTACTTATGGCGATAGCCAGCGATCCTCTGGTATAACACAACCAAATATTGAATGTGAATTTGACAAGCTTAACATTGTCTAGACCGTACCAATACACATACAAATCTAAATGATATATATGAGCATTCCTAATGGTAACGCCTGTGTTTCTGGGCTTTCCATTTTTAGCAATGTAATAGTTTAGGTTAACCTTTGTAACCCCAATTTGAAATAATAAGAATGTATTATTTGAGTATTATGTGTTTCGTGCTTAATTGCTTAATTATGTGATATGATTAATTAAGAATAAAATGAGCGTCAAAATTTAAGTGTAAAATAAACTTGATATCTTTGGATAATGTTGTAGTAGTTGAAATGAGGTTTCCGAATATATAAAGAATGCCGAAATCCGATTTATAACGAAGAAGTTATGACCTGTCGAAGTTTCGCGATAGAACCGGCAACGCTGAATGACGTAAAAAGTGAAATTTATGTTAGAGCGATATTTAGCCTTAGTAATCCAAAAGAAAGTCGTAGAGTTCATTAAACCGAGAGCGTGGATAAAAAGAACGCCCAAATCTGACTTCGTATGAGGAAGTTATGATATTCTGAAGTTTCGACGAGGCAACATGCAGCCCGAATACTCGATTTGAGATCAAGCGGTTTTTAGCCAAAACAATCTAAACGAGAATTGAAGATCTCGTTGTTAGTAGCGAAACGATAAAAAGCTAGGCGAGAACGGACGTCGGACGAAGAAGTTATAAATTTATAACGAAGTTTTTCTGTCCCGACCTCCTAAAAATAAATGATAAAAAATAAGGTCAAAATTAGCCGACGGGGTCTAAATGAAAGTTGTAGAGTATGGTCTGACCTATGTGTGGATATAAAGAACGTCGAAAACGGAGCTCGTATGAGAAAGTTACGCAATTTAGAAGTTCGACAAGTCAAATTACGTTGAGCGTAATTTGAGTACACCCAGCGTACTCAGGAGGAGGCAACTTGTCTAACCAATACTCGAGTGCCACCAATTGATGCATGCAGTGACGTCAAAGTACGCCCAGCATAACCTAATTACGCCTAGCGTAATTAGAAATTACGCCCAACGTAATCCCAGACCCAGCAGCCTATAAATAGAACTCGAGATCAGCCATTTTCCTTGCGATTTTTCCTACTTTCTCTCTAGTTTTTCCTCGATTTGCATGCCGTTTGTACCCCGAAGCCCCGGTAATATTCCCAAGCCCCGAAGTAAGATCCGAAGCCCCGAGGATCCCGAGGAGCGTTATTCCCGAGCCGAAGCGCTGCCCGCGAGGAGCCGGTTTTTGTGAAGATCTTCTAGATCTACGGAGCGACACTACTTATGCAAGCCGTAGTGCCGCCCAATCATCTTCTGATCAAGTGAGTGTGTAGTTATTTTCATTCCAACGCAATATTATGAAGTATTTTATATAAAATACGTGTTATGTGTATATATTTTGTTGTTATACGTGTGAGTGTATATTCACCCTCTTCTATCTTATAGATCTGATTTATTCTCTAAGAAATACGGTTATGTGTGTATGCCTCATCTGTTATGTGGAATATGTGTCGATTAAAGCATGCTATACAGGTTTTAAACAATGTATAAAAATGTATATTTTTATCTACTAATATGTTGGGTAGAACATGGGTAGATAATTGGTGTATAATAAACAGATGAGAGGCCTCGATGTTATTGGTGTTATTCTAGTCATTCAGCAGAGTATGGATGACGACCACGGACTATTCTAGACTGTCCTGTGGAACACTAGCAGACTCATTACCTGTAGGTGTTTTGAACGACGTGTTCACCAGTGTACTCTATCCCCCACATGGTTGCCTTTAGGACATTTATTGTTGAGGAAGCCCCTCTGCAGTAATGTTCGTCCCGATGAAAATCCTAAATTAGGTTCCTTATAATAGATGTTATTTTTAGGGACGTAAAGTGAGGATAACGGGGATGGGTAATCGGGTTTATTGTTGATTGTTGAATTAAATATAATTATTTATTGTGGGTTGAAAACCCTACATGCTCACCAGGCTCCCAAGTCTGGCCCACTCAGTTTATTTGTATTACAGGAAGTGGCGCAAGAGCTTAAGATGGGCGAATCATCAATTTGTTTTGTTTACAAGTCTGTATATTTATATATTTGTTGAATGACTTGTAACGCTATCATTTATGCTTTATGATCTATATCAGAACATGACATCCCGACTTTTGATTATGAAATGAAATCATATTTCTTTACGAAATGTTTTGATAGATATCTATTTTATCATGTTTTGTTTTTGGGAACAAATTCCGCATCTCTTTTAAAATTAAAAGGATTTACTCTGAAAATGTTTAAAAAGCATAAATGAAATCGGTCTTTTCTGGCCGAGATTTTGGGGATGTCACAGTTGGTATCAGAGCATTAGTTTAAGCGAACTAGGAATTTGTAGGATTTCTAAACTTAAACTTAGAATGCTAAGTGGAGATTGCGAGGTGTGTGTCTGTTAAATTTTAGACACAAGCACTAGTTTATTTTAGGAAAGTTGCCTAAAATGCTTTTATGTGCTAAATGTTATATGTTTCCATATATGATATTATTTGTTCGGATCTACGGTTTGTTGCCAACCGGATCTGAAGGTTTGTGTGTTCAGGATTCTAAGCGTATGTCTACGATATTAGAACTAGCATGTAATCATTTCAGAGTGATAAGGATAATTTGAATATCTATCCTGAATGAAGATCTAAATTTCACCTTATTCGGTGTATAAGATCAAAAATGGTGAGAACAAGAAGGGGTGTTGGAAACGCAAACGAGAACAGGAATCAACCGCCTATAATTCAACAAGTAGCTGTTGAAGCTGCTGCACCAGAACAGATCACCATGGCTGTAGTGCAAGCCATGATTCGGGCTATGTTAGCCGAACAAAGGGAAGAAATGCGACATATGTTGCATGGAAATAGGGACGAATCTATCATACCTAACTTGGAACCCGAACCGATTCCTGAAAGATCGAAGGAAGGGAACAATAGTCACACTGTGAGTCAAATTGGGACTCAAGAAGAACGAAGGAACAATCCGGAAAGGAGAAACAACAACGATGGGCGAATGTACATGAATTTCTTGGGTGCCAAACCGCCAAGTCTTTCTGGGAGCCCAAAGCCTGTTGAAATTATGGATTGGATCTCCGAAATGGAGATGGTATTTGAAAGTTGCGACTGTAGCAACAAACAGAAGACTGTCTTTGCAGTTAGGCAACTGAAGACTGGAGTCTTGAGCTGGTGGAAGTTGTTGGCAGATACTATCCTACGAGGAGAAGCTTTGAAAATGTCATGGGAGGAGTTCTTGGAACAACTAAGGGCGCAATATTGTTCAGAGATAGATCTGATTGATCTGAACAATGAGTTCCAAAATTTGAAGAAAGGGAAGATGAGTGTAGATGACTATGCTACAGCATTCACTGAGAAAATGAAGTTATTTCCGTACCTAGTGCCAACAGAACTCTCCAAGATTGAGAGGTTCACTAATGGACTGCCTGCCGACTTTGGTCCGACAGTCAAGATGGCAACTACTCTGAAAATGGCTGTTCGAGTAGCTAAGAACGTGGAGGCCCAACAGAAGGAAAAAGGTCTAGAAAGGTCAGAGGTTGGTGAGAAAAGGAAAATCGATGGATTTTCAGGGTCCAGCAAGAAAAGTAAATTCTCGAAGTCTAGTTCGAGAGGAAGTGGAGGAAAGGTAGAGGCGAAATGGTGCGACAAGTGCAAGAAAAAGCATCATGGGAAGTGTGGTGAGGAAACCACGTGCTTCAAATGTGGAAAGCTAGGGCATTATGCCAACGACTGCACCCTCACCAAGAAAGTTTGTTATGGTTGCGGTGAGGAGGGGCACATCTCAAGGGATTGTCTGGAAAAGAAGGAAGCAGCTAGACCCAACATTCCGCCAAAGCTGAAGGCGAGAGCATTCCAGATGACACTGGAAGCTGCTAAAGATGAAGCTGATGTCGCTTCAGGTACCTTTCTCGTTAACAATTTGCCTGCCCAAATTTTATTTGATTCTGGAGCCAACTACTCCTTTATATCGCATAAATTTGGTAGAAAACTGGCTTTGCCTGTTGTTAGACTAGATAATGCTTTATTAGTCGAAGTTGCTAGTGGCAAGTTTGTACCTGTTAGTTATCGTATGAAAAACATCTTAATTGATCTAAATGGGAATAAGTTCCACGAGGAATTATTGCCTATAGAGCTTAATGGTTTCGACATCGTTTTGGGAATGGATTGGCTTAGCGCCAATGATGCCGAAATTTTATGCATGAAGAAAATAGTGAAAGTGAACCCGCCTGGGAAAGAGTCATTTATGGTGTATGGAGATAAACGCAGAGTAAATTCTGGAATCATTTCTCTAGTGAAAGCCAGAAAATGTTTGACCAGAAAATGTTTGACCAAGGGGTGTACATCATACTTGGGATTCGTGATTGATGCTAAGAAGGAAAAGAAGGTGATGCAAAATATTCCCATTGTATGTGATTATCCGGAAGTATTTCCCGAAGATCTTCCTGGATTACCGCAGGATTGACAAGTGGAATTCCGTATTGACTTGTTACCCGGAACAACGCCGATTGCAAAATCACCTTATCGATTAGCACCGACGGAGATGAAGGAGCTGATGATGCAACTTCAGGAGTTATTGGACAAAGGTTTCATTAGACCTAGTTCATCACCCTGGGGAGCGCCGGTGTTATTCGTAAAGAAGAAAGATGGAAGCATGAGGATGTGCATTGATTACCGAGAGCTGAATAAGGCAACAATAAAGAATAGATATCCGTTGCCGAGGATTGATGACCTATTCGATCAACTACAAAGTTCAAGTTATTTTTCAAAGATCGACCGAAGGTCAGGATATCATCAGCTAAAAGTAAGGGAGCAGGATATCGAGAAGACTGCATTCAGAACGCGATATGGACACTATGAGTTCTTGGTTATGTCGTTTGGATTGACCAATGCTCCAACAGCATTCATGGATTTAATGAACAGGGTTTGTAATCTGTTCCTAGATAAATCTATGATAGTGTTCATAGATGACATTCTGATTTATTCGAAAAGCCAAGAGGAGCATGGCAGACACTTGCGAGAAGTGTTAGAAGTTCTGAGGAAGGAGAAGTTGTATGAAAAGTTCTCCAAATGTGATTTTTGGATTCGAGAAGTCCAATTCTTGGGTCACGTGGTCAACCAAGAAGGGATAATGGTTGATCCAGCGAAGATCGAAGCTGTGATGAAGTGGGAACAACCAAAAAGTCCCAGAGAGATCCGAAGCTTTTTAGGATTAGCCGGATATTACCGAAGGTTTATCGAAGGTTTTTCTTCGATCGCTAGTCCATTAACAGCTTTGACCCACAAGGGAGCTACTTATGCTTGGAGTGATAAGCATAAAGAAGCGTTCGAGAAGCTAAAGAAGAAACTATGCGAGGTACCGATGCTTTCTCTACCCAATGGAGTTGAAGACTTCGCTGTTTATAGGGATGCGTCTGGTGTTGAATTGGGTTGTGTTTTGACCCAAAGAGATAAGGTGATCGTGTATGCATCTCGACAGCTGAAAGAGCATGAAAAGAACTACCCGACTCACGATTTGGAGTTAGCAGCGGTAGTTTTTGCTCTGAAAATATGGAGGCATTACCTCTATGGCACGAAATGCAAACTTTTCACTGATCATAAGAGCCTCCAATATCTCTTTAATCAGAAGGAATTGAATATGAGGCAACGACGTTGGCTAGAATTACTTAAGGACTACGACTGTGAGATACTTTACCACCCTGGTAAAGCAAATGTTGTTGCTGATGCTCTCAGTCGGAAAGTTAATCTTGAGAGAAAAAGTCCAAGAGCGTTGAGAATTGAAGTTGTCTCGACTATTTTGGAAAGTATAAAGAAAGATCAAAGCAAAGCTTCTGAGAAGAATGACCGAAAGGAGGAATGTTTGGGCAAAACGTTGGTGTTTGGTGTAAACAGTCATGGACTGAAGGTGTTCCAAGATCGGATTTGGATACCTAAGACAGGAGGAGTCAGAGATCTTCTGATGGAAGAAGCTCACAAGACCATGTACTCGATTCATCCCGGTAGCACTAAAATGTATAGGGACCTGAAACCCTACTATTGGTGGCCGACGATGAAGCTTGACGTTGCAAAGTATGTGGCCGAGTGTGTGACTTGTGCAAGAGTCAAGACACAACATCAGAAACCGTACGGGAGTTTAGAACCATTGCATGTGCCTATGTGTAAGTGGGAAGACATTGCTATGGATTTTGTCACTAAACTGCCCAGAACGAAAAGTGGTCACGACATGATTTGGGTGGTCGTCGATCGATTCACTAAGAGTGCGCATTTCATAGCAGCCAGGGAGAAATGGTCTATGGAAAAGCTTGTGAATTCTTATGTGAAGGAAATTGTGAGACTTCACGGTGTTCCGCTAACAATTGTGTCGGATCGTGATAGTCTTTTCACCTCAAGATTTTGGAAAAGTCTACAAGAGGAATTGGGTACCAAGTTGTGTTTAAGTACAGCTTACCATCCGCAGACTGATGGTCAGAGCGAACGAACAATACAAACACTTGAAGATATGCTAAGAGCATGTACCTTAGAATTCCAAGGTAACTGGGATGAACATTTACCTTTGATAGAATTTTCCTACAGTAATATTTTCCACTCGAGCGTAAAGATGGAACCTTATCAAGCTTTTGTTGGATTAATGTCTAAGTCCATAACTATAATTGGTAAAACTTGACCCGACCCGGCATGGTCCATTTGGGTTGCATGGCATCATGCACTTGGATAGACTAAAATGAGAGAAATAACACTTAAGGTTTATTAATATATTATAAGTTCTAATATATTAATAAGGTTATTTAATTAGTATTGATCAAAAATTAATTTGCAATTAATTAAGTGATCAAAAGGAGACTAATTAAATATATGGGTTGATTGTGTAAATCATTCATTCTTATATATGTGGGCTTGTGATCCAAGATTCCTTACGTTGGACTAAGTCCATGGGGTGACCCATGGATGCTCCATGGAGGTTAAAATCCATGGAGCATAAGGAATGGGTAAAGTCATGAGTTACATGGTGTAACCCTAATAGCCACCATATAAAAGAAACCCATGGCTTAAGAAATCGGGGACTATGTGTGTGTGTGTGTGAGGGAAAAATGATTTCATGGAGTGTTCAAGTTTCTCTCAAGTTATTCCAAGTGTACTTGATGTTGTGTGAACCATTTGAGGTGTCACACTTGGGGCACTAGGCACTCAAGCTTCATGAAGACAAGCACCAACAAAAGGTATGTTATTCTAACTTGTGTTATTCAAAGTTTTGTATGCTAGAATAGAACAATACCTTGGAAAGTTGATATTTTCATGTATAATAGAGAAAACATAGATCCAAGGTATTTAGGGTTGCATGTACAATTAGGAGTGTTAGATTGCTCAAAACCCAACAGTGGTATCAGAGCCAAGGCTTGTTTTCTTGTTGTACTTGCTTAAACTGCTTAAAGATCGACTTTTGGTGCTGTCTGCCCAGCAGACTCGCCGAGTCCATGAAGGGACTTGACAATTCCAAGGCAAAATGCATCCAACTCGCCGAGTTTGTTCATGCACTCGACGAGTTGGACCCCCAGACAGCATATTTTCGAGTTTTGGTGCTGGAATTGGTCTAGAATCATTACCTTTGACTGTTTTGGGCTTATAAAACTTGTTTTGAATGTGGTAATGATTATGTTAAACCAATTTCAATGCTATAATAAAAATTTCAAGTTTATATGTGTTCATGTTATTCTTGAAAAAAACCAATTTCAATGCTATAATAAAAATTTCAAGTTTATATGTGTTCATGTTATTCTTGAAAATTGTTGATTATGAATAATCATGCTTATGAGTTTTGCTAGATCATAGGAATTGTGTGCAAATTGTTTGTTGATATAATTCATGATCTTGTTGAAAAATTGTATGGAGTTCATAACTTGTCCTCAAGTTATGAATTTTCAAGAATTTCATGTTTCCTTGATTTATGAGTTAGTTTAGATTGATAATGAAAAATTATGTTTTAGTTGTTTTCAATCCATATTAGTCTAAAAGAAGTTCATAAAATATGTTTTTGTAACTTGTCTTCAAGTTATGTGAAAAGTCATATTTATGAATATTAAAAACTCATAAAAGTTTTGTAAGTTACATAAAATGTAAGAGTTTTTTCTATTAAATACTTTAATGACTCCATAACTTGTCCTCAAGTTATGGATGTTGAAGAGACACTTCTTTAAAGTGTTTTTAAAGAATAAGGGTTTACATTAAAATGAAGAGTCTTCATTTTAATGAACCATTAAACTCATAAGTTATGATTTAAAGAGTCTTGAAATAGTTTCAAAACTTACCCTCAAGTTTTGGAATTTGAAAAGTTACTCCTCATGTATACTTTAATTCCAAAATTGAACATTGAATTTTAAAAAGTTTAGAATTCAACCCTTATACTATTATTATAATTTTAATTATATAGATATGTATAAGAGGAAGTCAATCTTACCGTCACGAAGCCGGTCTATAAGGGGGGTATAAGGTTACTGCCTATAAAATGGCAGTTTAATGGGTGTCCACTCTCACCCACCGCTTCCTTGACTGGTGGAGGGTCGTTAGCCGAACGGGTAGGAATAGACTATAATTCTCCCTTCATTAAAAGTATAATGAAAAATACTAAGTAACTAAACACTTATAAATTCCCAATCATAGTTACTTAGGAAAATGTGAAAAGGTGCTAGCCCATAAAATTACACTTTGTACCTTACCAAGTCGTTAGTGGAGCGTGTGTGGTTAACCGGCACACTAACATGGACTAGTAAGAGTGGCAAAGGGTAACTTGACTTTATTATAGATCGGTGGAGTGTGTGTGGTTAACCGACACATCGATTAGGTAATATTGTTAAGGGTACCAAGTCAATTTGTATGGTTATTCACACCTTGTTTGTGATCCTCGGCATCCCAGTCACAAACTTGAGAGGGCACAGTCGAGATTCAAACATGCCATTGAAAGTTCAATGTATCTCAAAAGATCTAGGAGTTTCAAAACCAATATAACCTAATAATAAAATATTTCGTTTTCATGGTGGAAATTGGTAAATCGTCATTTGCCTACCTTTAACTATTTTATAACTTGGATTACGGCATCCCTCTTCCAGTTATAAATAGGTTATTGGGTCCTAGCCTTAATACTTCATATTGGGTGTTGTATTAAGGACTTTAAATCAACTAACTTGAATTTCTCCCATTATAGATGTCTAGTTTAGACAGTTATGGTCTTCCCAAATCTTTAGGAACAAGCTTCCTAATGAAGATGATATCCCAAATGGCAATGAAGGTGAAAGATCAATCCCTTTGTTGGGCATTTGTGGGACCAGAAATCATACTTCACTTAATCCACCTCCTCCAATAAATCTCCGTATCCCACAAGTTTTAAGACTTGATAAGTTCTAAGTCACTCAATCCCTATTGGCAAGCAAAGTTTATATGTGCTCAGATCTTGGGGATTAAGCCACATATTGACAAGTCGAGAGAGTCGGGTGTCGAAGTCTCGAGGTAGCTGGCTGCTGACTTGGTTCTTCAGTCACTCCCTAATGACAGGTCGCGACAAGACCCTTAATGATCTTACCTATTTGCTCGATGATGCTAAATCAGCAATGATTTGGAGCATTAGTAAAGCAAATTGGATTGGAAGATCTACTTTCCAAACCTATTTGGACATTGAAAATGGTGACATTGGAGGTCCAGGAAAAACTTTCTCTTCCCAATGGAAAGGGATCGGCCATAGTCAACTTGGTTGACCAAATGGTAAAGAGAAAGGTTAAGTCTGTGATAGTTCCATGTACCGTTTCCAAAGAGTCCATATGATTATGTTGCCAAAGGAAAGATTTTGGTTGCGAAGCTGCTAAATTTACCTGAAACATCTTAAGGATGGTAAAGTCAATAGGTTTGACTCTACTTCAGGTAAAGTCCATTGTCTAACTCTATTAAGTTTCTATTTTGTGATTCTTATTGAATAATGTGACGAGGTCACATGTTGATGTTTTAAGAATCAAAGAAAAGGTGAAGAAACTTAAAGGAAGTATATGTTGATTCTGATCGCGAAGATGGATTTCGATCGCATGGTTCAGTGATCAGAATTTTGAGCTGTTACTTAAGAGTTATGATATATTGCTTAGGAATAGATAACAACAAGTTTTCCATATGGATTGTAAGGATTAATTTTTCCGCAAAGTTTTAAAATAAAAGAAAAATGGTTTTGATTTTATTTATTTTAAGTATCATTACAATGGCATTTGTGGAAAATTGTTGATTATATGTTTCCATTGATAAGCAATATAGGAAATGGATTTGATTCTTTCATTTGTGCTAGTGTCATAGTTTACCAAATAAGGAGAGATTCTCATCACCCAAGTTTCAGTTGGATAGAAACTTGGAATCATGCAAGTTGTATTGTGTGATGAATGAGAATTTTCATCTTTGGTAAATTAAGACTAATTCCTTGTTCATATTCGCATGTGAGTCAAGTGAAGGACTAAAGGATTGGGTACACTTGGTTGTGTGTTGGTCAGGTCCACCACAAAGGTTGATAAGATTTACTAAAGTTTAGTAAATATGATTATGCTTACAAGTTTAAGTGTAATTCTGAAACATTGGAAAAGTTTCAATGTATGGCAGAAAGATAAAAGTTTCTCCAATCTGAAGAGATGGGAGAGTACTTGTGTATTTTGTGTTATGATTATCTTAGTGATTATGAAACCATGTCACAATTGATCCTCTGAGGACACCTTAGTTCATTTTGTTTGATTAAGGAGAGGAATCATGAATTGTTGAAATGGTTAGATCAAAAGATAAATTATACTTCGTTCCAAAATTAAATCTTAGAGTCATACTCCAAGATTAAGCCTTGAGTGACATAATCTTAAGAAAGGTTTATAACACTTGTTAAATGTAGAGTAAAATGTGTTCTTACTCTTGTACATTTGAAATTGGTAGGTTGTGATGTTTTGGATAAAACAAAGACCAACTAAGACCAATTGTGAGAAGTCTTTAACTTGATAAGAATCTGCACTAACTCTTGAATATTCGTTTTTGTCAAGGAATGGTTCTTGACAAAGAGAGTCTTATATGTCAAGAGGTCAGTGGGAGCCTTAAAAGGATCTTAAGATAGATTCAAGAAATAATCAAGAGTTTTGTTAATCACTAGACCACGACTTGAGGTTTGTAACCTATCGTGTTGACACATTCTGTGCCCATTCCAGTTAAAGTTGGTTTTGCATTGGAGTTCTAAGAGTTCTCAACTGGTTTCATAACAACTTGGAAGCAATGGCAGGCCCTTGAGCTGCCAGGTGGCAAGAAATTAGATTGAGTTCAGTCCATATGAGTTTGGATTTGTCATTATCCTTGTCTTGTGACTATGGTTTTGACAAATCACATGGATAAGAACACATACACCATTAAATCTAAGTGTCATAAGGTTTCTCTCCAATTCATGAAAATGATAGTAAGGAAACTCTTTCACTAAGTAGATTTAAGTGGATAGCAAGTGTGAAGTTTGCATTCTCATGTCGTTAGTGGAGTGTGCGTGGTTAACCGGCACACTAACTAATGAGAATGGCAAAGGTTTAGACTCACATGTGAGCTATCTAAGGAAAGGTTTAGACTCCAGGTGTATGATTTGATAAAGTCTTATCAAGGCAATCTAGTATCAGAAATCTGACTGATTTCTAGGTACATGTCAAAGCTAGTGGGAGCATAAAAGTGTTATGCTAGTTAGATAATAATCATTATGCTAGTGGGAGCATGATGATTATGTTGAAATTTAGCAATGTTAATTATAGAAAACAAAAAGTTTCAACTCGCTTTGAAAAAGTTGTTTTACTATAATTAAGGGAGAGAAATTTATACTTCATTTCAATTCTACAAGCTTAGATTGAGATTTTAATCAACTTTAGTCAAGAATATATATGAATGTTATGTTGAAATGGTTCAACATAAGGAATTTCTATATATGTTGCTTTCTCAAAATTCGATTATGATTACGGCATCCCTCTTCATAGTTCGAATTATGAGAACATGGCAAATAAAAATATTATAGCATGAATCGTATCCCATATGCTTCGGATATAGGATCGATTGCATGTGTTATAATATTCATCCATTCTAAATTTTCCTAATGCTTACGACGTTAAGAAGGGAAAAGGGATTAGAACTAGATATGACTAAGATGATTAAGCAATTATCGAGAACAATTTGGGGTTTTCAAAAGTTCGGTTACTCATGGACAATTGGAAGTATAGAGTAAGGATCTTATTGACATATTTTGGAAAGAGGCAACTCTTGTTCAAAAGTGATGGTCAAGATGGGAATATGGAATTGTTTCCATAGGTGGAAGTTATTCTTTGAATCTATGAAAAGAAGGATGTTCAAAGGAATGTAATTTGAATTTGAGACTTTATCTCCATGGAATTTCTTTCCATTGGAATACTTTGTAATGTTTGTTGCCAAGTCTTTGTGACTTGTGTGAATATCATTACAAGAGGATCATTGCATAGATTACGGTAAATGACAAGAACTTGGTATTCTTACATTTACAATAAGGATTGGGATTGTGAAATGAGAATCATAGAAGTCATGTTTAATTGATATACATTTCACAAAGAGATGACCATATGTAAACATAGTGTGTATACTTGGAGTATGGCATAGCTATTGTTTAGAGAAACATAGTATGCAGACTTGGAGCATGGCATCACTACTGTTTCAATTCAAGTATTAAGTTGATTAATCGAAACATGAATAATGAGTGATCAATATGGTGCTTAAATAAAAGGTGTTTTATTTTAGCTCAAAGTGTTGAGGCCTTATAGGACTAGTATTATTTTGTGTTTCACTTTGCATGTTTTGACTTCTAGAATAACTAGGTCATTCTCCCGAATGACCAAGTTATTCAAACCATCCACAGTCAGTCATATGTTGGAAGTAGATATGAATCAAGACTGTCGTGAATTTGGCTTGTATGATTTGTCTAAAGTGCTTTAGACAATGCAATAGTTGCTACAACATTCATGAGTACTCATAAGGACTAAGTATTGGATTCAACCCACGCTCATTTGGATTCACTTCATGGATTTTATCACGAGTGAATCATGAGACGATAATATCTTATATTCTTCAAACCTAGAGATATGAGTTGTTGACTATGAGTTGGTTATACATTGATTGCACGTAAACGCATTGGTAACTCGATGTTATAAAACGTGCCTTTGTGTATGATTCAACAAATAGTTAGAACAAGAATATGAGTCGAAGTTTATCCATTCCTTTTAGCTTTGGGATAAAAGCGATATATGTGGGCCCCTCGATGATTTGATGATGACAAATGGAAGTGCTCGGTCGGGCCAGGACTGATTTGATATGTTCAATTAGTCAGTCATCATAAATCAGAAATCAGGAAACAACAAATGGACAGAGAGAATGATTATAATCCATGTCTCAGTCCATATGATATCTAGAATGGAGGAATATATGATCCCTTATCTAATGGACAAGTCATTGACAAAGGTTAGAGTTCATCTACAAGGTCAGAGTTCGACATAAGCTTTTGAGAGCTACGATTGCTAGTCGGGTTTTGAAGTCATACTTGCAATAATAGTTTTAGATTTATCCAAGTGGGAGACTGTTGGATTAATGTCTAAGTCCATAACTATAATTGGTAAAACTTGACCCGACCCGGCATGGTCCATTTGGGTTGCATGGCATCATGCACTTGGATAGACTAAAATGAGAGAAATAACACTTAAGGTTTATTAATATATTATAAGTTCTAATATATTAATAAGGTTATTTAATTAGTATTGATCAAGAATTAATTTGCAATTAATTAAGTGATCAAAAGGAGACTAATTAAATATATGGGTTGATTGTGTAAATCATTCATTCTTATATATGTGGGCTTGTGATCCAAGATTCCTTATGTTGGACTAAGTCCATGGGGTGACCCATGGATGCTCCATGGAGGTTAAAATCCATGGAGCATAAGGAATGGGTAAAGTCATGAGTTACATGGTGTAACCCTAATAGCCACCATATAAAAGAAACCCATGGCTTAAGAAATCGGGGACTATGTGTGTGTATGTGAGGGAAAAACGATTTCATGGAGTGTTCAAGTTTCTCTCAAGTTATTCCAAGTGTACTTGATGTTGTGTGAACCATTTGAGGTGTCACACTTGGGGCACTAGGCACTCAAGCTTCATGAAGACAAGCACCAACAAAAGGTATGTTATTCTAACTTGTGTTATTCAAAGTTTTGTATGCTAGAATAGAACAATACCTTGGAAAGTTGATATTTGCATGTATAATAGAGAAAACATAGATCCAAGGTATTTAGGATTGCATGTACACATAGGAGTGTTAGATTGCTCAAAACCCAACAGCTTTGTACTGACAGAAGTGTCGTACGCCATCTTGTTGGCTTGAGACTGGGGAAAAGCAGTTTATGGGACCCGAGTAGGTTCAGCAAACTGCTGAAAAGTTGAAAATAATTAGGGAAAGAATGTTAGAAGCTCAGGATCGTCAAAAGAGCTATGCTGACAACAAGCGAAGACCAATGACTTTTGAAGTTGGAGATTCGGTTTTGCTTAATGTCTCGCCGTGGAAAGGACTCATAAGACTTGGTAAAAGGGGAAAATTAAGTCCAAGGTTTATTGGACCGTTTAAAGTTCTTCAGAGGATTGGGAACCAAGCTTACAAGCTCGAACTACCAGAAGAACTGAATGGAATTCATAACACTTTCCATGTGTGTTATTTGAGGAATTTCACAGGAGAAGTTCCCGACATGATTCCACTTTCGGAGTTGAGGATAGACGAGAACAAAAGGTTGATTGAAGAACCAGAGGCAATCGTTGACCGAAAGACTAAGAAGTTGCGACGTAAGATGGTTGAGTTAGTGCTTGTCCGATGGAAACACACGAATGGGTCGAATCTCACCTGGGAGACGGAGAGTGACATGATGGGTCGCTATCCGCATTTGTTTGTTGATTTGTGATTCAGGGGACGGAATCATTCTAAGGAGGGGAGAACTGTAACGCCCGTGTTTTTGGGCTTGCCATTTTTAGCAATGTAATAGTCTAGGTTAACCTTTGTAACCCCAATTTGAAATAATAAGAATGTATTATTCGAGTATTATGTGTTTCGTGCTTAATTGTTTAATTGTGTGATATGATTAATTAAGAATAAAATGAGCGTCAAAATTTAAGTGTAAAATAAACTTGATATCTTTGGATAATGTTGTAGTATTTGAAATGAGGTTTCCAAATATATAAAGAACGCCGAAATCCAAGTTATAACGAAGAAGTTATGACATGTCGAAGTTTCGCGACAAAACCGGCAACGCTGAACGACGTAAAAAGTGAAATTTACGTTACAGCAATATTTAGTCTTAGCAATCTAAAAGAAAGTCGTAGAGTTCGTTAAACCGAGAGCGTGGATAAAAAGAACGCCCAAATCTGACTTCGTATGAGGAAGTTATGATTTTCTGAAGTTTCGACGAGGCAGTATGCAGCCCGAATACTCGATTTGAGATCTAGCGGTTTTTAGCCAAAACAATCTAAATGAGAATATAAGATCTCATTGTTAGTAGCGAAACGATAAAAAGCTAGGCGAGAACGGACGTCGGACGAAGAAGTTATAAATTTATAACGAAGTTTTCTGTCCCGACCTCCTAAAAATAAATAATAAAAAATAAAGTCAAAATTAGCCAACGGAGTCTAAATGAAAGTTGTAGAGTATGGTATGACCTACGTGTGGATATAAAGAACGTCAAAAACGGAGCTCGTATGCGAAAGTTACGCAATTTAGAAGTTCGACAAGTCAAATTACGCTGAGCGTAATTTGAGTACGCCCAGCGTACTCAAGAGTAGGCAACTTGTCTAACCAATACTCGAGTGCCACCAATTGACGCATGCAGTGATGTCAAACTACGCCCAGCGTAATTAGAAATTACGCCCAGCGTAATCCCAGATCTAGCAGCCTATAAATAGAACTCGAGATCAGCCATTTTCCTTGCGATTTTTCTTACTTTCTCTCTAGTTTTTCTTCGATTTGCGTGCCGTTTGTACCCCGAAGCCCCGGTAATATTCCCAAGCCCCGAAGTAAGATCCGAAACCCCGAGGATCCCGAGGAGCGTTATTCCCGAGCCGAAGCGATGCCCGCGAGGAGCCGGTTTTTGTGAAGATCTTCCAGATCCACGGAGAGACACTACTTCTGCAAGCCGTAGTGTTGCCCGATCATCTTCTGATCAAGTGAGTGTGTAGTTATTTTCATTCCAACGCAATATTATGAAGTATTTTATATAAAATACGTGTTATGTGTATATATTTTGTTCTTATACGTGTGAGTGTATATTCACTCTCGTCTATCTTATAGATCTGATTTATTCTCTAAGAAATACGTGTTATGTGTGTATGCCTCATCTGTTATGTGGAATATGTGTTGATTAAAGCATGCTATACAGGTTTTTAAACAATGTATAAAAATGTATATTTTTATCTACTAATATGTTGGGTAGAACATGGGTAGATAATTGGTGTATAATAAACAGATGAGAGGCCTCGGTGTTATTGGTGTTATTCTAGTCATTTAGCAGAGTATGGATGACGACCACGGACTATTCTAGACTGTCCTGTGGAACACTAGCAGACTCATTACCTGTAGGTGTTGTGAACGACGTGTTCACCGGTGTACTCTATCCCCCACATGGTTGCCTTTAGGACACTTATTGTTGAGGAAGCCCCTCTGCAGTAATGTCCGTCCCGATGAAAATCCTAAATTAGGTTCCTTATAATAGATGTTATTTTTAGGGACGTAAAGTGAGGATAACGGGAATGCGTAATCGGGTTTATTGTTGATTGTTGAATTAAATATAATTATTTATTGTGGGCTGAAAACCCTACATGCTCACCAGGCTCCCAAGCCTGGCCCACTCAGTTTATTTGTATTACAGGAAGTGACACAAGAGCTTAAGATGGGAGAATCATCAAGTTGTTTTGTTTACAAGTCTGTATATTTATATATTTGTTGAATGACTTGTAATGCTATCGTTTATGCTTTATGATCTGTATTGGAACATGACATCCCGACTTTTGATTATGAAATGAAATCATATTTCTTTACAAAATGTTTTGATAGATATCTATTTTATCATGTTTTGTTTTTGGGAACAAATTCCGCATCTCTTTTAAAATTAAAAGGATTTACTTTGAAAATGTTTAAAAAGCATAAATGAAATCGGTCTTTTCTGTCCGAGATTTTGGGGATGTCACACTAACATAGTAGAACTACTAGCAACAATGACCGATATTGGATCTACTCCATCCTTCCAGTGCTAACAACTTGATCCTCCTCTTTGGGTTATGGAAGCTCGACATACAACCACATCATAGAAGGTGGCAACTTTAGTTATTGGATGCTCAGCCCCAATAGAGCTTACAATCCATCTGTCGATCACTTTGATCATCTCCTTCTTAAATGACTAAATTTGGCTCTTACATAGGCTCGAACATAGAGCCACTCTCCTAGATATCACAATACAACAGGTAATGACGGAAATAACACATAAGGAATTTATAGTGTAAGCCACACTATCTACCCAAAATGCCATTGGCTTAGTAACTTTATACCTCCTCCGAATCCAAGTACGGATCTTGTGCTTCCAGTAGTACAAGTCTTTACTGGCTTTCACACCTATACGTACTCGTCCTAACAAGAACATACAACAGATCTTCCTAGACTCCATTAGGATTTTTGTGTTTCAACCGAAGCCCTACCTTATGAATATATGCCCTACCAAGAACATATTATACTTCCAAGATTCTACTTCTAGGATTCCCTTCACTTCACCCTGCTATCAACCGAGGAAGAACTTCTACCAATATTTACTAATTATTGGACAAATACAATTATATGCCGCTAAAATCAAATAGTCTATCGACATAAAGATCTGATACTACAATGGTTGGAATCAAACGAGAGTTGTGCAATAGAGCCAAATCAAGCAATCTAAAACTATTAAATTTTGGGAGCAAGTAACCTAACGTATTTATCAAATAACTAATTAATATCAATATAGGTTCCAAGCTGCACATAACAAACAAATCTCTAGGTTATAAGGCATCTTAAGTATCAAGTAAACTCTAATTTGTATTTCCTAAAAAAGATCCATACCTTACATACTAGCATGTATTTCAAACAGTTCATACATCAGCAGACATAGTAAATATGGATATTTTGGGAATCACTTTCCTTTCTTAGCCTCGGCTAACTGTACGCATCACATTCTTCCCTTTTGAATAAAGTTCTTTTTCTTTAAAATATTTGTTAAGATATTCAGATCCTTAGTTTGAGTTTGGTATCACACAAGTGTTCATCTAATTTTCTCAAACCAGGGCTCTGATACCAACTTTTAACGTCCCAATTTCCATAACAAATTTTTCATTTTTATTTTGTGAAATTCTATTTAAATCAGAGTATAATTAATTTAAGCAGAAGACCTAATGCACGTATACAGTCGAGCCTTATCATTTTCACGATCAGAGGAAGTATCTGAAAACATTTATAATCAAGTGGGTAAGTACGAAGCTTAGTGAGTTGTAACGCCCCAAAAACCACGATAAAAGTTATAATTTTTAAAAGACATTTTCATAAAATCCATAAGATAATCAAACATTTTTTTCAAGACAAATCCATAGAAATCAGAGTATCAAAATAGTCTCTCAAAACATAAATCAATAGGAGGATATGTAAAATCAAGCATTCACCTTGCCCCAATCATTTAAAGTACATGCAAACATTTAAATCCACAATTGTAAGTCAAAGCCTAGTGAGTTCCCCTAAAATACCTCACAAAACAATACACATAATGCATTCACAAGTGAGCCTATAGTCTTCGTTAAAAGAATTATTTATTATTTAATTAATAATTAATAAGGAATTAATTGGAATTAATTTCGGGATTAAAAGAATTGATTAAAATTGCAGGGTCTAAAGTAAAATTGTTCAATAGTTGAAGAAAAGGCTCAAGAATCTTCCACAAAGGTGGTGGATGAGTTTAGGGGGATATTCTAGGGTTTCTAAAATATCTCATGTGGATAAATATGGAGTCGGACAATTACCAATTTGAAATATTAATATTATATTCTAATTAGGGTTATCTAGGCCTTCCTTGTACCACTATATTGATGGGTTTTTGGTCATAAGACATCCTATGTGCTCATACAAACCCTAATGCTTGGATCTAGGTTTCTCTATTGTACATGCTTTGAATCCAAGACTATAAACCCTAATTCTAGCACTCAAGTAATCATATTAATATGTAATTAGGTTTAAGATCATACCTTGATTGTTATGTAGCAATAACAATCCCAAATCTCCTTGTAATGACTTTGGAATGCTTAGAGTCACAAGTGTCACTCCTCTAATGGCTTACAAACACCAAGAGAAAATGGAGAAGGTATAAAGAGAGAGGAGAGAGGTTAGAATTCGTCCTTAGGACTCCTTGGGAACAAGTACACGAATTCTAAGGCCTTAGGGTCTTTATATAGGTGTAGAGATAGGGTTTCAGTCATTATCCTTATCTAGTTGCTTATCCACAAAGCAACCCATAAGATAATCCTTGAATCCTTATCATAGTCGAATTCTAAGGCCTTATCACCTTAAATTCGTTCACCCTAATAATAAGATAATCCTTACCTTATTTTGTAACTATCACATAATTACAAATCAGCCCCTCTAGTTTAATTAATTACACTTGATCACAAAATTAATTCCTAATTAATTATTGACCAATATTAATTAAACAAATATGATTTCTCCTTTAATATATTATTCTTATAACATATTAATAAATCATAATAACCTTTCTCTCTTTATTTATTTCTCCAATCAAGTTGCTTTGGTGAAGGCAACCCAAAAGGACCATGCACCATCGGGTCAAGTACATACCAAAATAGTTATGGACTTAGACACTAATCCAATAGTCTCCCACTTGGATAAGTCTAACAACTATTATGCGTATGACTTCAAATCATGATCTGCAATCGTAGCTTTCCAAAGCCGCTGTCAACTCTGATCATATCAGATACGCGTGTCCTTAGATAAGGGATCATATATTCCTCCATTCTAGATATCATATGAGATATGATTTCAAATCATTCTCTTTGTACTACTTCTTGATTTCCGATTTATGATGACAGACTAATTGAACAAATCAAATTAGCCCTAGCCCGGCTGAGCATTTACGTTTGTCATCACTAAACCATCGAGGGGCCCAAAGATATCGCTTTTATCCTTCTTTGGAGAAAAGGAACGGATAAACTTTGATACAATGCTTTCTTGCACTCATTCACCGAATTACACACAACAATATGTTTTATAACACCAAGTTACTAGTGCGTTTACATATTATCAATGTGCAACCGATTCGCAAGATACAACTCACACATCTCAGTTTCAAGAATATAAGATGTTATCGTCTCACCAATCACTCATGATACAATTCATGGAGTGATCCAAGTGAGCGTGGGTTTAATCCAATGCTCAAATTCATATTCATAAGCACTCATGAATGTTGCAGCAAACATTTGCTTATGTATAATACTCTTTTAGACAATCCACACACCAATTCACGACAGTCTTCATTCATATCTACTTCCAACATATGAATGACTGTGGCCCGTTCGAATAATTCAATTATTCTTAATAAACTCAATTATTCTGGAAGTCAAAACATGCAAATGTGAAACACAAGAATAATACTAATCCCATATGGCCTCAACCCTTTGAGCATAAATAAAACACGTTTTATTTATCACCATATCGATTATTCATTATTTGTCGTTTCGGGTAATCAACTTCTTACTTGAATTATTACACTTGTCCCATGCTCCTAGCATGCACACAATGTTTACCTATGGTTTTTACTTTGTGAAATAGATCACATTGGACACATTTCCAATCATTCTCATTTCACAACTCTAAATCCATTTTCATAAGTTTAAGAATATCAAATTCTTGCCACTTATAGAATATGCTAGATTCTAACATTTTATGCAATGATTCTTTCGTAATGTCACTGCACCAAAGTCACAAAGACTATTGCCAATGAAATTACAAAGTCCTTTAACGGAGATTGTTACAAGACAATTCCTTAGATATGATGTCTTTCACTCAAAGTACATTCCTTTGAACATCCTTTTGTATAAAAGTTTCTAATCTAGTCATAGACTTTCAATATTTACTTCCCAATATAGATACATTTCCATACTTTCCATATGACAACTCATTTCTTAATAGAATATTTTCTATTCATCATAATGTCAATATGGTCCATTAATACCATGCTTCATACTACTCACAAGCAACCAATCCTCGTCGAACTTTGGATTGTTCTTTGATAGTTGTTTAATTATTTTAGTCAAAACCGATTCTAGTCCCTTTTCCCTCTAAATGCGCTAGACATTTGGAAAATTTTAGAATGGTCAAACATTAAAGCATTTGCAATCGATCCTATACCCGAAGCGTATGGGACACGATGCACAATGTTTTATTTGCTATGTTCTTAAAATTCGAATTATGAAAAGGAATGTCGTAATCATAATCGAAATTTTAAGAACACACTATGTACCTTTGACTAAATTTATTAACATTTCTCAACCTAAGCCTTTAGATTTGAAATGAATCATACTATTCTCTCCCTTAATTATAGCAAAACAACTATACAACCCTTACGACTTTGCAAGGTATAACTCTTGTTTTCTATAATTAATATTGCCAACTTGCAAAACTTTCCATAATAACCATACAATCATAACTTTTATGCTCCCACTATGATGATGATTACTATAAAACATAACACTTATGCTCCCACTAGCTTTGACATGTATTCATAAACATCTTAACTTTCAGAAAGACAATACCTATTGAATTTCTTAAGTCCATGTTTCTAATACTTAGTGCTTTGATAATCTTTTATCAAGGCTTCTTGAACTTATACACCTTTGCCTTTAGATAGTTCATATGTGTGTCTCAACAATTAAGACTAATTGCCAAACCTCACAATTCAAATTATGGAAAGGGATACCGTAACCATGATCGAATTCGAGAATGCAATTTTACAATCACTATCTTCTTAAAATCTTTCTTAGTGAAAGCATTTCCTCACAATCATTTTCATGAAGGAGGAAATCTTATGACACTTAGATTTAAATGGTGTATTTGTTCCTATCCATGTGAATTTGTTAAAACCAAAGTTTACGACAAATTCAAACTCATATGGACCGAACCTTTTTTAATTTTGATTTCTTGCCTTATGGTAGCACAGCTGCCCACCACGTCTTCCAAGTAGTTAAGCATCTCACCCTTTTCCTATCAATGTACCTTTCATTGATCAAGGTGCTTTGCCTTTTATGCGTTCAAAATGAGTACTCATAGGACTCACATGCATAATTAACTCAATTGGAACAGCACAGAATCAAAATATCGTCAACACGATAGGTTGTAAAACTCAACTCGTGTGCTAGTGATGATCCATAAGGTTTATTTGATTTGTTCTTGAAACTTTTCAAGACCATTAAGACTCCTACTGACTCCTTGACATATAAGATTCTCTTGTCAATAAACATTTGTTGACAACCAAATATTCAAGAGTTAGTGTAGCTTTTATCAAAACACTTCATAAATTGGTCCAAGTTGGTCTTTGTCTTATTCAAGACATCACAACTTTCCACATTTTATGAATGTTATAAACCTTTAATACTTTTCACTCATTGCCACAATCTTAACTTTAAGACTTGTTATTGGAACGAAGTATGATAGACTTCTTGATTTAACCATTTCTTCAATCCTTGATTCCTCTTCTTAAACATACAATTGTACTAAGACTTACTTAGAGGATCAATTGAGACATGGTTCTTAATCATTAAGACCCATTATAAAGCATAAAAGCTACTCTCCCTTATTCTTAGAATGGAGAAACTTTTATTTTTCTGCCTACTTGATTCTTCTTATTCGTTCTACTATTGATCTAAACCCTTTAATCAATTCAGAATTACACTTAATCTTGTAAGTGTAATCATATTTACTAAGCCTTTAGTAAATCATGACAAATATCTTTGTTACTCTTATGGTGAACTTGATCAACACACAACTTTGTGTACTCGATCTCCTAGTCCTTCACTTGACACTTTGTCAACGAATTAGTCTAATTTCCAAATATGAAATTTCTCATTCATCATGCAACCAAGTTGCGTGATTCCAAATTTCTGTCCAATTGAAACTTTGGGCGATGAGAAACTCTCCCTATTTGGTAAATCCTTGACATTTCCATAAATAACATAACTAAGAATCATATCCATTCGTTGTAGAAATATTCAAACATCAATTTTCATAACGATTTCATTGCAAGGAAATAAACAAATAAATAAATAAGTCAAACAAAATTTATTTTATTTATAAAAGCAGCGGAAAAACATTTGTCCTTACAATGCAAAATCTATTGAAAACTATGTAAAAGGAAAATTTCTAACAACTCTATCATAACTATCTAAGCTCAAAATCCAATCTTCAAGTCCATGCGATCAAGATCCATATCTTGTGATTAGATTCATCTTGCTCTCTTATCAAGCTTCCTTTCTTTTCACCGATCCTGCAAAACATTCAAATGCAATCTTATCACATCATGTATTAAGAATCAATGAATAGGAAATTAACGGAGTTAGATAGTGGATTTTACCTGAAGCGCAGTCATACTCTTTGACTCTCCCATCTTTGGAATTTTCAGGCTCTTGGGGCGGACTTCTATCCAATGCCCTTTCTCTTGGCAGCAAACGCGGGTCGGTTCTCCTAGAACGTCCTTGGAAGCATGGTCGGTTGACTTTCCCAATAAATATGCTCCATTGCTTCGCCAAATCATTTCCGATTCAGCAGCAATGAGCATGTAAGTTAGGTCAATGAGGTTGTCGTCATGATCCATCATATAATACTTTCTTTTGAACTCATTATATGATTCAGGAAGTGACTGCAAAACCCAATTTACAGCCAACTCATTCGGGAATGACACACCCAATAGTATCAACCTATCAATGTGTGATTTCATTCCTAGAACGTGGGCACACACGGGCTTACCTTCTTTATGTTTACTTGCCAACAGGGCTTGAGTAATATTGAACCTTTTAATTTTACAATCTTGTGGGTTAGGGAAAATAATTGGAGGAGGAGGAGGAAGTGAAGCATGATTTCTTGTTCCTCGATCGAATCGTGGAATATCATCTTCATGTGGAATGCTTGTTCCACGGGATTTGAGAAGACCATAGTTGTCGAACTTTGACATCTACAAACCGGGAGAAAAACAAATTCAAGTTAGTTGATAGATTGAGTCCTTAGTAAATCACCCAAATGAAATACTAAGGCTAGGACCCAACACAATATTCTACAACTTGGGAGAGGGATGCCGTAACCCTAATTGAAGAATATTTGAAGGTAAGTGAATGACGATTCACTAATTTCCACCATGAAAAACGAAAAAGAAATTTAAGTTTTAAATCTATGAAAACTCCTAGATCCTTTGAGATTCATTGAACTTTCAATGGCATGTTTAAATCTCGATATGCCCCTCTTGTTTGTGACTGGGATGCCGACGATCACAAAGCGGGTGTGAATAACCATGCAAACTTACACAGTGCCCTCACATGTTACAGTCACCTATTCGATGTGCCGGTAAACCACACACGCTCCACCGAACTATGACAAACATTGAGTCACCCTTTGCTACCTTTGCTTAGAACCATTTAGTGTGCCGGTAAACCACACACGCTCCACTAACGTCTTCGCAAGGGCACAAAGTGTAATTTCATGGAATTGCATCAATTCACTTTTGCCTAAGTAACTAAGATTGGGAATTAGAAAAACATTTAGTTACTTTGTATTTCATTATACTTATAATAGAAGGTTTCGTCCTATCCTACCCGTTCGGCTAACGACCCTCCACTAGTCAAGAGTGCGGTGGGTAAGAGTGGATACCCATTCAATCGCCATTTTATAGGCAATTTCCTTAAACACCCCTTATAGACCAGCTTCGTGAATGAGGCCTACTAACGGTAAGACTGACTTTTACTCATACATATATATAATGTTAGACTTTTAATGTTATATATATAGTATAGGGTGCATTTTATACTTTTAAAATACTATGTGGTTAACTTTAACAATTACACTTTTAATTCAATTAAATGGTTAACCTAAACTTTTATGGATTTATTAAATCTCTTTTAATTATACTCCTTAATTAATTAATAAAACCATAAGGGTGTAATTTGAACTTTTCAAAACAATACTAGGGTTTTAGAATTTAACACTCCTAATTAAACCTTTTTAATCAACTTTTAAATTCCAAAACTTGAGGGCAAGTTTTGAAACATTTCAAAACAATTTAGTTTTAATCTATCTTAAAATTTCGAATTTATGACATTTAAATTTAAAATTTTAAATATTAAAACTCTTGATTTAATAATTATCTTAAATTAGACTATTAATTTAATTATTAAATCATAAGGGATTATCTAAATAATGAGGATAATTACCATTTATACATTTAAATTATCCTAATCCCTTAAATATCTATATAGATTTCGAAAATATGGATGGATAATGCAAGATCTTGAATTACCATATATAACAATTAGAGGATAATTACAAGATATGAGATAATCCAAATCCCTAAAAATTAGGATCTTATCTTGGGGAGGAGGCAAATTTCGAAAATCAAGGGATTATAACAAACCCTAGATTTTGAAATATAAGGGTTTAAGGAAAGGATTTGAAGATCTTATTCAAACTCTTGCAAATTAGGGTTTGCAAACCCTAATCTCAAAAAAAAACCTAGCCTCTTAGGGTTTATTGGCAATAAACCCTAATATATCAAGTTCATACAATTGAAACAAAACCAATGGCTCTGATACCACTGATGGATTTTTGGTCATAAGACATCCTATGTGCTCATACAAACCCTAATGCTTGGATCTAGGTTTCTCTATTGTACATGCTTTGAATCCAAGACTATAAACCCTAATTCTAGCACTCAAGTAATCATATTAATATGTAATTAGGTTTAAGATCATACCTTGATTGTTATGTAGCAATAACAATCCCAAATCTCCTTGTAATGACTTTGGAATGCTTAGAGTCACAAGTGTCACTCCTCTAATGGCTTACAAACACCAAGAGCAAATGGAGAAGGTATAAAGAGAGAGGAGAGAGGTTAGAATTCGTCCTTAGGACTCCTTGGGAACAAGTACACGAATTCTAAGGCCTTAGGGTCTTTATATAGGTGTAGAGATAGGGTTTCAGTCATTATCCTTATCTAGTTGCTTATCCACAAAGCAACCCATAAGATAATCCTTGAATCCTTATCATAGTCGAATTCTAAGGCCTTATCACCTTAAATTCGTTCACCCTATTACCTTATTTTGTAACTATCACATAATTACAAATCAGCCCCTCTAGTTTAATTAATTACACTTGATCACAAAATTAATTCTTAATTAATTATTGACCAATATTAATTAAACAAATATGATTTCTCCTTTAATATATTATTCTTATAACATATTAATAAATCATAATAACCTTTCTCTCTTTATTTATTTCTCCAATCAAGTTGCTTTGGTGAAGGCAACCCAAAAGGACCATGCACCATCGGGTCAAGTACATACAAAAATAGTTATGGACTTAGACACTAATCCAACATATATAAAGGACCCTAAGACCTTCATTTTTGGCCACTCTAATTCCATAAGGGATACTCGAAATTTTAATCCTCCCATCTCCCCTCTCTTACGTTATCTTCTTGCTAGCTTGGGTGTGATTCCATTAGAGGCACGACACTTATGGTGCTTGCTTTCAAGATATTTACTCTTGAAGAATCATTGTTATTTACTACAATAACAATTAAGGTATTTAATCCTAAACCCTAATTTCTAATTTTCAAAAATTACCCAGGGTTCTTAGGGTTTCTTATTTGATGTTCATAGTTATAGGTTCAATAGTGAAAACATAGATCCTTTAGGTTGCATGTGAACTTAAGGGTTTTAAGTTTATTTGTTTTACCTAAATCCCATCAGGGCCACCCCACACCAATACTATCATTAAAAGAACCGAAAGCACCAGGATCCAAGGAGCAATATCTCTTTATAGTTCTACCACTACTACCCTCGCCAACAGATAGAACAGTCGCAAGAGCTATAGAAGCAATTTTGAATCCCTACCCCTCTTACAAAGAACAAGCGTCTGTTCTCCACTTTCACCTTCACCATCATCCCAAAAAACAATAACAAGATGGTGATAACATTTAGAGTTTTCTCACCCGTATCGTCATCATACAATTCATGAACTCTGAACAAGGACTCTGATTCCTTGTTAATACTGCCCTCAGTCCAGCTACCATCAAAGTTTTCATCAAGAATAGGAAGATTGAAATCATCAGAACCAAGATTAAGAGCTAAAATCTTACCCTCAACAAACTCAGACAAAAGGAAGAGTAACTGACTTCCATCTGCAAATGAAGCAATTAAACTATTAAGGCAAAAATAAATAAACAGTTAGCAACAAAATAAAGGAGTACGTGGGCCTCGAATTAACATTGAGTGAACCACACCCATGTGCAACATATAATGGCTCATACCGGCCTGACCCAATACGGCCGTAGGAAATTTTTTCATCATAACATTCAAGCGGCATATCTTATCTATGTCTTGACTTAAATCAGGAGTCATATCGGGCTTCTGATCAATAATTATACCAAGAGTATGAAATCCTTTACGATAAGGAAACTGAGATGCATTTAACAAAATCGATTCATTCTTCCAGTTCTTGATGGATTTAGGGAGGTCCTCAATAAAACTTCTCCCCCTGGAAAAAAAAAATTAATACTAAGCGTCATTGCTACAGATGCAAAAGAAGTACTGAAACAAATCGATAGTAGGAACAACAAGAGAGGCATGAAAAAGCAACTCGAAACAAACAACTTTCAAAATAGAATTGGTCTTCAACTGACAAGTATGGACTCTATACAACTCAATGATGGAACCAAAGAAAGAACAAGGGGGAACACAAAGGCCAACCTCGAAGTAATAGAGATAAAAACCAACTATACTTGATGGCAGACAATCAATAACCACCATAGAACTAGGGAGAACGACTCTGTCTTCCTCGACAAGATGATATTTCGTGGAAATCTGGTCAAGACGTTCATGAGTAACAGAAGAATGAACCACAAGCATTATCGAACGAGACATGTTCTTAGTCTAAGCAAAAGAGAGAATCGGGGCACGAAAGAGAAAATAGAACAAAGGGAAAATGTATCAAAGAAAAACTGATAGATGAATGTGACAAGTATTTATGGAAAAAGAAGCAGGAAAGCCAACCGTCTGCAAAAATACGATCAAGTAGCTAGAAACACAGATGTCAAGGCGCGTGCAATACTTTACCCAATGTTTGATTAAAGAAGTAGATTTAACAACACTTTTCAAGCCCAATTATCATAAACCATTTGGGAAAAGTTTACAACAATTAGGCTGGGGCTAATTGAGGTATAGGTGCCAACCTAAGTAAAGCCAGGTCGGCCAAATAACCCCATCTTAAGAAAATCCTTAACCAAAAAACAAGTATAGATTGGTATTCAGCACATCAAGATATTTCGACCACGTACACCAGGAATCTTCCTACCTTTTGTGCATAACCTATAAAGCAGTACCCTAAGAAACATGGAACATGCAAGTATATTTTATTAAAAGGGTCTTACCCTTACAACTTGAGGACCAAAGCAAAGCCCGAAAGAAAAGATCATGGAGTGGTTAAAGCCTCAACTATAAAACGAAGCTCGGTCTCTCCAAAAAGGGTAAGCAATCTTTAGCAATCTACTCAAAAGCTAACCCGAAAGATGACATCTAACTTAGGCATCGGAGAGCAATACCAATGTCTCACCCCCGATAACGCTTTCTAACCTAACTTTGTAAATTTTTTGCATCGTGCAATCTGGAGTGCTCATTTGAGGAAGCCTGCATCAGAGTGGTCAGCAACGCACCGAGATCTCACGTAGTAATAAAAAGCGTAATTAAATGAATTAAATTTTGTAAATTGAATTTTGATGATTGTACTGATAAATGTTACGTCAAAATGTTAAAAAAAAAAAAAAAAAAAAAAAAAAAAAAAAAAAAAAAAAAAAAAAAAACCCTAAGCATCTTCATCAAAACAGCTACGAAAACATTAAAAAAAAAATTACATCGAAACGTAAACAAACTCGAATTTATAACTACATGTATATAAAAAACACAAGTTTTTTTAAAACTAATGAACAAATGTTCTAAATTGATGTTGACACGTTAACCATCTTGAATTTGATAACGACATATTCATAAAAATTAACACGTAAAAATTAGTTTTTTAGTTAACAAATGAAAGATTCATACGTAGGAAACGTACATAAAATGAAGCATGACAATATAAAAAACAAATTATGTTGAAACATAGACAAATTCGAATATAATGCATTTTTTAAAGTTAGCGAACAACGTAGGGATGAGCAAAGGAACCGACCTGGGCTGCAATCGGCCCGAACTAGACCCGGCCCAGAAACCGAAGTCGGCCGAAATTAAGAACTGGACCGGAATGCCGGTTCCCAATTCCTACCGGTTCTTGGCGTGTCTTCAATGTTGGAACCGGTTATCAAGAAATAGCAACATATGGTTCTGGTTTTTGCCGGTTCTACCGGTTTCCGGTTCCAAAAATCCACAAGAATATCGTCCTAGTCCCGGCCCGACCTGTTCCATTGGGTTCCGATTCCGGTACCGGTTCCAGCCGGTTCCCCGACCCAAATGTTCATCCCTAAACAAAAATTATTATATGTGATCAAATTCACACGTTGAAAACGTACATAAAATAAAACACGAAAATGTAAAAAATATTACGTCGAAACATAAACAAACTCGAATTTAAACCAAGATGTGCATTAAAAAAAAGCAAGTTTTTTTCTTAAAAAAAATAACAAAACAAAAGTTCTAAATTCACATCGAAACATTGACCACCTTTAATTTATATCGACACATATATAAAAATAAACACATAAAAAATAGTATTTTTAGGTTAAAAACGAAAGTTATTTAAAGAAATCAAATTATATATACTATTGACGATAAACACGAAACTTTAGAAAATTGAGGTATGAAGATATCATTGCACAAACTCACCAACATAAAATATTGACAAAATTACATAAATATTCTCTATAATTACCCATGGTCACAAACCTCATAGACCAAATTACTCTCGCACTAAAAAAATAAGAGAAGTAACCTCTATAGTTACCCATGTTCACAAATTTCATACTAATTGCTAAAGACTATTCATTCAAGTTTTCGAAACCGTAAGTAGCATATGTATCAAAATAAATTAGCAAAAAACTTAATTTGTGATATTTCATAAACCACATGGACCTACAAATAATTGAACAAATATTTCACCAATATTGTGTTTTAGGTCTAGATACAGAAACGTTAATCATAAGAGGTTTTAGAGTCGGTGGCATAACATAACACTTGTTATAGATCCTGCAACCCCACCTTACCACTCAAGTGGTACGTACGAAAAGATACTAACCTTTTTCGGATTAATTAGCCGGTGAAGGGAACTTACCTAAACCAGGAACCCACCATGTGCATCAATCGTGCTCCACAAATTCGTGGTAAATTTCCATTTTTCCGTTTCGGCACGTGCACATACATACACGGAGTCGACATAGTGTATACGTGCACACATGCATGCCATGTTTATATTGTGACTCCAAAGAGTATAAGTACTAGTCGTACTGTTAACCTGATCACTAGAGACTAAAAGATATCATTTTATCATATATTCAGAGTGCAATATGTCGAAAAAGATTGGGATTTCTGTGATGGTGAAGAGGTTACAGAGGAGGGTTTTTGCTAGAACTATTAAAGATGTGAAAGAAGGGCACTTTGCAGTGATAGCAGTGAATGAACATGAGGAGAGGAGGTTTGTTGTTCCTGTGGCATATCTTGAAAGAGCTTCATTTGTAAAACTACTGGAACGGGCTGCTGAAGAGTTTGGGTTTAGTTATGAAGGTGCCGTGGTTATACCATGCAGACCGAGCGAGCTTCAAAGACTGCTGGCTGAGCAATCGGCAGAAGAGATGATATGTTGATAGAATAATTATGTGTATATTGACTTTTAAGTTTAATTAGCATTAGATAACATGTATTCTCTGTATAGACAAGCCAAATACGGGTTGTAACTTGTAAGTAGTGAAGAAATTAGATATATGAAAATATCACGATCTTTATGTTTACAAAAAATTAAAAAAAAAAAAAAAAAAATGCCTAAAGTTTACATGCTTGAGCTTTGGTAATGTGCTGATCAAGTACAATTGTTAACCAATTCATAAGTCATAAAATTTATACGGACTTGAATGTTAGTGGTGCTTTACCTGAAACAATGAACAAATTTATTATATTAACATGCATGGAATGTTTGAGAAAATATGTTACATGTATTAAATATGATTTCACATGGCTTGAATTCATCACCAAATGCATCGGACAAAAAAAAAATTAAGAACTCTAACAATCATTTTAAATTATTTCATTAAACGTATTTTCGACAAATTAAATCTCTATTCTAATAAAAGAATAGGTTTAATCTCCTATTGACAAGTGGTATACAATTAAAACTCCTCATTAATGCTATATATCATCTATCATGCCACTTATCAACCTTTTAATTATACATTTCAAATTTTAAATGTCCACTTTGATTACATTAATTAAATTAATAATTGATTATCCATTTCAAATTTTAATTTTTAAATTTCTCATTCTAATTACACTAAATAAATAATTGATTCTTCATTTTAAATTAATAATATTAGATTGAAAAATAAAATAAAATGAATACAGATTATAAAATGATATAACTTCATGTATTTATTAAAATCAACGATTATAATTTTATATAACTAAAAAAAAATATATCTCTAAAGTAATATTTATTTAAAATAGTTAATTAATAATTTTGATTTTTTAAAATAAAGGTTTCATTAATTTTATAACCGTGGTTCTCACGGGTTATAAACTAGTTATACTAAATAAATACTATTCTCATATTCTTTACGACCGGCAACTATATAACCAAAACAAACACATAATCCCATATAAACGTATTTTTTCATCATATGAAACACTCGTTAAAGAATTTTTTTTTTTATCTTATTAAAAGATTATTATTACTCAATTTTATAGTTTTTGCTTGTTTTACATTCCACTTGTCGATGAGTGATGCTAAACAAATCAAGATATATTAAAAAAAATGAAATAATATTAAATACTTGAGACGAGAACAAAAAATACAAAATTATACTACAAATCAATTGTTTCATGTCAAAAAAGATTTAGTACATTTAATGAAGTCGTGTCACACTTTTTATTTTGTCACACGTAGGTAAATCATAAGCATGTACACAAAAGTGTGGTTTGATACCACACCCAATAAATGATGTCACATTTTTTAAAAATAATTAAAAAATTTAGTTTTAATTAAAAACAAAAGATTTCATTAATTAAAACTAAAAACTCATTACATTACTAGGTGTGGTGTTGTAATTTTGTTAGAAAATGTAATTTAAATAAAAACTTCAAATTAGAATTATATCCTTTTTATATTTTATTCATTATCTAGAAATAATACAAAATAAAAAAAAATACTAATGTTAATTTGCTTTAGTCGTGGGTTTTGTAGCCCAATATAATCTTTAACCAGCCCAAAAAATTAACCAAGGAGTGCGGCAGTAAAAAACCGTGGATGGAAGGAGCACTGTTCAAACCACACTCAATAGACCGTGTGTTGCATGGGTGGCAAAACTATAGGTGCTCCCGCACCCACTCCTTTTAATCTTATATTTTACCTATTTTCTTTTCTATGACACTGTATCTATTTTTACTTTTAGATTAGCTTGTAGATTGACTTATCATTACTATTTTCTTTATAGAAAATAGAAAAAACATTATAAATGGTTCCTGTGGTTACCTAAAATCTGAAGTTTAGTCCCTGTGGTTTAAAAATCTCATAGATGGTCCCTGTGTTTTCAAAACTTTTGACGACTGGTCCTTATTGCTAGCTCCGTAAAATTTTGTCCGTTAATTGAGGGGCATTTTTGTCATTTCACACCACAGGGACCATTTATGATTTTTTTAGTTATTTAAAAAAAAACTAAATATAACTATTTAAAATATAATCTCTCTCTCTCTCTCTCTCTCTCTCTCTCTCTCTCTCTCTCTCTCTCTCTCTCTCTCGCTCGCTCGCTCTCTCTCTCCAATAGGTCAACATCTACACTTCAAAATCGCTCCCTTTAACTCCTCTCACTTGCAAATGTTGTTGGAAATAAGATCTAGAAGATAAATAAAGCTAAGGTACTATGTATCATCACGTTCTTCCCTAAAATTACATTAATCGGAGAGTTTAAATCGAAATGGGGAAGGGACACCCACATCGGGTTTTGTACCCTAAGAGATTGGGGTTGTGTCAACGGTTACCGGTGAACTTCATGAACCTTCAATCAAGAAAGCTTGAACTCGGTGAAGTGTGAACCCTAAATCTGAAAGGTTCGAACTCGATGGACAAATCAAGATCTGGAGGTGCCAATTGACACATATACAAGTTGTGTTTTTTCTTCCTCCCAAAACCGAGATAGAAGTTGGGTTTTTCTTCATCCTAACTTCTAAGATGAAGAAAGAAGAATGGTGTTGGGAGGTATACAATCTACATGTTGTCGCCCCCAAATTCAGTATACGATCTACACGTTCATCTTGGGTCGATGCATAGAAACAATTTCATCTTCGGTGCTCTCTTATGGTGACGACATATCTGAATAAAGAATCAACACCTTCCAGGCCACCTTGACTCCCTCTGTTTCTCTCTATCACACCACTACCTGTCGAAGTCGGATCTAGAAAGAGAATATATTATCGATTTACCTGAAATGAGAAATTCAAGAACGGTTTGATTTCTGATGATGAAAGGGAGACACATCGATCTGGGCTTAGAAAGAAATGGGGGAAGTGACATCGAATGAGAAAAAGAGGATGATGGGGTAGCACGGGGTGGTATTTAATCCCTTTCTTCTTCACTAGATTTAATATGATGCATTTGCAATTGTTGGGTTTTATGTGTCTGTTTTAAGATGCATCTGCAAGTATGAGTTTTTTAATTTCCAAGAAGACAAAATGAGAGAGGGAGAGAGAGAGAGAGAGAGAGATTATATATATTAAATAATTATATTTAGTTTTTTCTTTTTTTAAAAAAAATAACTGAAAAGATCATAAATGGTCCCTGTGGTATGAAATAACGAAAATGTTCCTCAACTAACGGACAAAAGTTAACGGAGTTAGCAATAAGGACCAATCGTCAAAAGTTTTGAAAACACAGGGACCGTCTATGAGGTTTTTAAAGCACGGGAACTAAACTTCAGATTTTGAATAACCACAGGGACCATTTTTTATGTTTTTTCTACTTAATATTGTTTTTCTTATAGATTTCTTTAACTATATAAATATTTTGTTAATAAACTTCCATTTTGTATTTTATTTATTTACTTACTTACTTTTTTTGTTGAGCACATATTTGTTTATCCTTTAAATTTAATATTAAAATTAGCATATAATCTGTTTTAAAATCATTATTGTCCATGGAAACTCTTATATGAAATTTGCCCTACATATATACCGATGTTTCTTTCTTGAAAAGAGTTTGGTTTTAATAACTAGAATAGTTAAAACTCTCCATATACTATTAAAATTATTATATTTTAAACCAAAAAAATCTTTTAATATAGAAATATGAATTTAGAATATTATTTGGACAAATAATTAATTTGTTCACAATTTAACACAAAAATAAATACAAAATTCACAATTTAAGAGAGTAAATTCATAATTTAATTTAATATATTCATAGTTTAACTCACAAATTCACAACTTAATACATAATTCACAAATTAATACACAAAATTCACAACTTAATAAACATAATTAACAATTTAATACATATTATTTACAAATTAATACACAAAATTCATAACTTAATAAACATAATTCACAACTTAATAAACATAAACTTCTCATATACTACTAAAGTTATTATTTTTTAAACAAAAAACATCTTTGAAAATAAAAGTAAAAATTTAGAATATTATTTGGACAACTAATTCATTTATTCACAATCTAACACACAAATTAACACAACATTCACAATTTAAGAGAGTTAATTCACAATGTAATTTTAATATATTCAAATTTCAATTCCCAAAATTCACAACTTAATAAACACAATTCACAACTTAATACATACTATTTACAAATTTATACACAAAATTCATAACTTAATACATATAATTCACAACTTAATATATAAAATCCGCAACTTAATAAACACAATTGTATGACTTAATACATATTATTTACAATATTTGCTTTTCTTCTAACATAACCAAATCTAAAGCTCTTACCATGCTTCAAAAATCATCATATATGCATGGATTAAAATCAGAGTTCACACTCATTCATAACTTTAAATATTAGTTCAGACGTCCATTCATAACTTAATAGACTAATTCAAATCCTCATTCATATCATTCACAATTCTTTTCATTGAGACATTTCATCAAAGACCACATGTGCATGTTTATTTCAAAAATCCGAGAAATAAAGAGCAAAGAAAGGAGGCGGTGATGGTGGAACCACCCACCATCTGCCACCGATAGAAGGTGAGTTCTCATCAGAAAATAAGTAGATCTTCCCATAAAATATTAGAAGGCGGTGGAACCACCACCAGCTACTAGGAGAAGGTGAGTTTTTGTCATTTCTCGTCAAATCTGAAAACAACAATACTTTTTTGGTGTTTCGGTGAGGTTAGAGGTCAGAGACGAAGCACAAATCATAAATGTGAAGGTGTACAATGTCAAATCTGGTGTTTTCGGCCGTGAAAGTTACAATACATAATAAATCTAAAGGTGTAAAAGGTCATATATGGCTTAGAGTCACCAGAAGTTGCAGATCTGAAGATGTAGAAGGTCAGATCTAGGGAGTCGACGGAGGCGGAAGTCTTGTAACAAATCTGATGTGACGGAGGTTGGGGAAATGTTGTCAGATGTTACTAGATGTGGTTGTATTTCATGAAGATCTGAGAAAAATGGAACATAAGGCGATTAGCATTGTTGATGGTGGTTTGGTGTTGTCGGTGGCGACAGTTCACCGCATTAATGGTTTGAGATCTCTGGAGACAGATGTAGGTGTTATTGATGGTGGTCGGAGGCTGTGAAAATGCAATAAAAGTGGTAATGGAGGGGTCATCGTCGGCAGTGAGGTCGTCGTCAACGATGGTGGTATGCTGGTGTTCATCAAATGTGGTTGAAGGAGGTGAAAAGATCTATTTTTGTTTTTTGGAGAATAATAAGAGAAATGATGTTAGATCTAAACTAACGGAATGCTTTTTCGTCCTTATTGTTTTTTCATTTATAAAAACAAAAAAAAACAATCAAAATATTAGAAAAGAGAAATAGATCATGTAAAAATTAGTGGTTCCTAGGGTTGTTAACATTTAGGGGTTCTTATTTTAAACTTTTACCTATATATATATATATATATATATATATATATATATATATATATATATATATATATATATATATATATATATATATGTATGAAAACCCTATTTTTTCATATAGCGCGTGAATCGCGTGAGATGTCTCCACATTACGGGCCATAGCAGATTGGATCATCACACATGTTGGCAGATGTTACCTACCTTTAAACGATGACACGAAGGTCAATGTTTCTTACACCGCTTCACCAAACACACAATACCACCACTGCCTTTTCTCTGTCTTGTCGTACCCTTTTGTCATCACCGATATATATATATATATATATATATATATATATATATATATATATATATATATATATATATATATCCACAACGCTCCATGTTTCAGTTTCCTCAATCCCCCGGATCTATCAACCATCATAGATTCTTCAGGCACGAAACGCTACCAGTCCTTTTTCTCCTGCCGCCTACATTGTTTTTATAGTTCCCAGGAGACACAACTTCACTTGGGACGCCGATGAAATTTGATGCACGTTGCCTTATACTCAACTTTCCTGTGTCGGAGTGACACCATGTAAAAGTGGATCCACACCGTTTTGTATTCGATTGTTGTTTGACAGATGATATGCACCGTTCCATTGCTTCCCTTTATGCGTCAAATTAGAATCCATTATGTCTCTACATATTTCGCGCTTCGATCTAGAAGGCAATACTGATATCCTTATCCTAAGTTTCATTCAGGTAACTTATTTCCATTTGTGTGCCCTAATTTTTCCCGATCCGGGTTTTCAGCCTAATTATGGTGATTGATTGGCAAAAACTCACTGGTTTCTCAAGAAAATATCATAATCGATGGCTACAAAAATCCTAAAACGGTTATGGTACTGCCACGATACTTAGGCCCAAAGTTTACATCATTATGTAGTTGTATTCAGTTTAATTATGAGGCAAACTCTATAACTCTACATTGTCGACATTGCTAAAGGGGTTTTTTTTCCCGAGCACTATGCAGACTCAAGATGTAACTGTCAATGGGATTTGTTTGTATAATCATGTTATACATTGTATATAAAACAACTAATTGTCATGGCTTCAGTATGTAACAATTTTACTATCTGTTTGTCTGTCTATCTCTTCCATTGCTGAAAACTTCAATTTTATTCATGTTGTCTATCTCTTCCATTGCTGAAAACTTCAATTTTATTCATGTTTGGTTCGCTCCCCAAATAGCAAATGGATATCTTTGTTCTATATTATTTCTAACTACTAAATTTTCATGGGATAATATGATAAAAATCAAATTGATAGAGATATGAGACGGCTAACATGTTTACCTTTGGCATGTGTTTTGAACCCCATGTATTCAGTGGCACTGGTTGAAGAAGTTTTAAGAGTTAGGGAAAGTACGGTTGGTTTTATGAGATTATGCCTAGTGGTGTAAAGGAGGATTGAAAAGTTAGAGAATATGATAACATAATGTTTCTATTTCATTGACCTCAATAAAGATTTAGTAGATTCTCTAGCACTGTTTTAAAGATTTTGAGTTGTTGAGGGATCTTGTGATTTGGAAACCACCGTTCTTTTGAAAAAAGTAAGTTTTCCAAGACATCCTTTACTTATAACCATGTTGTTTCAAATTAAAATTATTGAAATGGTATTAAAAGTTAAGGAATTTTCAAGAATTTTGAAATAGTGCTTAAAAGTAAACTCATAACAAGCATTTTAATTTTGATCATTTGATCTTGTATGCACGTGAGGTGTTTACACAAAACTGATTTTTTTTTTTTTTGAAGTGATGCCTAAAATTATTTCATTAATTTTGATCTTTTTAGGCATATTATTTAAACGGTGTTTAAAAGTTAAAAAACTTTAATGCATTTTGATATATTTTTTTTAATAATTTGATCTTGTAAGCAGCGTGTGGTGATAACCCAAAGTTTAAATTCTTGTAGTGGTTCGGTTCCTAAAGTTTGGAAATTAGAACTAATAATAACTACCTTTCAATTGGATTTTCTAGTTTGATTAAAACAAGCAAAAGCTCTTACCAAGTGAAGAATTCAAAAGGGGGGAAATGATCGAGTACTTGAGCTGCTATTTTCTTGGCCAGTGAATGTTTGGCTCATACAAGAGCTTTCCGATCAAAAAGGAAAGAACCAATCAGGTGCAACTCTTTCCCTCTCTCTCCTCTCGCTATGCATGTAGCGACTTCAAGTTGGCGAGCCCCCTAGCGAGAGCTAAGGGGTGGTGTTCCTTTTGCTAGCGAGCTCTTAGCGAGGGTGCTTGGCATCTCCACTCCCATCAGCCTTAGTGGTGACTTTAAGTGAAGCATTGAACAAATTTATTATATTAACATGGGATGTTTGAGAAAGTATGTTAATTGCATTAAATATGATTTCACATGGCTTGAATTCATCATCAAATACATCGTATTAGATGAGAATTATACTTTAGATGCTTCTAGAGAGGATTTATCTAAAAAGTCACCAAACTCTTAATGTCGTCAACAGGAAAGATGTCATTAAATGTAAATGTGTTGTAAAATGTATATATTAGATATATAATATAGTCACTTTTATTAGATATTATGGTTATGCGTGGAATGTTATTTTTAGTTATAGAAATTGAGTAGTGTTCTCGTTACTTTTGTATATTTTATGGCGGATGTTGATACGATATGATTGCGGTATGGTGTGGTCTTGGTATTCTGGAGACCAAGTACAAGCACTTCTATGTATTCAAAATAAAATATCAAAAAACTTACTTACATCTAAATTTGTAATCTTTTTAGCATTCAATGAGACAAATTTTAGATACCTCTTTTTTTTTTTTAATTTATTTTTGTGGATGCAATGATCACAAAAATAGTTAATAAATTTATATGTACTATAGATGTATTAGAAAACAATCAATACATTTTAAAAAATTCAAATATCATAAGCATACATATTTTCTTAAGGCAAGACACTTTGAAGTATACTTTAAGATTACATCATCTGATGTGTGTAATTTGTAAGAAATAAACAAAAATCCAAAACCATTATCTTATTGTTTATATTGTTCAAACATCGTAATAAGTGAAATAATTGTTTGATCGATAATTTATATAATTAACTCTAAACAATTCGTTTACAGATTGTGAAATAATGAAAGACATCACTTGGATTTTCTTCAAAATTCTTTTTTATTCTAATTTCATGTCTTAAAAGGAAACATTTTATCAATGTTCACTTCTAAAGGAATTTCTCATGCAAATTGTAAGACATTTAAAAAACATGTTTCCCTGTTCCCCTAAAAATCAACCCCTTTATTTGTTTTCCAATATCAACATCTATAAACATATCTTCTGATTTCAATTATTAGCTAACTAAATTAACAACATAGAAGGCGCTTAGGCGCTTGATAGGCAAGAATAAAAGGAGGAATGGTAATGAATCATTTCATTATTTCGTCCATTCCATTCATTTATCGTTTCATTCCATTCATTTCTCATTCCATTACACCCAACCAAACACTCCCATAATGTATCAATGATTATTGCCATTAAAAATTCAAAATCATCAACCTCATTTTTGCTAAAGATTTAGGTTCACTTCTTAATTTCACATGACCTCCCGACTCTCTATTTCCTCCTCTATCCTTCTGATTTCTCGATTACACACAAAACATGTGTGTGCTTCTCCTATTTTTTTGACCAAGAAAACCCACTCTTGGTTTTTTTTTTTTTTTTTTACCACAAATAATATAATCACCCCTTCAACTCTGTCTATTTTCCCCACTTAACCCAATACAATTTAAAAGATGTAAATTCTTCTATTTTTGTTTACATCTAATAACCAAATTATAATAGTTGTAATTTTCATTATATTCTCATGTTCCGTTTAACATAAAATCACAACATCTCTGATCTCCCCCAACTCTTTTATAAGGCTTTTGTTTTAAGAATATTAGCCTTGTGGGCTAAGTATCTTAAAGCCCAAACTTCTTTATATGAATTTGGAGATTACAAAACCCATTTTTTTTTCTTTTTCTATTCAATATGAACCAATAGGGTTCGCTACCTTAACTTGTGTATCTATATTTTTAGGGTCTTACATTGTTAAAAAAAAAAATAAAAAAAACAAAAATAAAAAAAAAAGTTTAAATTTTGTTTAAATTCGGTTTTGAGCGGATTAGTTTCATATTTTAAGTTTATTTTTTTAACCTTTGGAGCTGGTTGGTACTATTAAGTTAAGTTTTAAAGATTAAGTTTTTTAGTAAAAGATACAAGGGAATTAGGTCTTCTTTGAGGCGGTATCGGCTTCGTCTCATATCAATATTGGGTCAGTCTTTGAAACTGTTCGTTTTTTATCGGACCGATCTCGGTCGGTCTTTTATTGTTCTTGTGTTTATTTGGACCAATCTTTTTTCAATCCAGACTTGTTTTAGACCAGTTTGACAACAATCTACCTTTTGGGACCGGTTCGAATCCACATTTTAGCTCATGTTTACTTGAGTTGTTTACATGCTTCATAGTCCATAAAGTAAAGTCGTTTGATCAAAAAAAATAAGAGTGGTTAAATGATTTGGGGTAAGGTTGAGCAATTGCCCTGTTGAGACCGCACTAAACCATGATTGGTTTTCATCGAGCAGGTCAATTGTTAGTTCTTAAGATTGTCCTACCATCGGTTTCAGTTTTTTTCAGTTGGTGCCACCTTTCCGGGTAAAAGACTAAGGCCAACCCGAAAGGTGTGTTTATGTTTAACATTATGCACGATTGTTCATATTTTTTAAATTTCCCTAACTCCTTGTTTGAAGTCCATTTGACATGATTTATTTTCTAACATGTAGCTTATCGTTTAGACTTTATTTTATATTATATAAACACTTTATTTGGTTACATATTAATTATTTTACATGTACCTTAACAAAATATATCAAAACAAAATTTATGTTTTTTCAGGATTGAGTTCGCTGTTTTTACTTCATTCTAGATTATATTAACACTTTTTTTTTTTTTTTTTTATGTATCAGGTTATTTTTTGTTGATTGCTTTGGTGTGTATATATATATATATATATATATATATATATATATATATATATATATATATATATATATATATATATATATATATATATATATATATATATATATATATAGGCTCAACGCACTAAATAGTTATATCAAACATGTATGGTTCTAATCGGGTACAAAAAAATGGCACAAAAACCAGTTCAGTTTAATTGATCTGGTTGATAGTTTTCTTATTATTGGTCGAAATTGGACCGATTCGAAATAGGTTGGCGCCAATTGCTTGCCCAAGTAACGATTCCGTCATTTTAAAAGGGGCTTTCTAAAAGTATCCTCCTCTTTTTCAAATTCTCCCCCCCTCCCCCCCCCTCTCTCCTATTTGACTTTTTGTATTTTTTTTTTTGTTTTATTCCTATTTTTTTTTGTTGATTTTATTATTATTATTATTATTATTATTATTATTATTATTATAATATTTTAATTTTATTAATATTATTGTTATAAATTTCGCACAAAAGTTTAACATTTGGACAACATTATAAATTCGAACGGTTATATGAAATCGGACATTATAAATTCAAATGATTATTTTATTATTAATATTATTATTATAAAATATTTTATAAATCGGACACTATAAATTCGAACGACTATATAAAATCGGAACAAAAACAAAGTTTATCTCTATTATTTATGGGTATTAATCGGTATGGTATTACAATTGCGTTATACGTTATGCGGATTGAAATAACTTAGTCGAGCACTATATTATGTTTCTAATTTTATATAGCCGTTCGAATTTATAATGTCCGATTTATAAAATGTTGTTCGAAATTATTAATAATAATAATAATAATAATAATAATAATAATAATAATAATAGTATTAAAATATTAAAAAACGATTTTATATAGCTATTCGAATTTATAATGTCGTCCGAATGTTAGAAAATTTTATGAAATTTATAATGATAATAATAATATAAATTGAAAAAGAATTAAAAATAACAAAAAAAAAACAAAAAAATAATTAATGTGAAATCAAATGTCAAAAAATTGATTTGATTGACACTCCGTTTCCGAGTTCAATTTAAGGAGAGAAGGGAAATGAAATATGTGAAATTGAGAAGAAAATAAAAAAAAAATTGGTGATTCCAAGTTTTATTAAAGGGGAGAATTAGAGGAAGTAGAGGGAAATGAGATGATCACTTTCGGATTTGAAAGGATTTGAAAAAAATAACAAAATGATTACTTATCTCCAACACAAATGAAAATTTTATTTTTCTTTCTTTTCTGTGTCTCTTTTATTCTTTTTTAAACTCGGGAACAAGGCCTAGGGGAGGTAAATTTAAATAAGCTCCCACTGCTCGGTTGTGACCATTTTCTAGAGTCCTAGGGGGTGTTTGTATTAACTTTTAAAGTGATTTTTGATTTTATCTTTTACAAAAGGTTCAAAAAGATGTTTGGGTAAAATAAAAATGACTTTTTAATCAATTTTTGATATAGTGTAAATTTCAGCTTTTTGAAAAGTCACGAAATCGTGACTTTTCCTGACTTTTCACCAGCTAAAACATTAAATTACATTTATAACCCCATCTAAAAGTTAAACCATGTAATTTTTAGTTCTTTTTAATCATTTTACATGTAAAAGTTAAACCAAACATTTTAATTTTTTATTTTTTCCCTTTAAAAGCTAATACAAACACATTTTAAAAAACAACTTTTACAAATCACAAAAGCTAAGCCAAACACCCTCTAGTTCCAACAGGTATGACGTTTCGCTAAATTCCCATTTTGATTTTTTAAATAATGATTATGAAATCTGATTCCGTGATTATGAATTGTGTTTGTGGTAAGTTGACTAGTTTATGGATGGTTCTTACGAACCCAATTAATATATGGACCTGTATATCGTTAGAAACGATGTTTAAGAAAAAAATTATTGGCTGATTTGCTTTTAATTTTTAATTTTTTGACGTTGATAGTTAAGAGATACACTATGGCTGTTAATGCTTGAATATGTTAAATTTCAATTGTAACTTACTATAATTCAAAATTTTTGGATAACAAACGAAGGCGCAAAAGGAATTTCTGATTTCTGGCTTTCTGCATTATTGTAGCTGTTGTTGAAAACCCTAGGATCAAAGGTGCGTTTTTACGACAACACTGAACTTCGGAATCATGTAATTCTATTTAAAATCGCAACCTTTTTTTTAATATAAGTGACGCCTGTTTGGTAATTGACCCCAAAGGATCCTCGTATCTTCTTCTGTATGAAATTTCCCTTATCGCTATCAATTTCTAAATCTGTAACTTGAAATGATCGATTTCTCAAAGCGTTTGGTTTCTTGCGCATAAGGTGTTTGATGTATTGCCTCACTGAGTTTCTTATATACCTTCCAGATAAATACAGACATGACTGAACCAACATCAAGTAGCATCGAGGATGACAATGTGGCTCTAGAGTACAACAATAACAATGTCAAGAAAGCAAAACTAAATTCAACACTAGCTGCACTCCTTGATGATCCTGTTCTTGCAGACGTACCAAAAAATCCAACTTTATCAGATGTCGATACCCTAATCAGCTTGGAACTCGGTAGTGCAATGCGTGTTTCTGTAATTAAAATGGACAACACATCTTTTGGTATACAATTATGCTTATTTCTCATCTTCCTATTTTCATCTCACCTTATCATTAATCATTAATCAATAACCATTCTTGGTTGATTAGATGTTGCAGTGATGAATTCGGCAAAAGTCAAGGATTTGAAACTTGCTATTGAGAAAAAAGTCAACGAAATGGAGCAGTCAAAGATGGGTCATCGTCACATTTCTTGGTTTTTTCCCGAATCTTTATTTTGACAATTTGACATATTTCTTTCTTGATTTTGTTATGAGAAAATTGATTTTTGTGTTATTAGGAAGCATGTGTGGCGAAATTTCTGCCTTTCATATCACAATGAAAAGCTTCTTAATGATGATGGAATTCTTCAAGATCATGGCATACGTAATCACTCTCAGGTGCTCTTGAATCTCTACGTAATCTTCTTCCAAGTTATCTAATCAACCATTGATGTAAAATTTTGAATTTCTTTGAAAAATCAAATTAAATTTTGTTGCATACGTGAGTCTCAAATCATAAAAATGTTGTATTATTCTAGAGTTTGTTTAATAGTTTGGGATTTTTGGTTGATAGGTGCATTTTATGGCATATATTATGACAAGGGCTTCAAATCGACATTCACGAAGGAGAAAACATCGGTTTTTTCATGGGCTCAATCGAAGGGAATGAATTAATTGTAACTCCTTAAAAGGATTAGTTTGTGTTTATAAGAATGATTTTGATATATGTAACCATAGATATTGTTTCTATCTCTGATCTATGATTTATCTTAGGTTGATTTAAAATGTTGTTTATTTCTAATGAAGTTTGTGGTTCAAAATTGTGTGATTTTGAATGGGTTAGTAAAGAGTAGGCTTAATAGAGGTTGAGGCATGCGTTTTAGAATCGGAAATTACAAAACCACAATTCAAACCCAATCTCTTTAACTCGAGCATTATCCATTTTACTTTAGGTATTAACATAAGGGCTTATAAGGGAGGAAAAATTTGTTCTTCACATGCTTTATTTCCTAAGAACAAAGTTCTAACATATTGAACATCTATTTTTTGTCATCGTTTTTGGTAGTCATCGATTAAGATATTAGTTTAATTTAGTCATCGATTAAGATATTAGTTTAATTTACTCTCATCGATCGTAGTAATCATCATATCCATGAACAGTTTTCTTTCTCATTGACTTAAATCGATAGACCACGAAACTTCTTCCATTAAATCGATTTAAATTCTCTTAATAATAGCAAGCACCTTGTTTTTAAATGTGCTATAATGTCTAGAATCAAGAAAATTTTGAACGATTTATATGGAGTCTTAGGAAATAGGGATTCTTTATCTTTCAAAATAGTATCCCTATGGTATACACGTGAACTGAATTGTTAACAGAGTAACAATTAGAGTGCGAATACTTTTTCTTGAATCCATACAATTTTATGAAATTTAGATTAAGTAGTGTCATAGTTGTTCTCACCATATGCATGTGTTGGATTTCATGTATATAAAACCCTATTTGGTTTGTATAATTGGTAAATCTTTTGTGTACATGTGGCTGTCAAGATTAATGTATGTCATGACTCGATGGATGATGTGTGGTTTTGCCATGAATCAATCACGAAAGCTACAATATAACACAATAAATATCTATGACTTATCATATTAGACATGATAATATGACGATGATGGTTTACAAAAGTGATATTACAAATGTGGTTAACATAAAAATGTATATATATGCATTTAAGAAACTTTGTGATATTCTTGAACGAATGAATAAAGGGGTCTAACAATAGCTAAAACATACTAGTTAGCAAGTTGATTTGTCAATACACTTGCACATAACGAAAAAATAAGATTATAAAATGAAACTATAACTCAATATTTCAAGTTTTCATATCGATAACATAATGGTAACTACAAGAAATTGCCCAAGGAATAGAAAGGGTGATTGAGAAGGAATGCAATAATGTAGAGCCGTTTCTGCCTTGGCCTATGCATATGTAGTAGTTTTTACAAATAAATCTAAATTTATCGATTAGAAAATAAGTATCTAAGTAAGTAGTTTTTATATTTATTATCATTATCAAAGAGAAATGCATGAGTAAACATCGTTAGGAGAGGCAAGTTCATACACCTCTCCAAAACAAAATGTTATCTAGAAGGTATATCAGATACAAATATTATTAATTAACTATAGCATTTAACATTTACTAAAAAGGATAAAAAGACATAAATCATACACTATCACTAAAAAAAGGAATTTTAACAATCTTGGTTTTATATTCTTATAAACACTTATATTCTTACAAACAAAGTCAATTTCAACGCATTTCAAGAGAACCAATATATTTGATTTGGTCAAATACAAAATTATTTCAAGAGAACCAATATATTTGATTTGGTCAAATACAAAATTCATCTATTCAAAAGTATAGAATATATCGTAGAGATACCTCACCATGTCATGTTTTGAAAAAAGCTAACATATAGAGTGGCATCATTCTTCGATTATCGTGAATAGACGTTCTTAGTCACCATAGTCTTAACTATTTTGACATATGGTGATGAAAACTTCTCCAAGAATAAAGTTGATGAATAGCATTAAGAGATCACATCTGAAATTCCCATAGCTAGGAAAGATACCCTCACGAACAAGCATGTAAATCTCATTGTTTTGATTGTATCCACCTGGAATGTACCATAGAATCTTTGATCCACTTAAAATGCTACAAAGACTATGAGTGTCGCAACCACCAAATAATCTTTCATCAACTTATACCATCATCTATGCTTCCTATAAAGGAGATGTTAAACATTAGATACAAATATGTATGAAAAACCTTAAAGGAACACCATAAAGATAATGTTTTCAGATGCATTGTTTGTTTAGGAGGAAAAAAAAAACATTATGTTTATGAATAGACAAAGTATGTAAAAAAACACAGATTTCACATCAATCTAAACAGCTTCCATATATCATTTGCAGACTTAATTCATATTAGATACAAATGAATGAATGATACTCACCGAGAAGAATAATTTAACGCATTTCAAGAGAACCCAAACTTGAATCTGACTAATCCAAGAATCAGTGTCTGATATCCGAGAAAAATCATATAGATAAAGAAAGTTCACTATGTCATGTTTGCCAAATATAGCAACCATATCCTGTACGATGTTGTATTTTGCACTTCCATCTACATCTGCTAAAAAGAGATCCATTTTTGCACTTCCATCTACAGATGCTAAAAAGGGGAATACTGTTGTAAGTCACTCGCAATTTGATTCACCAAATTTTGCACAAATATAAAGATAGGTTTTGAAGGCTGGTTAGCTGGATAACTCAAAAATTGCTAAGGATATTCAAACAGATATTGTTAAAAGTGGTACATAGAGAAAAGATTTGTTGGAACAAATTACCATGAAGTAGATCTGCAGATGATAGAGCTGGTCGTGATTTGGAGCTGCGATTTGAAGCACTGAGAACGTTAATCCGGCGCTCTTGCCTTCTGGTATTAAGGTCACCGCTGGAACTCATGTACGTAACGGCTACACTCATCTCGCCGGCTGCAAAGTGACGGTGTCAATCCGGATTGAATGGCATGAGGTGAAAATCGGCGGATCTGAAAGTACCTCTGCGATTAGGTCGAACAAGTAGACACCAACTTATATAGAAGTGATAGACGTACGTCATCCTGAGCGTTGAAAAAATAGTACAGTAAATTACAAGAATTGACTTACAGTTTACCACTTGTATTAAATGTCCCACCGCTAGCTATCAAGAAGACAACACCCTCCCCTAGCCGTCCCTTAGCGCTCGCTAATAGAGATGGAAATTTCACCCAATCCGGTTGATCCGTCCCAATTGGGGACGAGTATTCCCTGCCAAAACGGGTACTAGGGCTGTGCATGGGTCGGTTTTGGATCCCAACCCAACCCAACCCGTAAATGATCGGTTTCTGGTTTTCAGAACCCAATAGGGTTGGTTTCTGGTCGGTTCGGTTTCTCGGTTTCTAATATCGGTTTGGACGGTTTCTCGGTTTCTTGGGTTCAACCCATACACTTACGATTTCTGGGTTTAAACCCATGAGTTTTGGGTTTGAACCCATTTTCCAGAAATATAACAATTAGTTAAATAATTAAAAAAACACCTAAGCTTCTTTTATATATATATATATATATATATATATATATATATATATATATATATATATATATATATATATATATATATATATATATATATATAAAAGAAGCTTAGGTGTTTTTTTAATTATTTAACTAATTGTTACATTTCTGGAAAATTGGTTCAAACCCAAAACCCATGGGTTTATATATATATATATATATATATATATATATATATATATATATATATATATATATATATATATATATATATATATATATAAACATAAAATAATACTTAAAAGCATCGGGTTTGCGGGTTCGCTGGGTCGGTTTCTCGGTTTTAAAGAGGGGTCGGTTTCTCGGGTTATTGGGTCGGTTTCTGGGGGCAAAACCGAAACTGAACCCGGAAAGTCGGTTTTTACAAATTTAAAACCCACACCGTCGGTTTTGATTCGGTTTCGGTTTCGTCGGTTTTTGTCGGTTTCTCGGTTTCTTGGTTCGGGTTTGCTCACCCCTACTGGGTACGTGGCTAGGGATATGGTCGGTCCTGAGAATTCGAATGCCCAGAATAAACCGGAAAAAAAACTCTTAGACCGTAACGTCTAACAAACTAAATTATACTATAAACTACAATTTTTTTACACATAGGATCATTTATATAATGTTGAAATTGCAATTAATATAACATATGAGACCATTTGTGTGATTCAATATAACATATGTATAATGTTAATATAAAATTGGTTTTTTCCATAATTTAAACTTGTTTTCTTTCCCTTTTCATACAAATATTAAAAAACCAAAAACTATGGAGAAATTATGTGATTTATATAAATAAAATTGGTTTTTTTCCATAATTTAAACTTGTTTTCTTTCCCTTTTTCATACAAATATTAAAAAGCCAAAAACTATGGACGTTATAAGTCAAAAAATAATTAGAGTCAGAAAAAAACAGGGTAGAAATACTTTGATTCAAATGATCAAATCAACTCCTTAAGAACAAGTAGAGATTGGAGGTCTTCAAACAAAAGAAAAAAAATAAAAAATCAGATAGTGGCCACACCCTTGTTTCTCAAATACACAAAGATATGTTGCAACAAACTCTTTGCAGAAATTGGCCAAAATACCCCTTAACCGCCTTGAACCACCTGATGCTATTTTGGCACTAATGTATTTTCTATTTTACCCTTTTTTGTAGCATACATGTATTGTAAAGGTAGTAGTGTGATGGTTAATTTTATTGGGTAGTGATTGCTATTTTATGGTTAATTTTATTGGTTTGTGATTGCTATTTTATGGTTTATTTACCATTTAGTTTGCAATAATTTAATCATTTTAATAAGAAAGTTAAAAAGAAGACGATGTGTATATTCAATGCACTAGTTTTTTATTTATAATTCATATAATGGGACTCGCCGAGTCAATCAATCAAATTGCACAAAAACGATTTTTTCAAGCAAGATCAAAACATATAACATCAAATACAAATGAAACAAGACAAATCTCTAATACCACTGATGGATTTGAGTCACAAGAACTTTCTTATGTACACATGCAAACCCTAATACTTGGATCTAGGTTTCTCTATTATACATGCATTCATCCAAGATTTTCTAACCCTAGATCTAATGATAATAATTCAAAATTATAAGAACCAAATCGAATCTAGAAGATTACCTCTTGTTGCCTGCTTCAATCTCCTTGTCTTTGATGCTCAGAGTTACAAGTGTAACTCCTCTAATGACTTACAAACACCAACTAGCAAGATAGTAGTATATGAGAGAGGGAGGAGGCACACAAAATCGGCTCTAGGTTTCTTAGAAAAGTAGTGGCCGATTTCTGTAGCCTAGGGATCATATTTATACTGTGACCAGCTAAGGTTTTAGTCAAAACCCTAATGGACAACTTAAACATTAAGCAACCTATGGAACCTTCTGGAATAAGGCCATGGACAAAAATATGATGGGCTCCCATCATAATTTCGTTCACCCCTTTGATCCATTGGGTTTCCCAGCCCAAAATTCAACTATCACACATTTGACAGTTTAAGTCTCTTTTCTTCAATTAATCTCTTTTAGTCACCAAATTAATTCCTAATTAATCTATGACTAATATTAATTAAATAATATAATTTCTCTTTTAATATATTATTCTTATAATATATTAATAAACCATAATATCTTCTCTCTCTCCATAAATCACTCTGCTAAGTTGCTATGGTGAAGGCAACTCAAAAGGATCATGCACAACCAGGTCAAGTACTTACCAAATACAGTTACGGGCTTAGACACTAACCTAACATTATTATGAAAATGTGATGCTATTTTTTGTTTATTTCACATGATGGTCATACGATTTGTTTCTTGAAATGTTGTTTGGGTTTTTTTAGGTTACTTATATGTTTTAAACGTACAAATGCTTTAGATCAAATGTTAAACTTATAATGACAACCTAAAATGCTTATTTTAGTTTTATATGAAAAATGAACTTAAAATGTTTTTGGTTAAATGAAATGTAGTCGAGAGCATAAATACATGTATATTTGATAAAAAAAAACATATTTAGTCTGTATTTTCCTAAATACTTTGTACAAAATGGTCAAAACATGATTTTATATAAGCAGGGGCGGAACACGGACGTTACAATTGGGGTAGTCGAACAAAATTTTCAAAATAAAGCTAAACAAATGATCTATTTTTTTGGATCGATTCTTAGTAGCACGGAGATTAAATTTACAAGTATTTTTTTTTAAAGTTGTGATTTATCGTGATCTTAAAAAAAACTTGTATGTTTTATTTAAACTCCTAAAAAACATAGTATTGTTTTTTCATGTTAACTTACTATATAACAAAAATAACAAACAATTAACAATATAAATTAAAATTTTAACAAATAGACATCTCAATTATCAAATAATTTTGTTTTTCTAATTCTAATAATTTTGTTTAATTGTTTCGTTGGGTTTGGGATACGGAAACTTAAGACTTATTCTAAACAAATACAGTTTAAAATATATTAAACAAACTGATAATAATGATCCAAAAACTTGGATAAATATGATAATTATATATATATATATATATATATATATATATATATATATATATATATATATATATATATATATATATACCGGTTGAAATTTCTTTTTACAATTAATGTTACAATATTCACCCTTCAACTTTATGCTTTAGTCACAAACAACCCTTTTACTTTCGTTTAAATTTTTCATAATCCTCGCTTTTTATTACATATTATTAGTATTTAGTCATATTAATATTTTTTTGGCAGGAATGGTCCCTCAACTATATTTGGGTCATTTTAAAGTTGCTTACTTTTTGTCTTTTTTGGTCCCTCTACTTCCGTTGGTTATTTGTGGCATTATAGGTTCATATGTTTTCGTTTAATTGTCACTTTATTAGTTTTGCTTATAGATTCATTGATGTTGTTTTATTTCTTATATATTTGTTTGTTTATAGATCAGTTAAAGAGGGAAAGAATAAGCAACTCAAACTATAAACATTTTGAAAGAACAAACAATGAAAAAAATTGTCGCATCCGATCCCCGCGTTGCGGGGGTTCCCCATCTAGTTATAAATAAAATTGAGATTCTCAATCAAAAGATATCGTATCCATTTTCTATGCAAAAGGAGCATGTATTTATACTAGCATATTGTATTCTTTCAGAAAAAACTGCAAAAGAAACAATATAAAAACATATCTACTTAGTAGTCTTTCTCTAATAATCTCATTCAAAAACAAAAAGCATTAAGGTTTTCTTCTTTCTCCATTCTCATTTCTCTAAGCCGCACAAAAGCAAAACAAAAACTGATTAACCATGGTGATCATCATGAGTGGCAACGACGTAATGCCTGCACACTTTAGGGTTTCGTTTGAGATGATTAAGTTATTAAGTGGTAAATCAGGTATTTAGATTAATTTTTTTGTTTCTTTATGAAATTAATTAGTTTTCTTAACAAAGTTTCGTTGTCAGTTTTTTGAGGAATTAGATCAAGTATTATACTAGTACTAAGAAGCCAAAATAGCAAGGGGTCATGGCTCCTCCCAACCCCTATTGAGTTTTATACAAAGAGTTTTATACAAAGAGTGGTCCAAAAATGTTTTATTTGGATTTTTATATAAAATAACGTCAAAGTTTTGTTCATAAAAGATTTTTATAAAAACAAAACGTTAGACGTGCCTAACATTTTCTTATATTATATATATTCATAAATCCATATTTTGGTTAAATGGTGTATTTTATATGCATATATTAAAAGGTTTAGCAAATTTTAGCATAAAATAAAGCTTATACATGAAACAATGATTCAATCACATACTTACATATTAATAACTATATTAATGTGTTTGAGCAAATTCCCATATATATATATATATATATATATATATATATATATATATATATATATATATATATATATATATATATATATATATATATATATATATATATATATATATATATATATATATATATATCTTAATTACCTTATAAAGCATTTTTGGTTAAATGCTGAATTTTAAGTCGTACAAACATACAATGCATTTGTACAATCAATTTATGCATTACAAAAAGAGTAGAGTACATATGATCAACAGTTGAAAATGTCAAATCTCTTATCTTTTATTTTTAAGCTATTTTGATCCGGTTCATTCCTTATCTCCGTATTTCTCCAAATCTCGCAATTTTTGTTCACAAATTTTGACTTTGAAGTCCAATACCCACACACCTTTTGACCTAGGAAACTGATGAAATTATTTGCCAAATCATTTTCATAAAGTCTCTCCAAAAATAATGGCAAATTAAGAAAAAAAAATAGTAATAGTAAAATGGGCTAAAACAAAATAAAACTTTTACATAACCCGTTTGATAACCATTTTGGGCCTTCGGTCATATCATTAATGTATGGGCTTAATCTTTGGTCAGATCTTTGTTCGAATTTCGACCAAGCAATTCAAGAACTCAAGAACCCTAGGAGATCTCGTTCGCTGCGACTTCCGATGGCTTCCAAGGCGGTGAGGAAGATGATCTACCACCAGAAACTGCGCAACCACCTCAAAGACAACACGCAAATCCTCGTCGTCGGCGCTGATAATCTCAGTGCTAACCAGATTCAGATCATAAGGAAAGGATTAAGAAGCGACGCAACCGTTATGATAGGTAAAAATACCTTGACGAGTCGCTCAATCGCTATGCATGCTCCGGCGACCGGAAACACCGCTTTTCTGGGTCTGATTCCTCATATTGTGGGGAAAGTTGGATTGGTTTTTACCAGAGGTGATCCAGAGGAAGTTAGTGAAGCTGTTGCAGGATATAATCTGCAGCCGTGGTTGTGTTCATCGATGGATATTGGAGTTTGTTCTATGTGGCAATGGCTGCTGAGTACGCATTTACATTTACTGAGCAAATCGAGTGAAGTTTCAGAATAAACATATCGAGCCTTCTGCCTTCATTCGACAAAGACGATGGATAACTTTTCTTTGATATATGATCTAATTCGTCTTTTTGTTTTCGAAGTCCGAACACTGTGTTTGTGTAAATAATATCTGCCATGGATCATATGTCCTCTTGTTTTGTTGAAATTGAAATAAGAAGGTTTTTCTTTTGATACCATCTCCAACATTGTTTTCTTAAAAAATGGTGTAAATATTGGTTTATCTCTAACGGTATTTTATTTTCAAAATAATAAAAAAAAAAAATTAGTATATTCATTCTTTTTACCAATCTTTTAATTAAGGATGTCAACCGGGAAAACCGAACGGGTAGTGCATCCTCCGTCACCGCCCCTGAAATTTTTCCCGTACCCCCGTCCCCGCCTCTGCCCCGGAATGTTCAGACTTACTACTCCCGCCCTCGCCCCCGAATCCTCTTTATTACCTCTGCCCCTGATTAATTTTGGGCTAAAATAAGTTGTTGTTTAGCTTAAATGAAGTTATTTTTAAGATAACAAATAATTAATATATATATATATATATATATATATATATATATATATATATATATATATATATATATATATATATATATATATATATATATATATATATATATATATATATATATATATGGGAAAAGTGAATATACATTACAGTCTCACCTAAGCTTAGGTACTAAACCACATGATAATACATTGTTTTACTATATAAAGATTGTGGTTAAAGGATTCACAATTAACACTTGATGATGTAGATTCAAGATAAACGAAATAGTTTTGATAAGGAAGCAAGAATATTGATTATCTTCGACCTTATTAATAGTAGAAAAAAGTAATGTTTACTTGAGTGAAGTAATTAACAATAATTGAGGAAAGAAAACAAGCATGGTAAAATGATAATGGAGGAAGAAAATGGTAAAATGATAATGGAGGAAGAAAATGTTATCGAGGATGTATATTTACCAAGTGAAAACCAAATCGGGTATATTTGCTAAGTTAAAACGACATATTTTAGTGGTTTTGTACCTAAGCTTAGGTGGGGCTGTAATGTATATTCCTTATCCCTATATATATATATATATATATATATATATATATATATATATATATATATATATATATATATATATATATATATTAAAGTTATGAATCCTTATGAACAGTGATTCAGCATGATTTGCCCTTTTTTTACCTTAGACTTTCATTATTTCTATATATGCCCTTTGCTTTCATTTGTTTTATTTTAAAGCTTCTCCGATAATAATTTCTTTTTTAAATTTAATTCCCTTATCTATATTGCTTATTCAGCAGTTTTGGATTCTTCGTGGTTGACTTGTAGGTCTTCCACGTGTGTTGTTGCTACCAGTTGGTTGCAACGCCTATGAACATCATTGGTTACTTCCCTCCGCCTGGGTTACTTTCATCCTTTCACCGATATATCCGATTCAGTTCCTTCAAATTTGGGATTATTACCCCAGTTCTTTTCATCACCATCGAAATGGTAGGACCTGTACACGACACCATCGCCGACTACGAGTCTGCAACGCTATATCCGATGTTGGTGCTCGCTTCCCCGTCTCTGCCTCCGCCTCTCACTTCTCCGTCATCAACAACAGTTGGCAGCTACGTCATCAAAAACAGTTGGCATCAAATTCATCTCTCAAATTTCAAATCGGCGACGACTCTTCCTTTCAGTGGCCTCCCACCTATAAAATCATGAACACCGCCGTCGGTAATTCTTCACCGCATCGGACGCCATTAATCAAACGCACATGGGCTCTCTTTTGTCTATTCTCTTCTAGAAAGTAATTTCATGATTGCCTTTTTGTGATTCTCGTGTGGATGGTTACTGAAATTCTATTTCATGTTAGGGCTTACTGAATTTGTGCTTGCTAATGGCAGGGCGGTGGTGGAACTTCAATTTCGAGTCGATTTTGTATTTTGGGCGATGCTTCTTTAGACCTTATCTGAAACTTCCATGCTATCAATCGTTCTCTCCTACCTCTGCTATCATCTACGGTGAAACAAGCTTATGGGTTTCATAACTCGACGCCTTTGTCTCCGGCAGTGACTCGACGACCATGCTTCAAATCTGGCGGCTTCCGGTTTTGTTCCCATACATGTCATTTCGTCTATGAAGACGATGATTTCAATCTAATTTGCAGTGTTTTTGAATGCCAGGTGTTCGATGAATTGCTCAAATGAAAATCAACAGGTACAACACAAGTAATTTTGATATTTCTTTCATTGATAAATGGTTTTACTACATCGGGTTGGGTGTTTTATTGTTTTTGTTTCTTTATACAGTAAATGAAAAAAAACATTGACCTTTTTGCACAGACCAAGAGAAAATTTCTTGACATTTTTTTATACGAGCTGTATATATAAATGTTGTATCAGATTTTTTTAATTGTACTCATGGTTGATGCTTATGAAAATATTCCAATAGAGACAAGTGGTGGTAATGTCCCACCTCCTGTGAACATTTTTGTCGAGATTGATTTAGGGGAAGCTTTAAATTTAAACATTAGAAGGTGCAAGTATGTGAAGCCAACTCCTGTTCAAAGACATGTCATTCCAATCCGTCTTGGTAGAAGGGATTTAATGGCTTGTGCTCAAACAATGTCTGGAAAGACAGCTGCCTTTTGTTTTCCAATCATCAATGGACTAATGAAAGAGCAATTTGGTCAAAGAGCTTTTTATTGCTTCGCCTAAATGATTCTACCTTCTTATGTTTGTAACCTTGATCATCTATAATGTTTTAGACTATATGGTAATCCATGGAGGCGTTATATAGTTGAACTTTGTTTCTATCTACCATGCATTGTAACAGACTATATGGTAATCCACTTGTGAGTTTATTCAATACATTAAGAAACTGCAGGAAAATTAACTTTCTTTGTATGTTTAGTAATTTTCTCTTTTCCTGTTAATCAAATGAAAAGTGGTGAGATAGTTGATGGGTGTGCAATGTTTTGGCGTTCATCAAGGTATCCCTTCATTATGTTATAACTTTCCGAACAGTTGTGAGATTTAGGCTTTTATACTAGATTTTAACTTCTACAAGATAGCTAGGATTGCTTTCTGATTTAAACAACAGTCATTCCAGTTCATAATCTACCCATTCCTACCTCTAAACTTTAAGCCATTGAAATGCAGTCTCGTTGATCAATAAGATGCATATTTTTTTTAAAGGAAAATGACATATAGGCCCTATAATGTTTTTAGGCTTTACCCTTTTAGCCACTTAACTTATTTTTTGGCCTAATAAGGGAACCAAGTAGGGGGAACTTGTTTATTTAGCCATTTTCACCTCTTTTCCCCGATTTTATTGACAAAACTTGAGGCCCACCTCTCTCTCTCTCTCACTCTCTTACACACACACACACTCTCTCTCTCTCTCTCAGAACGATAGACTATAAACTGAACTATCTAGTTCTATATGCTAATCAAACACACACAAACTCCATATAAATCATTACTCGAGCAAAATTTAAAGCTTGCACTCCATCTCGTTATGAATCTGCTAGAGCTGATGGTGATTTTGAAGAAAACATTCAGAAATTCGGAATATATAGTGAAATCCCCAAAAAAAACTTCTCTCGTCGCTCATTTTTCTGGTAGAATTAGGTGTTGTAATTCCAGATTCTTGTTGTGATTACCATCCTCGAGGCCATAACTTTGCTTCGGTATAGTACAACATGGCCTTTATTTGGGAACAAAGAGGAGGTGTCGGAGTTAGAGACATCGGAACCGGATGATATGAGTTGGCCTCTACAGGACTTCCTAGGTATAACTGAAACAATTGCGATTCATGATGGGATGATGTAAATTTATGATCAACTTTGTTGTTTTGGTTACCGGAGCTTAGGAACCAAGCAAATGGCACCTCATCGAGTTTCTGGACTGGTTTTAGAGTACTTGTTTTTGGATTTCATTTTTGGGTACACACAATTTCCATTTCGTTTCTAGGCAGACACTAACACCAACCATCACCACACCTGTTGTGAATCAGATTTCAAGATCTGGCCTTCTAGGTGAACGATTTAGAAAAGGGTGAAGTTTTTCTTTTGATTTTTTGAAGTTCTTGGGGGAACCACAACACCTCTGTTCTTTGAGAATACATACAAACCTACACAATTAGTCTCAAGCGATTCAAAGAGAATACATACAAACGGTGGTCAATGATTAAACAAAAAACTCAATCCCCTTATTTGTTGATATAATGCTAGTTACAGAAGGAGTACATGACCTCTATTTGCAGGTGGGTTTCAAGGAGAGAGAGTTAGAGAGAGAGAGAGAGAGAGAGAGAGTATGGGAAAATTCAAAGTTAATATAAGAAATTGGTCAACAAATGTCATTGTGTCAAAGAAGTAACCGGATGACTCCTTCACTTTGGCCAAAAGGATGTAATCGACCCGACAAAAACAACTTCGTGCCCTGATAAGGCTACAAAAATTGTTTAGGGTCTAAAAGGATAAGCCTTAGAAAGTTCGTAGGGCCTATATGTCATTTTCCCTTTTTTTACTACAAATTTGGTTAATACCATGTGGTTTTCTGTTTTTATAACTATTAATAGAAGTTACATTATAAAACAAATATGACCGAAGCACCATAGGTAGAAAGAGTAAATGATCGGTCGAAAGGTTTGGTTTGAATTTATAATGTTTTTGTCTAAATAACACTATCAAACTTTTTTTTGGTAATAACAACCCCTTTATTATGAATTATGTAACTTTTTATTGTTTTTAAAAGAAACCTTAAATATACAAAGACATAAGTTGAATTTTAATAAAATAAAGTTTTTTAAACAAATTTTCATATTTGTCTCTGCTTGACTTTTTCTTTTGATTTTCTTTATATTGTGTTTTATGTAGGTTGTGGACTTTGAAGATATTGATTCTTTTTATTAAAATCAATGTCCAGGTTTTTTATAGCATCCTACTTACTCCAAAAAATGCAAGGTACAAAATCAATTTTATATCACCCAACGATAAAGATATTGGTTTTTTTTAATTAATATATATTAAGTATTAAATCTTATTAAAATCGATGGACCAGTTCCTCCAAACAATCGCCACAAGGCCAACACACATGAAGTATGTAATCTCAAAGGGTTGTTAAAAAAATTAAAGACAAATCTGGATAACAGATTTCATGATGATAAGTCAGACATATAGGAGAGGAAAACTGTTTTTGGGTAAAAAACATAACCACGAAATAAGGATAGCTGCTTTTGGGTATGTATTTTATATGTTTTTTTTTTTTTTTTTTTTGTGTGTGTGTGTGCATATTTTGTTTGGGTATTCTATAATTTAAAGTTGTGTGTTATTGATTTTTTAGAGGTTTGTGATCATTTTGATGGTAGCTGTAGCTGCTTCTTTCACATTGCTTATAAAGGCAAAGGTAAGGGAAATTAAGTTGATTATTCTTTGATTGATTATGATGATAGTTGCCATATGCTTCAGGTTCTTCACAAGGTATTCAAATTCAAAGAATATGAACATGGTCAACAACATTCTTAGCTTCTTATACTGAGTCAACTTACAGCAAAATACCTAAAGCTGAAACTACAGATGAATTCACCCCATCAAATAATTGTTTTGTCCAACAATCACATCCCGGTATATGAAATCGTGCCTGAATCGCAAGTTATGAATCACATATGTCGTTTTTTCTTTCATATATTTTTATGAAGAGTAAACATGGTCAGGGAGGAGGATACGCAGAAGACCGCGTTTCGGACGCACTATGGCCACTATGAGTTCGTGGTGATGCCGTTTGGGCTCACCAATGCTCCTGCCGCGCTCATGGACCTCATGAACCGCGTATGCAGACCGATGCTGGATCGTCTGTGATAGTCTTTATCGATGACATCTTGGTTTATTCCAAGACGCAGGAGGAGCATGAGGAGCATCTGAGAGAGGTTCTGGAGACCCTGAGGAGGGAGAGCTTGTATGCCAAGTTCTCCAAGTGTGAGTTTTAGTTGCGCGATGTGCAATTTCTCGGACACCTTGTCAACCAGAACGGGATTCTGGTCGATCCGGCCAAGGTCGAGGCCGTGATGAGATGGGAGGTTCCGAAGTCTCCATCTGAGATTCGGAGTTTCCTAGGATTGGCAGGCTATTATCGGAGGTTCATTCAGGATTTCTCCAAGATAGCCGTACCCCTGACACGGCTGACGAAGAAAGTCGTAGTCTTTCGATGGGGACCCGAGCAGCATGCAGCGTTTGAGACACTGAGACAGAGATTGTGCGAGGCACCGATCTTAGCCCTGCCAGAGGGCGTAAAGGATTTTGTGGTTTATTGTGACGCATCTTTTTCAGGGTTGGTGCGGTACTGATGCAGAGGGAGCATGTCATTGCCTACGCTTCGAGGCAGCTCAAGCCTCACGAGGCGAACTACCCGACACATAATTTGGAGTTGGGGGCGGTGGTTTTCGCTCTCAAGATTTGGCGGCATTACCTCTACGGGTTTCGGTGTACCATTCACACGGACCACAAGAGTTTGAGGTATCTCATGGATCAGCCGAATCTGAACATGAGGCAGCGTCGGTGGTTAGACGTGGTGAAGGATTATGATTGTGAGATCCTTTACCACTCGGGAAAGGCCAACGTGGTGGCCGATGCGCTTAGCTGCAGGGCGGCGCCGATCAGGGATATTTGCATGAGGATGACTGTAGTGACTCCCCTGTTGGAGCAGATTCGGGAGGCTCAACAGGAGGCTATCAAGGAGGAACATCGAAAGAGCGAGCGTGTGGTGGTTCAGGTTTCCTCCTTCGATTATGATAGCCGAGGACTATTGACACTACACCGTAGGGTGTGGGTGCCGTATCACGGAGGTGTGCACTAGATCTTGATGGAGGAGGCGCACAAGTCCCGATTCTCTATTCATCCCGGGGTGACGAAGATGTATAGGGATCTTCGTATAGATTATTGGTGGCCCTGCATGAAGCGGGACGTGGCATGGTACGTCGAGCGGTGCTTGACCTGCAGGAAAGTCAAGCCCAACATCAGAGACCACATGGGAAGATGCAGCTGTTGGACATCCCGTTGTGGAAATGGGAAGACATCACGATGGATTTTATCACAAAGCTTCCCAGGACTGCACGCGGAGTAGATTCGATTTGGGTCATCGTGGATCGATTGACCAAGAGCGCCCATTTTATTCCGATTCAGGAGAGCATCTCGGTTGAAAAGTTGGCTGATATCTACATCAGGGAGATAGTAGCGTGGCACGGGGTGCCAGTGTCAGTGATACCAGACCGAGATGTGCGATTCACTTCCAGATTTTGGAAGAAGTTTCATGACGAGTTGGACACTCGTTTGCATTTTAGCACCGCCTTTCACCCGCAGACGGATGGTCAGAGCGAGCGGACCATCCAGACTTTGGAGGATATGTTGCGGGCATGTGTGTTAGATTTCGGTGGTAGTTAGGATACCTATCTTCCCTTGGTTGAGTTCTCATACAACAACAGCTACCACGCGAGTATCGACCGTCCCCCATTCGAGATGTTGTACGGATGGAGGTGCAGGACCCCGATATGCTGGGGTGAAGTTGGCCAGAGGGTCATGGGGAGCACCGAGGTGGTGCTCGAGACGACCGAGAGGATCTAGCAGGTTCGGAGCAAGCTTCAGACTGCTCAGAGTCGGCAGAAAAGTTACGCCGACAAGCGTCGATCCGAATTGGAGTTCCAAGTCGGGGATATGGTTCTCCTGAAGGTGTCGCCTTCGAAAGGTGTCATTCGATTCAGGAAGCGGGGAAAGTTGGGCCCGAGATTTATCGGACCGTTCAGGGTTGTAGCCCGGGTGGGCAAGGTAGCGTATAGGTTGGATCCGCCGGTCGAGCTCAGCCAGATCCACAACACTTTCCATGTCTCTCAGCTGCGGAAGTGCTTAGTGGATGATTCAGCAGTGGTGCCGTTGGAGGATATTCAGGTTGATGACAGCCTGAATTAAATTGAGCGCCCAGTCGCAATCCTCGACAGGAAGTCGAAGGATTTGAGGAACAAGAGGGTGGAACTAGTGAAGGTGCAATGGCAGCACCGCAAGGGTTCGGAGTGGACTTGGGAGCCGGTAGAAGAAATGATGGAGCATTACCCCGAGCTGTTTCAGGATCAAGCGGCAGACTTCGAGGACGAAGTCTAAAATAAGTGGGGGAGATTTGTAGCACCTGGTTCCTGGTACGTGAGTTTTAACTAAGTACTTGTGTTTTTAGCCGTGGACTCGGCGAGTTGGAGGCCCGACTCGCCGAGTAGAGACGAGACTTTGGGGCGCGGATAACATGGCGACTCGACGAGTCCATATTAGGGACTCGATGAGTTTGCGCTGTTTGATGAAACCCTAATTTCCAAGGTTTTGCACCCTATTTAAACACCCATTTGCGCCCCAACTCCGCCCCATTCACCCCCAGAAGCTCTCCGTACGTTCTAGCTCTTGTTCTTGTGAGTTTGAGGCATTTTAGTGTGTGTTCTTGAAGATTTTAAGAAGGAGGTGGAGTAGATCAAGAGGAAGGGAAGGAAGCCAAGCATCTTAGTGTTCTCTCAGTGATTTCTTTGAGGTAAAACTCATTTTCCCCTATCTCTATGCTTATAACTCCATTAAAGTCTTCCTTGAGCCCTTCCCCAAGCTTGTATGTGAATTATATTTCGTAATAAGTTGATTGGCCTCTAGATCTAGGCATGGTCGAGCTCCAGGAGCTCAGATCTACTACCTTTATGGACCCATGTTGCATGAAGACCTTAGATCTACTCGTTTGGTGCATTTTGAACCCTAAAACCCTCATGGATGAATATCTACACATAAAGTTGGAAACTTTACGTGTTATTCATGCTCTAGGAACCCAGATCTATGAATGGCATGGACTAGATTCGAGCAAAATCGCGTATATGGCTCTTGCATGAAGCAGACTCGGCGAGTCGCTCATCTGACTCGGCGAGTCTAGTCGCGAGGCTCTGAGATTGTCCCCTTTTAGTTGTGTCGAGTTGTGTAGTGAGTCCAGGGTGGACTCGGTGAGTTGGAAGCCAAAACTCACCCATAATGGAACTCGGCGAGTCAATGCCCAGACTCGGCGAGTTCAAGGCAATCTCCTTAGATTAAGATCAGACTCGGCGAGTTGTTCATACAACTCGGCGAGTCGCAGCATAAGTGTTCATCGGATGAAGATGAACTCGCCGAGTTGTTCATACAACTCGGCGAGTAGGATGAAGGAATTGAGCATCACTTTGGATGGAGAAATCATCGAGTCAACACCTAACTCGACGAGTAGAAACAGAATCCAGGTCAGTAGACTGGACAGGGACTCGGTGAGTTAGTGAGCCAACTCGGTGAGTCGGGTCAACTGAAAGTTGACTCTGACTTTGACTTAGGGCATGATCAGGGGTAAAATGGTCTTTTTACCCAAAGGACAGTTAGCAGTATTTGATTGAGTAAGTTGTGGTAATTACAGACGGAGGATTTCCAGAGCAGCAGCAGCAACAGCAGTAGACAATCAGTTCCCGATCAAATCAGCAGCTACTCCGAGGTGAGTTGCCTTCCAGTAGTGGTGGGTCTAAGGCCACAATGTCGGCCCACCAGTAGGAGATGTATGATAGATGATTGTCTTTGTGATATCATCTAGGTTTGCTACTACTTGATATGTTATATGCTAGCATGATATGTTGTATGTGACAGTAGTAGAGTTCGGTTGTTAGGACCGAAGGGTAGTCAGACACCCCAGATATGTTTGATATTATGTTTGTGTTATGATATATGTAATGAAAGTAGTAGGGGTTGAAATAGTCCCCGAGGTTCGGTTGTTAGGACCGAAGGGTAGTCAGACACCCCAAATATGTCTGATATTATGTTTGTGTTATGATATATGTAATGGTAGTAGTAGGGGGTGAAATAGTCCCCGAGGTTCGGTTGTTAGGACCGAAGGGTAGTCAGCACCCCAGAATAGCTCGACATAGGTAGGTCAGCGCCCCAGAATGGCTTGACACGGGTAGGACGGCACCCCAGAATGGCCGCACGGGTAGTCGGCACCCCAGAATGGCCGTACCGGGTAGTCAGGCACCCCAGAATAGCCTGGCAGTATGTATTTTATGTATTGTATGGTATGTGGTACGATGGGAGAACTCACCAAGCTTTGTGCTTACAGTTTACAGTTTTGGTTTCAGGTACCTCTTCATCAAAGGGGAAGGAGCTGGCACGGTAGCGGCACATCATGCACACACACTGGTTTCCGCATCTATTAGATTTCTCTGGGATTTATACTCTGATATTTCGATTGGTTGTATGATTTGGCTTTTAGACACGGTTTACGATGTGATGTAGTTTGATCAAACAATGTTTTTAATTATTAACGTTTTCAAAAGTAATGTTTTAAAAACGAAATTTTTGGACGTGAAAATTGGGTCGTTATACACAGGGCCACCAAGACTTCTAGTCGCCTCGAAAGTCGACCTGATTGAGGAGTTCCTCTGAGGTGAATCAAAGCCTATATTGTCATTGTGAAGCGGAGACTGATCACTATCATCTTCAAATTTTGTCTCAACCAGAACCTCATAAAAAGGATCTTGTAATGTCTTCTAATTCTTCTTGATATTCTTGAGCATGGCATGAGCTCTTCGTTTCTTTGAAGCCAAATAAACTGGAGCTAGGATTTCAAGAGTAACTATACCCTTACGACTGAGTTGAGGTTTGTGAATCCGATTTGTTTTCAAAACATATTTGTCCTTTGGTGACGAAAGTGACTTCACAGGAATATCTTCAATAATAGGCCTTTGTTCAGGTAAATGACGAGGTCTATGTGCCGACATCTTCGTTCTTTTAAGAACACCTAATTTCGATGGAACCACTTCCTTTTGAACATCATGAACAACAGGTTTTTTGACAAGCTTCGTGACCTCCTTCTATACTAAATTTAGGTTTTTCAACCTTTGTGGATTTCTTGGAGCTTTTTCCATGTTTGGTAACAAAGCCCCTATTTCGACAGCGGGGTTGATTGTTGTAAGGTAAGCAACAAGAACATGATTCGTCGGATCTACCTTGTGAATCATAGCATCCGTAATTCTTCTAACTGAGGGAAATATCTCCGAATCATCTGAAATAGTCTTCGAATGTTGATAGATGGTAAACTATGCTTTGGTAACATCCGAGGGAATAAAAATCCCTTCCTGGTCATAGACATCGTGCATAATCGGACTCTAATATCTAGCACACGAAACACCATTGGCAACATTGGTGTGTGAGATACTAGCACCAAACGCCTCCCATAATTGAGTTGCATAATCAACATTTAGATCATAATAGAGTCCAATAATCATAGTAAAAACTTCAAGTTTAGCTTTATCAAGACCAACACTTCGACCTGTTAAACATCGAAGAAATATCCCAAACAAGAAGTTCCACATAAACGGTAAAGAAGAATTTTTTTAAATTGACTGATTTTGCTTAGTGTGATTGATGACACATCTCATTAAACTTGTGAACAAGCTGTTCATATGTAACCTCATAGAAAGGCCTAACATTTGGAATCTTCAAGATTTGGGCAAAGTGTATTGTAACATCCCCCTCTGGTACGTGTCACAATATTGTCCGCTTTGGGCTCCCGGCACGAAAACTTCCCAGGTGGTCACCCATCCCTGAATTGCTCTCGCCGTCGCACGCTTAACTGTAGAGTTCTTATGGGATCTGCTACCCTCATGGATTTAAAATGTGTTGTAAAGCCATGAGGGCGACAGATCCCATAAGAACTCTGCAGTTAAGCGTACACGGACGAGAGCAATTCAGGGATGGGTGACCCCTTGGGAAGTTTTCGTGTTGGGAGCCTAAAGCGGACAATATTCTGATACGTGTCAGAGGGGGATGTTACATATGGTATCAGAGATAGGGCAAGGGTTGATGTGTTTGACAGGGACGTCGAACCCTATAATGGTGGGTGAAAGTGGTTACACCTAATCCCACATTGACTTGGAAAGAGAACTAAGTATTCCTTATAAGGGTTGTTGATACCTTCCTTGTCACAATACGTTTTAAATCTGTGAGGGCGGCAGATCCCATAAGAACTCTGTAGTTAAGCGTGTCCGGTGAGAGCAATTTAGGGATGGGTGACCCCTTGGGAAATTTTCGTGTCGGGAGCCCAAAGCGGACAATATTGTGATACATGTTAGAGTGGGATGTTACATGTTTCTTGGAGAGATTGTACTTTTTCTCATTCGTAAGCTGGAATGTAACAATATTGGAGGTTTTGTTGAACACGATAGTGGAACCGACCAAAGATAACCTGGTCATTGGTACAAAAAAAGAAGAAGTCATCACCATTGAAAGCACAGAGTGATTAAGAGCAACAATTAGCATCTTCAAGTCTTCTGGGTACTTTGAAACATCTGGTTGAACGCGATAATTGGTACTCTGAATATTTAACAAAGGTTGAGATGTAGCATCATCAGTGGTTTGAGAAGGATCAACATGAACATTGGTAGCCGCCATTGTTAGGTTTTGAAGTTTTTGTTGGATTAGGTGTGTAAGCCCATAACTATAATTGGTATGAACTTGAATTGATAGTAGCACAGTCCTTTTGGGTTGCCTTCAAACCTGACAATTGAATAGGATGACTGTTAGAGAGAGAAGAATAATTTATTAATTTATTATTTGATTAATAAATTAATTAGATATCAAAATAAATGATTTATTAATATTTTATGGGAATAATATATTAATTATAAATCATATTGTTTTATTAATATTTAATCAAAAATTAAATTGGAATTAATTTTGGGATTAAAGGTTAATTGAAGCTGTAGGGACTAAGGGTGACAATGTTCAATAGTTGAGCATTGGGCAATTCTAGAACCTCCCTAAAGTATGGGGAATGAAATCTAGATGCTCCTAGGGTTTCCTTGGGCTCTAAGGGTGCCTTCGATACCTTAGGGAGAAAGCTAAGGGATTAGAGTTATATTGGATACATCTGACTTATCCAGTATCTTCCTAACACCTATATAAACCCTCCTTAGGGTTAGATTTCGGCTATGCACTCCTAAGAAAGGCTTAGAGCCTAAATTATTCTTGCCTTCTCTCTCTCTCTCTCTCTATATATATATATATATATATATATATATATATATATATATATATAGTATTCCTTAGTTGCTTGAGTTTGTTTGCGAACCATTAGAGGCGCGACACTTGTGGCGCTTGCTACCAAAGGTCTTTCAAGCAAGGATCCAAGATTGTTTACAATAACAATCTTAAATGTATGTATTATAACCCTTTTCTTTATGTGAATTGTGATTATACATTAGGGATCTAGGGTTTATACTTTGTGTTCATAGTTTGCATGTTCAATTAGAGAAAACTTAGATCCAATCAATTTAGGATTGCATACACACATATGATTGTATGTTATGATCAAAACCCAGTAGTGGTATCAGAGCCTAAGATTAGTTTTATGTTGAATAGATGCAATTGTGATCTTCAAAGGAGAAGGGAACAAAATCGACATTTTGTTCAATGAACTCGTAGAGTTGTCCTTAGAACTCGTCTAGTTGCATGAACTCGTTGAGTTTGGTCCTCTAACTCAACGAGTTGGTGCGTCTAATGCCTATCTCGGATTTTCTTGCCTAACTTGATTTACTAGGTTAATATTTGGTAATTGTCTTTTATTAATTCTACCATAATCTGATTTTTGGTAATATAAGATAATTCAATAAAACTTAAATGTTAGAGATAATTATGAATTAGATAATGATGATTTTTTTTATTGTAATTATCTTTATGGATATGGTTAATGATTTAATTAATTGATTAATTAAATAATAATTATTATATCCATAATTGGCTACTAGATAATTATTAATTGGATTAAATAATTAATATTTGGGGTTGTTTGAAATTTAAAATTAAAAGGGTTAATTTTGAAAAGTTAAAATGATAAACCCTAAAATATATCCTTATGGATTTTATTAATGGTAATTAATAAATTCATATGTGGTTTAGATTTAATTAAATTGAATGTTTAATTTATTAAAAGATTAAACCCTTAGTGTTTTAAATGTTTAAAATACACCATATACTATATGTAAGATTAAAAGTTTAATATTTACTATATGTATAAGACGGGTCAGTCGAATCGCTAGTACACCACATTCACGAAACCATACTATAAGGGGAGTTTAAGGAAGCGACATGTAAAATGACCGCCATTAGGTATCCATTCTTACCCACCGCTCTCTTGCATGGTGGAGGGTCGTTAGTCGAACATATTCGATAGGACACTTAATCTTCATTAAAAGTATAATGATAAAGTAACTAAGCTATTTTCTAAAAATCTCACTCTTAGTTACTTTAGGAAAAATGTGAATTTGATGCTAACTCATGAAATTGCACATTACACCTTATTGGTCGTTAGTGGAGCGTGCGTGGTTAACCGAAACACTAATATGAGACCAATATTATTGGCAATTGGTGTCTCGTAAATTATCGTTGAGTTAACGGAGCGCGTGTGGTTAACCGACACATTAATTTCAGATGATAAATGACATCGAGAGTGTCCAGATAATTTGCATGGTTATTCACATCTCGTTTGTGATCATCGACATCCCATTCACAAAGTGAGAGTATAATCGAGATTAAATATATCATTGAATAGTTCATTAATCTCAAAAGATCTAGGAGTTTCATTAGATTGAAACTGGTAAATGCTTACTTACCTAAAATAGATTTGAATTTGATTACGACATCCCTCTTCAGAATTCGAATAAAAAATATGGCTCCTAGCCTTAATTTAAAAATTTGGGTTAATAATTAAGGATTAAACATATCAACTAACTTGAATTCTTTTCTCCCTTTATAGATGTCGAGTCAAGACTACAATAGTTTTTGTCGTCCTTTTGGAACAGGTTTTCCTTCTCTATCTAAAGATGATCTTCCATATGTTGATAAAAGAATGTTCCATTCTCCTGTTTTTCCTTCGCATCCTCCAATAATTCTCCCCGACCCACGATTTCTTCAACTTGAACAGTTCAAAGTCACTCAAACAATGGTACCTCCACTACAAAATTCCTTCAACACGTTGGTCAAACTTGTAGAGGGTTACAGTGCATCTAAACGGTAAGAACTTGCTTAATTTCTTTCTCGCTAGCTTTCTCTTTTTATTTTTCCTTACAGTAGTTGGTTGTACCTCATGCATTAAAACTTGTATCAATTTGTGTTTGTATGTTTTTAATTAGTTTTGTATGTTTTTAATGTTTTTGTTAATTAATTTTGAATGATTTTAACTAGTATGTATTTATTTTAAAATTAAAAATTAAGTTGATTGAATCCAAGGATCGAGCTTCTATAAGGCCAGGAGGGGCTGTCCTCCTCCCCTATTTTTTTTATATAATTAGTCCATAACTGATAAATTTTTTACATATTGGGCATAAAACTATAAAATTTGACTTTGGCCCTCTTATTCTCTAATTTTTATACATATTTTATTTTCGAGCGTCCAAATCGAAACTTCAATCTTCGTTGCTGGTTGAGTTGGTTGGAAAGATGAGTTTTTTATGTGTTTTGGGTTGAGAAAAATAAAAGAGAAATGAGAATGAAAAAACTGATATAGTGCTGATGTAGCACTGTTTTAAGTGAGTTTGAGATAAAGACATAGGGCGTGTTTGGTAAAAGTAAATGTTAGTTGGAAGCAGGTAACGGGTAGCTGGTATCGGTTAGCGAGTAGCGTGTAACAGAGAGCTATAATTTTTATTTGTTATATAAGTATTTGATAAAAGTAGTTGGAAACTTTTAAAATATATAAAATTACATAAAATGACAATTGATTAAAAATAAATAAATATATCAATATATTTTTAAAGGTGATTATGGAAATTGATTTCAAAATCTCAGTAGCGTTTTGTTAAACGCTACATGAAGTAACTTTTAAATTTAAAGTGTTTTTTTAAAATAAAAGTTAAACGCCCGTACTACCAAACGAAGTTTTTTGTTTAAACTAGAACATTTTATCAAAAGTTAAAAGTTAGAATTTCCTAAATGCTTCCAAAAACTCCATATCAAACACGCTCATAAAAGTTTAGAAAATAAAAAATAAAATAAAAAAATGAAAATAACATTTTATAAAGTTTAAAACGACGTATTAAAATTTAAAAAACAGAGACCTAAAATATGTTATTATTTAATAGGAGTTTAGGAACAAAAAATGTAAGTTGCAAAGCCGCAATGTGCGCGTTATTTGATTGTTGGAAACTTCCACGATATTGGGTTTTAATATGGAGTAAATTTGTGCACGCGTATGTGTAGCTCAAATAATTGGGTAAATTACACAGATGGTCTTATGGCTTAGGGTAATCTGCGTGTTTAGTTCCTAATTTTTTTTTTTTTAATTTGGAACATCCCTAAAATTTTAATTTTTTGCATATTTGGTCCCTGTTAACTTAAAAGACAATTTTACCTTTATAATTTTATTTTTAGAATTATTTTTTATTAACTGTTTTTAAAAAAAACTATTTAATAAAAAGTTCATGTGGGTCCACCACCAAAACCCACTCCGTTTACGTCTCTCTCTCTCTTGGATGTTCGATCCAGTCCCTCACCCTTCTTCTTGGCTGCCTCACTCCTACCTCCTCCTTCCTCACTGCGACTTGCTTCTCATCATTTATCCCTCCTTCATCTTCAACATCGAGTTGCATCTCCTTCCTCCCTTTCTACTGCCTCTCTCTTTCTTGCTCAAATATGATAGACGAAGCATCACCGACAGGATCAACAATTATCGGACCATCAGACGCCCTTAAACCCCTGGACCGACGACCATTCCTAAATTCACCATCGTGAAATCAAAACCCTGGATCATGGTTTCCAGTGACAATGTTGCAAAAAAGATCTCTCCGCTTATTACCGTCAGCAAGTGAAAGACCACCCACTAAAGTCCCTGCTTCAGTCCTCGTCCACCATCACTGGATCCTAGAACCCTTCACCGTCATCATCAATCTGGAGAAAGAAAAAGAAAATGAGAGAAGAAAGTAACCAGAGGCGTCTAGGGTTCGGTGGTTGGAGCGTTGCTGCATCGTGAGAAAGAAAAGAGAATGAGATCTAAAACCCAAATGGCCTGGTAATGGTAGATTCCGTCGATTGGGTTAATCTGGTTCTAGCTTCTCTCCACTTCCCTCGTTTTCTCCTCTCTCATCTATTAACGAAACTAAATGACGAAAATGTTTTTCTGGGATTTTTTGGATTTGATGGCATAAGGTTTGAAGTCTAGAGCATTGAATTCACCGATTGGATTGTAATTGATGTGTCATTAGATTCTGTATGATGTTTTGTGATTTCTATTACATCAGATTTTCTTGTTTTGAATTCAGTTTCATCAGATATAGGTTTTGGTTGTGATTTTTTTTCTTCACAAAATTGATTAGTAGTTATGAGCTTGGTTATGGATCTTACAAGAAACACCTAAGGAGGTGAGCAAGCACGAAGGTGGCTTTTTGGTCGGAAAAGGATGAAACGGAGTTATGGGTGGTTTACCAAAGAAAACGAGGTTGTGGGTTGTTTACCGGAGAAGAAGAGGGTGGGGGTGGGGTG